>NC_142230.1:753196-1073968 GCF_049639895.1 Pseudopodoces humilis
AAGGGTAGCGAGGCCCTTATTTTATAAGGTTTTACCTCTACGCAACAAAACCCCAATTTCAAAGCTGTGTCAATTTTCTAAAATTCGTCCAGGAGGGTGAGAGATGCCCAAGCAGCCACAGAAGGTGGGGAGAGGTCAGCACTCATCAGATCCAATCCCCCACCACACCCTGCCAGGCATGAAATGCTTTTTTTGGGGGTGGATGTGGATTAATGTCGGTGTTCTCCTTCCCTCTGCACTCCCTTTCCCAGGATTTGGGCTTTGTTTCCCCCCTGGACGAGGCATTAAACTGAATTTTGCCCTTTTTTCCTGCCTCCAGTAGCGGTGATCAAACATTCCCTGTGTCGCTGCTGGGTTTGAGTTCCTGGAGCAAATGTTGCTGCAGGATAAAGCTGCTTTTTTTTTTGGAGAGACATTCCCAGTATCCTCCAAGCCCCGTCTCGTCACCCTCTGCTTCACAAGTAAATAAACTAAATAAATTCACTAAATAAAGCCTTTCTTCTGGGTAGAAAGAAATCAATTCCTAATTTCCCTTCAAGGTAAAAAGGAAAACAACAACAACAAAATACAATAAAAGCAGCCATCAAAGTGGCACTTTGGCATTAAAAAGAGGTTCAGACTCACCTGTTCCCGGGGTGAAGGAGGCAGGAGAAGTGGCTGGAAAAGGCTTCTGTCCTACAGGTTTTTATACCCGATCCAGAGCCACTTCCTATGCATGGAATTCCATAATGATCCTTCCTTTCGCATGCAAAACCCCCCCGAACTGATCGGCTCCTGATGTTTCGAAATCTCCCCTTGGGATTTCTCCCTTTTCCTGCTCCCATTCCCATTCCAGAGCTTTCATCTTCATTCCTCTGCTCCCGATTAATTGCTTGGGAGGCTGCGGGGACTCGGGTGAATTACAGCATTAATTAAGTCGCCTCCCGAGGCCAGCGGACGTTTTAGGCTTGGTTTTAGTCATTAAGACCCTGCTCCAGGGGCGGGTTGTGATGTTTAGTCCTCGTTCAAGACTTCACTCCTTTAGGTGAATAATCTTTTTTTTTTTTTTTCCCTTACGTGGAGCCTCAGCGTTTCATTCCAAGCTTTACCGCAAGATGCGGAGTAGATATTCCCAAATTTCCCGCTCCCCACAGCTGAGAGGAGCAGCACTTTTCCCCGAGGATTGCAAAGCTGGAAGAAAATTAAACCCAGAATTGCTGAGCAACACGTTCCGAAATTGCTTTGGCCGAGCCACAGCCAATTCAAACGCCCACAACCCTGCATTTCTTTACCCAAACATGTATTTTAATATCGTTTCCATGCCCGAGTCACCCCCATTCCCCCCCCGCAATCCCGGGAATTATCAGGACAGATTAAATTCGAAGCTGGATGTCGGAGATTAATTCAAATTTTGGGGTTTAGAGGCTGTGCGATGTCAGACGACAGCATCAGGAGAAGCTGCACCCCGGCTCTTCATCCCATTTGTCACGGCTCGATTTGTCCCTGCTGGAAATTCCTGCACGGGAAGGATGCAAAAAGAAAATAAAACGGGATGGGGAGCACTCAGCATAAGATAGGAATTCACTCGGAATGAAGAGGCTTTGCACAAAGGCTTCAGAGGAACAAAGGACTTCAAAGCTCACAACACTTCTCGCTGATGGCTCCAATATGCAAAGTTTTGGCTCCCCGAGGTTCCAGGGACGTGCGGAGACCTCAGCACCCGCATCTCCTGGGTAAGAACTTCAATCAAAGCCTTCAATCAAATCAAAGTCAGGAGCACTCAAAGGACTTCAAGGTAAAAGCCGTCAGAAATTTTAGTTATTTTATTAAACCTTTCTGTAGTTTATCTTTAAAATAATAATAATAATAATATTAATTCAAAACGTCATCTCCTTAAAATCCTTTAACTCCTCCCTTTTTTTCTCCACAAGAAAATTCTCTCATTGTTTGGAGTCTTTTCTACAAGAAGATTCTTCTACAAAAGGTTTTTCTATAAAAGGAGAGTCTTTCTCCTCCTGCTCCTCAAAATCTCCACAACCCGAGAGCCCGTGATCTTTTCAGATATGTCACAAAATTCATTCCTTCTAGTAGGAATCACTCCCAAGAAAAATTCTCTTCCCTTTCATCCGCAAAACTGAGATAACGCAGGAACGCTTCCTCCTCCTCCTCCTCCTCATCCTCCCCTCCAGGCACAGAAACTGCTGCTCTTGGAGGGGACATCCCATTTGGGGGAAAGCCTCATTAGCAGCCTGGCAGGGTTTCCAGTTCCCTAATTAACACCCGGAGTTCATCCAGGAGGTTGGGAGCCCTTGGATGGGGAAGCAGGACAGGACAACTCCTGTTGGTGGAGTTCCACACTCCCCGCACTCAATTAACACCTCCGGAGCTCCCGGCACAGGCGAGGCACCACGGAGTTGACAAATTACTGCGTGAATTGAAATTTGTAGCGTTGTGTTGGCTCCGGAGCCCAGGGTGTGATGGAACAAAGCGCTGAAATGAACCCCGGGTCCCGGAGATGAAAGAAGCTTTGAGGGAGGTTTTTCATCTCAAGCCAGGCTGGTTCTTAAACCATGAGCAATTTAACTCCTGGGGATAGCTCAACCTGCTGCAGACATTATTTGTATAACTGAGTTACTGGAATGCCCCAAACCTCCCTAACAAGAGAATTTCTCCCATTTTTTTCGCCCAAAAACTGAGTGGTTTAGTGCCTTCAGTGGATGTCGCTAATCTAATTCAGATCCTGGAGATGCTCCGAGTTCTCCACACTCCAGGCTGAACATTCCCAACATTCCTGACTCCCCCAAATTATTGATGATCTACTCAGTGATAAATCTCACCCCGAATAGGTTTCACATAAGAACAGGAGGGGAGGGAAAAAACCAGCAGGAGACTCAGGAGGTTACGATAAAAGCATCATTTTATTAATCCCAACGAGAGGATTAAAACCCTGCAAAGCACCAGGGGTCGGTGTGGGGGGAAAGGCTCAGCTCAGGGGGACGCGTTCCACAGACAGAGCTCTTCTTCCAGCGCCCCCAGAGAACCACATCCCACCCACTCCCCAGATTCAAAACTTTACACCGGGTAGCACCAAATACACCAAGCAGCAGAGCTACAAACCGGGTCAGAAACACACAGGAGCGAGACAGGAGCAGTGGCCTCATTCCGGGGGCTGACTGACTCCGATCTGACATCGCTTTTGGCACCGGGAGCTCAGTCCTGCTGCAGGAACGGGTCGGGGTTCGGCATTCCTGCTCTTCTTTCTCCTCCCGCCTTAGCAGGGCCCGTAGAAGCCGCTGCGGGAGGGGTTGTAGCGCCGGTAGGGCCGGCTGTAGCCACTGCCCAGCCCGGGGTAGCCAAAGCCCCCCAAGCCCAAGGAGCTGCCCGAGTTGATGGGGACCCCCCCGGCACTCAGAGCGCTCCCAACGGCGGCGGAGGCCGAGGATCCCACGGTGGTGTTCTGGGGGAAGGAGCTGAGGATGGGCCCGGGCAGGGTGACCACCACGGGGGACGGCTGGATGACCACGGTGGAGTCCTGGCACTGCCGGACACAGGGCTCGTTGCAGCTGTTGGCCAGCGGCGTGGGGCCGCAGGACGTGGGGGGACATCGCTCGTAGCAGGACATGGCTCGGGATGAGGTCTGGAACACAGGAGCACACCTGAGTGCAAGGCAGGAGTCGTGCCACACCTGCTCAGTTCAGCTACCACAACTTTCCGAGGAGCCTTTTAGGAGCTGAGCCACGAGCTGAGGAGGAAACCAAACTCTTAAAGAAAGAGACACAGGCTGAAACGTTCTCTGGGTGATGTCGGTGATCTGGGGAAGAACTGGCAGCAGAACAAAAGAGACAAACCTGTATCATTAATTTAATTGCAGGGATTTTGATTGCGTGTCTGGAGAGACCCAGCTCTGTGCCCCCAGAGCGTTGCAGGAGCAGCAATTAGGAGCGAAACCCAGCCACAAATGTACCTGTGGAGAGATTTCCATGGGCAGCTGGAAAAATGAAAGGGAGGATTCATTTCCAGGCTCCGACTTTGCTTACAAAGAGGTACAAATCTCAATTAGGTACAAATTTTAATGTTTCATTAAGCAGCCTCAGAGAGGAGGTCTTTGAAACCTGTCCCAGACAGCTCGTCCATGGATGTGAGAAAAGGCAGCAATTCCATGCACATCCCTAGGTTTTATCTGCACCACAACATTGAAAATAAAATTCTCAGATTTCTAGGGGATGCTCAGCTCTGCTCTGGTTTTCCCCTTCTCTCCCTTTATCCTCACAGTCCCTGATCCAAACATTCCAGGAGATGTCGTTGCACTCTGGAACAAAATCTCCACACTTGGTGACCCAGCTGACATTCCAGGATAGAAAAGACCCTCCAAGATATAAAACGCTGCTGAAATATAACTGAGCTCCTGGATTTTCTGTTTTGATGAACAGTTGAAGTTTAAAAGGACCTTTAAAGATCGCAGAGTTCCAACCCCTTGCACGGTTATTCCACCCATTCAGTTTGTTCATCTTTATTAGTTCTAATATTTTCTATGTCATTTAACATGACTGAAATCCCACGTTTGGATAAATTTCTATCACCAGTTCAAGGATCTCTGTAACCAAGTCAGGACTCCAGAAATTCCACGATTCCAACAGCAAACCCGCAACTTTTTAAAGAGAAAAAGTCTCCCCCTCACCCAAAGAATGCAGCAACCAGCAGAACACTGTGGGGGAAAAAAAACCCAGATTATTAAAAGGCAAGAACTCAGCAAACAGAGAAAGAGAAGTGAATTTGAACTAACCTTGCTCACAAAAGAGGAAAGAGAGAAGAGAAGTGGCAGGAAGGAGTTGGGTTGAGTTGGTTTTTATACCTCAGCCCTGATGGCCTGGGGACCACAGACAGCCTTTGTACCTGGAATTAATTCCCAACGAGTATGTCCTGAATGCCAAATGTTCCCCCTGATTAAATGTCTTTTCCTCACTGCTTATTTACTTTGTTTTTATTTCCTTATCTTCTGACAGACAGATTCTGTCCCGCAGGTTTCTCTCATCTCGGGAATTAGGGACCAAATTTATTCCAGAGCCACCTCTCAGTCACAACAAAATCCAGACTCCAGCGTATGTTTGACTTTAGTCATAAAGAAAAATACTAAGAATGTCTATAATACATAATTCATCAT
This sequence comes from Pseudopodoces humilis, assembly GCF_049639895.1. Classification (NCBI taxonomy): domain Eukaryota; kingdom Metazoa; phylum Chordata; class Aves; order Passeriformes; family Paridae; genus Pseudopodoces; species Pseudopodoces humilis. Next base: position 758,337 of record NC_142230.1, read on the forward strand.
TCCAAGGCGTTCTTTTATTAAGGGTATGAGTGTAAATCCTTAATAAATTCCTGTCTCCTCCGATGCTCACCAGGCTCTGCCTCCAGCCCGGCGTCGGAACAATCTCAATTCTGGGTTTGGGGAAGGCTAAAGAGCACGTCCAGCCCTGAGATCCCACAGAACCCAGGCAGGAAGTGCCAGAATTGTGGAATTCAGAGACAAATTCCTGCTTTATCCCACGCAATTCGGATGGTTTTATGCTGTTAAATTGGGGTAACGCAGTTTGGGGCACAGCTGGAAGAACAAGGGGAAATTTAATCCTGGTTTATCAGTTCCTTTACAGAGGGAACCTCCAAGCCCCTTGTGCACCATCCCAGCTCACAAACACCAGAGTCATGGAATCACGGAATGGTTCGGGCAGGAAGGGACCTTAAAGCTCATCCTGTGCCAATCCCTTGATCCCAGGTTGCTCCAAGCCTCGTCCAGCCTGGCCTGGGACAATTCCAGGGGTGGGGAATCCATGGAACCAGGGGGTCGCCACCCCTGCAGGGAAGAATTCCTTCCCAAATCCAACCTAAACTTCCCCTCTTCCAGTTTTACCCCTTTTCCTCCTTGTCCTGTCACTCCAAGCCCTTGGAAATTCTCTCCCCATGTTTCTTTTTGGCTCACAATTAGGTCACCCCAAAGCTTCTCCAAGCTTGGAAAAGTCCTCAGAGATTTTTTTTTTTTTTTTGAGATGTGAACATTTTAATTGAGGATTGTTTGTAACTGGGTCAGACTGGGAATGGCACACAAAGGAGTTTTGGCTCCTCTTGGATTTGGTCTTGGATCCCAAGGCAGCCACAAGCGAACAAATTGCTGAGGAGCTGGAAAAAAATTGTCTTTATTCAACTGTGCTTGAAGTAATTTCATGTTGCCATTATTAAAGCCGGTCTAAAAGTACCAGAAATTAAAAGTACCCATAAATTGGGAAGATGAAAGAATTTTTAATGGGTGGATGATGCTTCTCATGCAATGCCAGCCTAAACCTAGACTGGAAAACAAAAGCAGGACAATTCCTTTATCAAGAAAAGGTTCCACTTGCAAAAATATGTGTGGGAACTAATTAATGCAAAATAAAAATAAAAATAAAAAGATGCTTCAATAACACCATAAAGTCAAAAATATCCACCCCTCATGCCCCTCATTTGCATCGTGGGATTAATAGATAAAATAGATTAAATAGATAAAATAGATAAATTAGATTAAATAGATTAAATAGGTAAAATAGATTAAATAGTCTGTTGGTGGTAGATACAGAATACACATTTTCAAATCCCCCTATAAATGTTTTAATAAATTTAAATAAATACTATTTTTTAAATATAAAAACAGATTTAAACTGACTTTTGAAACCCCCATATTTACCAATTTAACACCATCAAAAAATTGTTACAGCACAGAAACCTTATACATAACATTTTTATCAGCAAGTACCACATCTGGGGTGTCACTTGGCCACGAGTATTTGTTTTTATTTGTAAAAAAACAGAAAAGAAGAATCTCGTCACAAATATAACCACAGCGGTTCTGCCACGCGCCAACGCCCGCCGCCCTCGGATTCCTCGCGGATCCCAGGGAACAACTCGTCCCACCAGCCCCTCCAAACATTTGTTTGGAAAATTTGCCCATGGAAAGCTCTTTCCAAGCCCTCCTCTGAGCCTGGGATGTTTTAATTTTCCAACTTTTGGTTTTTTGGGTGTTGCTGCCCTGAGCCGTGGATGGAAAGCAGAGGAGTGGCTCCGATCTCCGCTCTCGGTGACCAGGGAGTGGCCGGAGCTGTGCCAGGGAGACTTAGGCTGGATATTTGTGGAAAATTTCCCAAAAACCCAAGAGCTTTCCCTCAAGCTCCTCAAATATTTATATCTCAGCTCCAGGGTGATTTAATTTTCAAATAGATTTTATTTCACGGTTTTACTCTTCTTGAATCCTTTTGCTTCTGCCTTATTAATATTCATTCAGATTCTCAAGGGTTTCAAAGATGCCAAATAGGGGACAAGATCTGAAATCCCTCAAGCTTAAACATCACAATTGTACTTTTAGATACATAGATGGGATAAAAACATTGGGGAAAAATATCCTACAAAGAGAAATATATTTGTGAATCTGTTCAGTGCCTCTCAAGAGTGTAAGAACCAACAAAATTATTTTTATCAGGTGAGTTGTGGTGACTTTTGGATGCACATTTTCCCCTGTGAAATCCTTGCGTAGATTTTCACATAATTCTGCCCCCAGGGGAGGTGAAAAGGAGATAAAATCACAATGAGACTCAAAATCAGATGCAACATCAGTTTAATGATAAAAAGTCAAGTAGCATTCAGCAAAAACAAAGGGAAAATAAATCTTTATGAAGGGAATAGAAGCCACTGACACCATTCCAACTGAGAGACAGCAAGCAAGACTCCACCTTTCCGTAATTCCTGAGTGAAACCCCTCCACTGGCTGCTGGCGATTACAGCATTAAACCACGTCAGCATGAAATGCAAAATCACAAAGACAAGGAAACTCTTCAAAAGCAGGACTTTCAAGGCTGAAACAGGTTGGCCACGTGTCCAGACAGCACCTCCCTCCCTCCCTCCTTGGCAGGAGGAGGGCTCGAGGGGGCCCAAGGCCTCTGGAAACGCTGGCCAGCAGCTGCGGCCTCAGTGCGGCCCCTGGCCTGGGGCTTCCTGGCGGAGGCACTCGCTGGACGTCCGGCCCGGCTCTAGCAGGGCAGGCACCTGCGGCCACAGTAGCGGCCACCAAGGCCAGAGAGCCCCGAGAGCCCAAAGCCCCCCGAGTTGATGGGCACTCCCTCCTCGCTCAGGATGCTGCCCACGGCGGCTGAGGTGGAGGATCCCACGGCGGTGTTCTGGGGGAAGGAGCTGAGGATGGGCCCGGGCAGGGTGACCACCACGGGAGAGGGCTGGATGACCACACGGGAGTCCTGGCACTGCCGGACACAGGGCTCGTTGCAGCTGTTGGCCAGCGGGGTGGGGCCGCAGGGCCGGCACAGGTCGTAGCAGGACATGGCTGTGGCTGGAGGAGCACCTGGAGAGAGGGCAGGGAAAGCACCCCCACAATGTTAGGCACAGATGGAGATGCTGCTGGGCAGGAGGAAACGCAGCCGGGGCACAAGGGACAGACTCCAGAGGGATGCAGGGAGGAATTCAACAGCCCTGATGCCAAAGTGTTCCCAGAAAAGGAATCCCAACATCTCCCACCTGTCCCCAGGAAAAAACAACCACAGAAATCTGGTGAGAGCAGGATGGAGGAGGAAGACTCTCAGAGACCGCTGCAGAGAAGCAAAGATTGCATTGAGGTCCGAGGAAAAAGGGAAGAGGAAGAGAAGAGTGAGGCAAAGGCCCTTGCAGCTCACCTGTGTCACCGAGGAGGAGAAGGCAGGAGAGCTCGATGAGGGATCCTGCGCTTGCTCTGCCTTTTATACCGTCCCACACAGCCCCGGGCCTGCAGGCACCCTCGGCACAGGGAAGGTGTTTACCAAGCTCATCTTGCATGCAAAACATCCCCATTAGAGAAATGGGGACACCACAACGCTGCTTTTTCATTTCCCTGTGCAGGACGTGCCCAGTCAGCCTCCCAGGCTCCTTTCAAGTGCCAGGATTAGAGGCCAAAATGTGTCTGGGGGCAATGCCACGTCAGCAGGGCCAGGTGATGCAGCCGGTGCTGGGGAGTGTCCGACATCCCAAATAATTCCAGCCCTGGCCCTCCAGGGCAGGACTTTAAAGTGTTTCCTGATGATGAGGCTGGGCTCCTCAGGGCCCTGTGGGTCCATCCTGGCCATTCCCCTGCGAGGGGCAGCTCTGTCCCTCACCCTGAACGAGGCATCACCTCTCCAGACTGGGTAACATTGCTCTGGCCTTGGCCAGGGAAGTTTGGAGTCACCATCTGAGGGGAAGCTGGACATGGCACTCAGTGCTCTGTGGGACAAAGCGGGGATCAGACCCAGGTTGGAGCTGATGTTCTGGGAAAGCTGTTCCAGTCTCAGGTTCCCTTCCATCCCCAGTCCCATGGTGCCAATGTCCAGCAGGGCACAGCCTCTGCACTTGAAAATCCTGCCCTGAAGGGGCACCAGGTGGTCAGTGGGACACTGCTGAGCCCAGGCTGTGTCACCCGGCCCTGCTGACAAATCATTTTCCCTGGAAATGTTTTGGCCTCTAATCCCAGCACTTGAAAGGAGCCCGGGAGGCTGACTGGGCATGTCCCGCACAGGGAAATGAAAAGGCAGCGTTGCAGGGCAAAAATAAAAACACTAATTTTTGTAATTGGGATGTTTGCATGCAAGATGAGCTTGGTAAACACCTTCCCTGTGCAAAAAGTGTCCCTGGGCCCGGGGCTGTGTGGGACGGTATAAAAGGCAGATCAAGCGCAGGATCCTTCATCCAGCTCTCCTGCCTTCTCCTCCTCGGTTACACAGGTGAGTGCCTTCCGCTCCTTCCATTTCTTTTCCTCTGTCTCTTCTGGCTTCCACTGGGGCTTTGCCTCAGTTACATTTTGCTGGGACACTTTGGTGACCATCTCCATTCTCAGTGCCACACTGCTGGGAGTCAGGAGAAGGTCTTGTCTGTGTTTTTAGGGACTGCAATTCCCTGCCCTTTCTGTCTCACTCTCCAGGCTGTCCCTTCTCCCCGGGCTCTGCTCTGTCTGTGCCTCACCTTCTGCCTGTGCCTTCTCCAGGTGCTCCTCCAGCCACAGCCATGTCCTGCTACGACCTGTGCCGGCCCTGCGGCCCCACCCCGCTGGCCAACAGCTGCAACGAGCCCTGTGTCCGGCAGTGCCAGGACTCCCGTGTGGTCATCCAGCCCTCTCCCGTGGTGGTCACCCTGCCCGGGCCCATCCTCAGCTCCTTCCCCCAGAACACCGCCGTGGGATCCTCCACCTCCGCCGCCGTGGGCAGCATCCTGAGCGAGTCCGGGGTCCCCATCAACTCGGGGGGCTTTGGGCTCTCGGGGCTCTCTGGCCTTGGTGGCCGCTACTGTGGCCGCAGGTGCCTGCCCTGCTAGAGCCGGGCCGGACGTCCAGCGAGTGCCTCCGCCAGGAAGCCCCAGGCCAGGGGCCGCACTGAGGCCGCAGCTGCTGGCCAGCGTTTCCAGAGGCCTTGGGCCCCCTCGAGCCCTCCTCCTGCCAAGGAGGGAGGCAAGCGTGGCCAGCCGAGCCTTCTGCTTGTCCTGCTTTCTCCTGCGCCTCCCCAGGCCCTGCTGGGCCCTGCTCTGCCGGCCCAGGGGCTCAGCCCCAGGCCAGCGCGGCGGGGTCCTGCCGCTGCCGCTGTCCCCGTGCCTGGGCCAGGCAGACGTGTGTCCCACTGCTGGCCAGGATGGCCCTGCCCACCCCCTGCTTCCTTCCTGCCTTCACACTCTAAATAAAGTTCACTCTGCATTGGAACTGGAGTCTCCTGGAGTTCCTTCCGTTTTGGGACACCTGGCTAAAGCTGCTTCATGGGGGAGGTCTCAAAAATCACAGCTATTGGGGATTGGGATGCACTTCTGGAGCTGATGTGGCTGAACCCTCTGTACAGGTGGGACAATTGAGGGAGTTGATTTAGATGTCAATGGTTTCTCAATCTGCCCAAGGATGGGCACCCCATAACCTCCCTGCTCCGTGGGTTTCATTGCTCAATAGGAAAATGTTTCCTGGAACACCTTCCATGGCTCGTGTCCTGCATGTGACAGAATCCCAGGGGGGTGTCACCCTTCACTTCTGCCACCAGACCATCCCCTGTGCTCTCCTGTCCCTCCTGGAGGGTCCAGTGGTGCTGGCAGGGCTGCAGGCACAGCTCAGGAGTTCACAGGGAGACATTCCCAAGGCGGAGAACATCGCTGTGGTGTGGTTGGTGATGAAGAGGAGGACAAGGTGCCTCCTGCTTCCTCCCACATCTTCTACTCCCTGTCATCCAGGGAAGAACAGAACCATGGAATATCCAGATTGGAAGGGACCCACAAATCACCAAACCAAACTCCTGGCCCTGCAAAGACACGCCAAAATTCCACCCTGTGCCTGAGGGCATTGTCCAAACACAAGAAGTGACCCTCACTCTACCTGGAGCAGGGAATGGAGGGGTCAGAGACCATTCCAAGATGGAAGACAGGGAATGGAAGGGTTGGAGACCACTAAAGGGAAGCCCCTTGGTGCTGACAATGGGACGAGGCCAGGCCAGTTGGACCCTGCATGTCTGAGTGTGCTGCCATGAGGGAATGGAGGAACCGGTGATCCTGCTGTCTGCTTGCCTCCAGTGTTTTCCTGCTGACATTCCCAGACCATGAGTCCTTCTGAGGTGTTTTGATGTCTCCTTGGAGAGCTCTGCAGGCTCTTTCCACCGCCTGCCACCGAATTTGGGTGTAGACTCCAAGAAGGGTTTTGGAGATTTGGGGATGGAGAAGGAACAGTGGGAAAGGCCCAACACAGGCGGTTCTGGGTGGAGTTGGTGCGAGCAGAATTTGGGTGTGCTGGAGAGGACTTTCAGCTTTTCAAACATCCTCCTGTTGACTCGAGGATGCTGGGGGCTCTCCACAGAGGCATGGAAGTGCAAAGAGCACATGGATTTGTCAGGATGTGAAATTCCAGACTCTTCAGAGTGTTCAAGGTGACAGGGAAGTTTACACCCAGCTCTGATGGAGTTGAGTATTTGCTTACGCAGTGGTTGAGGTGACCCCTGTCACAGAAAACACGTTTTTAAGCTTGGCTTGTTATTTTAGGGCTGCCAGAAGAAATGCCCTGATCATTTTGGGAACCCTAAAGTGAAGCCCTGGAGGGCGAAGGGCTTGATGTCCCCTGGTGAAATAGGACAGTCCCCAGCACCGGCTGCATCACCTGGCCCTGCTGACGTGGCATTGCCCCCAGACACATTTTGGCCTCTAATCCTGGCACTTGAAAGGAGCCTGGGAGGCTGACTGGGCACGTCCTGCACAGGGAAATGAAAAAGCAGCGTTGTGGTGTCCCCATTTCTCTAATGGGGATGTTTTGCATGCAAGATGAGCTTGGTAAACACCTTCCCTGTGCCGAGGGTGCCTGCAGGCCCGGGGCTGTGTGGGACGGTATAAAAGGCAGAGCAAGCACAGGATCCCTCATCGAGCTCTCCTGCCTTCTCCTCCTCGGTGACACAGGTGAGCTGCAACCACCTTTACCTTCTTTTTGTTCTTCTCTTTCTCTTTGCCTTCACCTCTGGCCATGCTGCTGTGGAGCTCCTGCTGAGAACTTGGCTCCCAGACCCTGCTCCCAGCCTCTGCTCACTGGGAGGAGGTGGGAGAAGCTGTTGGGCTCTTGGCAGAGAAACCACGGGGTTCCTGATCCTTTCTTCCTCCCCTTTCCCTGTCCCTTCTCCCCGGGCTCTGCTCTGTCTGTGCCTCACCTTCTGCCTGTGCCTTCTCCAGGTGCTCCTCCAGCCACAGCCATGTCCTGCTACGACCTGTGCCGGCCCTGCGGCCCCACCCCGCTGGCCAACAGCTGCAACGAGCCCTGTGTCCGGCAGTGCCAGGACTCGCGGGTCATCATCGAGCCGTCCCCCGTGGTGGTCACCCTGCCTGGGCCCATCCTCAGCTCCTTCCCCCAGAACACCGCCGTGGGATCCTCCACCTCCGCCGCCGTGGGCAGCATCCTGAGCGAGTCCGGGGTCCCCATCAACTCGGGGGGCTTTGGGCTCTCGGGGCTCTCTGGCCTTGGTGGCCGCTACTGTGGCCGCAGGTGCCTGCCCTGCTAGAGCCGGGCCGGACGTCCAGCGAGTGCCTCCGCCAGGAAGCCCCAGGCCAGGGGCCGCACTGAGGCCGCAGCTGCTGGCCAGCGTTTCCAGAGGCCTTGGGCCCCCTCGAGCCCTCCTCCTGCCAAGGAGGGAGGCAAGCGTGGCCAGCCGAGCCTTCTGCTTGTCCTGCTTTCTCCTGCGCCTCCCCAGGCCCTGCTGGGCCCTGCTCTGCCGGCCCAGGGGCTCAGCCCCAGGCCAGCGCGGCGGGGTCCTGCTGCTGCCGCTGTCCCCGTGCCTGGGCCAGGCAGACGTGTGTCCCACTGCTGGCCAGGATGGCCCTGCCCACCCCCTGCTTCCTTCCTGCCTTCACACTCTAAATAAAGTTCACTCTGCATTGGAACTGGAGTCTCCTGGAGTTCCTGCCCTGCCGGGATGTGCAGCTCAGCTGCTCCGTGGGGGCTGTGATGCCCTGGGAGGGTTTGGGTGGTTAAAGGCCAGGGATGGCCCTTTCCACACCTGGGCAAGGTGAGAAGCCGCAAGGGCCGCAGTCCCTGGAAGTGCCTGGGGCAGTGTAGGGAGCGTGGCCTGGTGTGAGTGTGCACAGAGTGACCAGGAGGTGCCCAGGGGACAGGACACAGGCTGGGGACAACTTCCAGCTGACGTGTCAAGCCACTGACCCGATGGTTTCTGTGGCAGTTTCACCCAGCTGCCCAAGGCCATGGTTGTGTTTTACCACCTACAACTGGAGCTTTCCCTCCCTTCCTCCAAGCATTCCTCCCAAACCCTGGATGCAAAGAGAGTCCCAAAGGAGTTGAAGGGACGTGTGCCTGACAGTGCAACTGTCAGCATCAATGTGATGTCCAATTTTCCTTTCCTGCTTTCTGTGGAGTGCTTTTCCCCGAGGAATGGGGTGTGCCTGGCCCTGCAGTGACAGTCAAGGGCTGCTCCTCTGCCCTATTTTGGGCTTCAGTGTCTGAAATAAAGCAATCCTGCCAAGTTCCTCTACCTCTTTATCTACTGTGGAAATGCCCTCCCATCCCTGTCCTAGCCAGGAGGGGACATTGGCAGCAACAAGGTCAAAATGGAGCCAGGGAAGGGAGGCAACACCCCCAGGACACCCCTGAGAGAGTGGGGTGGGTGGATGAGGACACTCGAGGCTTTATGCAGACCCTTGGTGGGGAGGGATGGGTCAGGGAGATGGAGAGAGGGCTGGAAATGCCTTTGCTGCATTCAGTGCTTTGCCTGCAGGAGGGATTTAAGTGGAAATGCCCCAGATGGAAACGTGATGTGTGTTCTGAAGGAAATCTCTGTGTTAGATCTGCCCTGTCACACCTGGGGTTTTCTTCTGAATGTGTTCGTTTGGAGAAAAGTCTCCTGTCAACCCTCAGAGCTCCCTTCATCCTCCTGGATGAGGAACCTGGCTTGGACCTCTGGGATTTAAGATTTTTCTGTCTCTGGTGGAGCTCCAGCCTCACTGGGACAGGAGTTTTTCCCCCTTTGCCACAAGGGGTGTGACGGTCCTGCAGCTGGTGCTTGAGCAGGGCTGTCACCGCTCCTGGGGACACAGCTCTTGTCTTGCCCCAGGAAATGCAGCCCAGAGCGTGGGATCTTTCCCTCTCCGTGCATCTCTGGGGACATCCTGGCCCCTGCTGCTCCCCAGGCTGGGTTTGCTGGCACTGCCAGCCCGCAGGGACTCTCTGTGTCCTGCTTGGAAATATTCCCGAGTGGTTGGGACTGTGTGTAGGCTCTGGTCAGAGGCAGAGGGGGAAAAGAAGTGGAGGGATGGCCGTGAGGAATGGAAGAAGGAAGAGTTTTGATTCAGATTTCTCATTAGGGAGTGTTTTCTGCAAGATAATAACCCTGACAAATATTTGTTGTTGGGAAAGGAGCGTCCTTCCTTCTGGATCAGTCCTGTTCTGCAGACTGGAGAACTCCAGGCAATGCTGAAAGAGGTGAAAGGCAGAAGAAACGAGATAATTTCTTCCAAAGGCAATATGAGATCCCAAAGAAAGTTCAAAACCAACCCATGTTAGTCTCCCTGATGAATAAATGATGTCTAAGAAGTCTTGAAAGGCCTTGGAGTCACAGAGAGCAGTGTCTACGGCCAGTCCCCACCAAAGCCAGCCCTTTAATCCTGCGTTTATAATAAAAAAAGACCTGCATTTATTACTCCAAAGGCTTAGAGCTGCCTCAGGAGGGGAAGGTGCTGACATCACCTGGATATACGGCACCACTCCACCCAGCTGGCTGAAACACCAGCCTGCTTCTGGCTGAAAAACACCCTAAAAACATTTTGGCCTCTAATGCTGGCACTTGAAAGGAGCCAGTTTGGCTGAATGGGCATGTCCTGCACAAGGAAATGAAAAGGCAGTGTTGCAGGGAACATAAACAACCTCGAGTTTACTTAATTGGGGATGTTTTGCATAAAATATGAGCTTGTTGGTAAACACCTTCCTTGTGCAAAGGCGCGTCTGGGCCCGGGGCTGTGTGGGACGGTATAAAAGGCAGAGCAAGCGCAGGATCCCTCATCCAGCTCTCCTGCCTTCTCCTCCTCGGTGACACAGGTGAGCTGCAAGGGCCTTTGCCTCACTCTTCTCTTCCTCTTCCCTTTTTCCTCGGACCTCAATGCAATCTTTGCTTCTCTGCAGCGGTCTCTGAGAGTCTTCCTCCTCCATCCTGCTCTCACCAGGTTTCTGCGGTTGTTTTTTCCTGGGGACAGGCGGGAGATGTTGGGATTCCTTTTCTGGGAACACTTTGGCATCAGGGCTGTTGAGTTCCTCCCTGCATCCCTCTGGACTCTGTCCCTTGTGCCCCGGCTGCGTTTCCTCCTGCCCAGCAGCATCTCCATCTGTGCCTGACATTGCGGGGGTGCTTTCCCTGCCCTCTCTCCAGGTGCTCCTCCAGCCACAGCCATGTCCTGCTACGACCTGTGCCGGCCCTGCGGCCCCACCCCGCTGGCCAACAGCTGCAACGAGCCCTGTGTCCGGCAGTGCCAGGACTCCCGTGTGGTCATCCAGCCGTCCCCCGTGGTGGTCACCCTGCCCGGGCCCATCCTCAGCTCCTTCCCCCAGAACACCGCCGTGGGATCCTCCACCTCCGCCGCCGTGGGCAGCATCCTGAGCGAGGAGGGAGTGCCCATCAACTCGGGGGGCTTTGGGCTCTCGGGGCTCTCTGGCCTTGGTGGCCGCTACTGTGGCCGCAGGTGCCTGCCCTGCTAGAGCCGGGCTGGACGTCCAGCGAGTGCCTCCGCCAGGAAGCCCCAGGCCAGGGGCCGCACTGAGGCCGCAGCTGCTGGCCAGCGTTTCCAGAGGCCTTGGGCCCCCTCGAGCCCTCCTCCTGCCAAGGAGGGAGGCAAGCGTGGCCAGCCGAGCCTTCTGCTTGTCCTGCTTTCTCCTGCGCCTCCCCAGGCCCTGCTGGGCCCTGCTCTGCCGGCCCAGGGGCTCAGCCCCAGGCCAGCGCGGCGGGGTCCTGCTGCTGCCGCTGTCCCCGTGCCTGGGCCAGGCAGACGTGTGTCCCACTGCTGGCCAGGATGGCCCTGCCCACCCCCTGCTTCCTTCCTGCCTTCACACTCTAAATAAAGTTCACTCTGCATTGGAACTGGAGTCTCCTGGAGTTCCTTCCGTTTTAGGACACCTGGCTAAAGCTGCTCCGTGGGGGCTGTGTTGCTCTGAGGGGGTTTGGTTGGGGTTGGAGGAGGGTGGCTTTGTGTGAGTGTGCACAGGGTGACCACTCAGGCCAGAAGGGAGGTTGGACATTGGGTTCCAGTTGATGAGGCAGAACACTGACCTTCCAGAAGACATTCCTGTGTAGATTTACTGGCACCTTCCTCAAGCCTTTATTCTGCATTTCCAGCTACAAGAGGTTGTTTTCCTTGCCTGCATCCAAACCCTGGAGCACAGGGACAGCCTAAAGTCCTGAGGTGACACCTGTCACCCAGGGCAGGTGTGCCAAGAGAAATGTGAGTCCTGCGCCAGATATTGGCACAGTGGAAATGGGCTGAGGATGGGTTGCTCTCCAGGAGGAATCCCAGAATCCTCAAGGTTGGAAAAAAGGCTCCAAGATCAAGTAGACAGTCTGCACAGCAGATTTCTGCAGGTCTGTTCCAGACTCCTGTTCCTTCAGGACACGGTGACACACAGAATGACACCGCAGCAATTCACGCTTCTGAGCACAGGACAATTTTGCTGGGGGATGTTTCCACTGCTCTGTACTTGGCCTGGGTACAGCCCCAGGCCATGTCACAGTCACTGCTCTGTCCCTCAGATGAGGGATTGTGGTCCTTGTGTGTCCATCTCTGCCCCATGTCCACATTACACACCTCAGCACGTCCCCAGCCTGTGTCCTGTCCCCTGGGCACCTCCTGGTCACTCTGTGCACACTCACACCAGGCCACGCTCCCTACACTGCCCCAGGCACTTCCAGGGACTGCGGCCCTTGCGGCTTCTCACCTTGCCCAGGTGTGGAAAGGGCCATCCCTGGCCTTTAACCACCCAAACCCTCCCAGGGCATCACAGCCCCCATGGAGCAGCTGAGCTGCACACCGGCAGGGCAGGAACTCCAGGAGACTCCAGTTCCAATGCAGAGTGAACTTTATTTAGAGTGTGAAGGCAGGAAGGAAGCAGGGGGTGGGCAGGGCCATCCTGGCCAGCAGTGGGACACACGTCTGCCTGGCCCAGGCACGGGGACAGCGGCAGCAGCAGGACCCCGCCGCGCTGGCCTGGGGCTGAGCCCCTGGGCCGGCAGAGCAGGGCCCAGCAGGGCCTGGGGAGGCGCAGGAGGAAGCAGGACAAGCAGAAGGCTCGGCTGGCCACGCTTGCCTCCCTCCTTGGCAGGAGGAGGGCTCGAGGGGGCCCAAGGCCTCTGGAAACGCTGGCCAGCAGCTGCGGCCTCAGTGCGGCCCCTGGCCTGGGGCTTCCTGGCGGAGGCACTCGCTGGACGTCCGGCCCGGCTCTAGCAGGGCAGGCACCTGCGGCCACAGTAGCGGCCACCAAGGCCAGAGAGCCCCGAGAGCCCAAAGCCCCCCGAGTTGATGGGGACCCCGGACTCGCTCAGGATGCTGCCCACGGCGGCGGAGGTGGAGGATCCCACGGCGGTGTTCTGGGGGAAGGAGCTGAGGATGGGCCCGGGCAGGGTGACCACCACGGGGGACGGCTCGATGATGACCCGCGAGTCCTGGCACTGCCGGACACAGGGCTCGTTGCAGCTGTTGGCCAGCGGGGTGGGGCCGCAGGGCCGGCACAGGTCGTAGCAGGACATGGCTGTGGCTGGAGGAGCACCTGGAGAAGGCACAGGCAGAAGGTGAGGCACAGACAGAGCAGAGCCCGGGGAGAAGGGACAGGGAAAGGGGAGGAAGAAAGGATCAGGAACCCCGTGGTTTCTCTGCCAAGAGCCCAACAGCTTCTCCCACCTCCTCCCAGTGAGCAGAGGCTGGGAGCAGGGTCTGGGAGCCAAGTTCTCAGCAGGAGCTCCACAGCAGCACGGCCAGAGGTGAAGGCAAAGAGAAAGAGAAGGACAAAAAGAAGGTAAAGGTGGTTGCAGCTCACCTGTGTCACCGAGGAGGAGAAGGCAGGAGAGCTCGATGAGGGATCCTGCGCTCGGAGTGGTTTTTATACCGTCCTGACCAGCCCTGGGGCCAGTCTTTGCTCATGGGATGTGTTTCCCAAGCTCATCCTTGATGGAAAACACTCCCTTCCTCCTTCACCAACCTTTGATTTGGTGCTGCAACTCTCCTTCCCCGTTTCCTTGCTGGTGGCATCCCCATTCCACACTGGAACTTTGTTTTATGTGACTTAATTAGAGATCAAACACTTCCCATGGCCAGCCTTGTTGATTCAGGTAATTTAGGTCTTTATAGCAATGTCCTTGGAAAGCAATGTGTTTTTCCTCCTCTGTCTGGCACTTCAGTCACTGCCTCATCTGTCTCGTGGCCATTTCCAAATTAAAACAATGCCAGACTCATCCCAGATAGCTCCAGATTCACACAGCATTTGCATGTTTTGCATAAATGCAATGGCTGATATTTTTCCCTGTGTTTTCAGATTGTGCCACATGTCTGGTTTGAATCTTTCATTGAGAATGAAGCACTGGTTTAGTCGAGAGCCTAATTAGGTCACAAACCCTGAGCGGCACCAATTTTTTAAATTTTTCAGTCAGCATTCAGCATTTTATTACAGAAACCACTTCACAGTTTATAGTTTATTGTGTCACTACCTCCAGCTTGTGTAGAATCTCCAAGTGCATTTAATAACCAAAATTTGAAGTTTTTAAAATGGGAGGTTTTTTCCAAGTCAGCTTCATACCTGAAGACATTTTTTGGGAATAATTCCCCCTCAGAGCAACTTCTGTAAAGTCTCCAGGAGTGGTTTTTCCTTCTCTTTTTCCAACAGGAAGCTGAACTGTTTCTCAGTGGACGTAAAACATTCAGCAGCTGGCGTTGGATACGGGCTACTGGGCAAGTTTCTTCCCTGGCCTAATTAGGGCTGGGATGTGCTCAGGTTTTATGTCCTGGCAGCACAGTTTGGAGGCACTGGTAATATCCTGACAATTCCCTGCTGTAGGAAAGGAATGGAAGCAATTTGGAACACAGGGGATGGTGGCGTCCCTGCAATTGCTGGGACACCTCATTTCAGTTTGTTTACGGCCATACCCAAAGCCAGAACCCCAAATGCTTCACTCAGGTGGTGCAGCCAGCAATCATTTCTGCTCAACTCGGATAATTTGAGCGGGTCATTTTGGTTAACCAAGGGGAGGAATCTCCAGCTTCAATTTTTCTGCTCCAAAACGTTTCTGAGGAGAGAAATGTTTCATTTTATTCATTAAAGCAGAGCTTAGCACACCGTGACTGCGGCAAAACAAGAATTAAACTGACCATGAAGGCATAAAATGATTCAAGCAATAATTCAATCCCCAGACTGGGGATTTTATTTTTAGAATTAAGATTTCAGTTCAGAGAAGAACCAAGTTAATTGGGAGCTCATCCTGTGATGATTGAGGCTGAAGAAATGATCAATTCCGGGATGTGATCCAGTCCAGGCCAGGTTGAATGGGTTATTGAGCAACCTGATCCAGTGGGAGGTGTCCCTTCCCATGGAAGGGGCTGGAACGAGGTGATCTTTAAGGTCCCTTCCACCCTAAACCATTCCTTGATTCCACAACTGATGGGAACTTTTTTAGGAAGTATTTTCTTAATTAAAAAAAAAAAAAGAAAAGAAAAAAAGGACGTTTCACTCAAAGCTCCATCCCAGAACCGCCATCTCTCATTTAGCTCCATCCCACATTCCGAAGCCTCTGAGGTGTCTGCCTGCAGCTCCCTGGGGCTGCAGAACAATTGGAGCTGCAGATTCTTGAAAGGGAAGAACTTCAAAGCCAATCTCAAATATTCATTAAATGGTTGAGACACACAAAGTGCATCAGCCATGGAAATATTGCAGCTACAATGCAAAATTGGAATGGTTTTGTCACTTGGGCAATAACGTCACCCGAAATTTGGTTACTCCCTGGGCAGACAACATTTGACAGCGTCGGAACCCAGGGTTATTCATTTTTTCATTAAAAAGTCGTTTTGTGTGTCATAATAACCTCCCACAGAGCCCCTGAAACAGATCCAAGGCTGCTTGGGATTCTTGTGACAATTTAATGCAGCAGCACTGGGAAGAAAACGAGGTGGGGATGGGGGGGATTCCAACAGGAAAATGAGACCCCACCTCCAGATCTGCCCCAGCCCTGGATCCCGGCCTCGGGAGGAGCTGGAGCTGCTGGAGAGAGCCCAGAGGAGGCTCCAGGAGGATCCGAGGGATGGAGGAAAGGCTGGGAGAATTGGGATTGCTCCTTTTGGAGAAGGGGGAGCTCTGAGGTGACCTCACGGTGGCCTGGCAGGACCTGAAGGGGCCACAAGGAACGCGGGGAGAGACAATTCCCAAGGGATGGAGTGCCAGGGCACCGGGAATGGGTTCCAGAAAGGAAATTTGGATGGGATTCTGGGGAAGAATTCCCTGGGAGGGTGGGGAGGCCCTGAAAGGGGGTATTCCATGGATTCTCCATCCCTGGAAGTGTCCAAGGCCAGGCTGGAGCACCCTGGGATGGTGGGAATGTCCCTGCCCAGGGCAGGAGAGGAATGAGATGAGTTTTAATCCCGAACCATTCCAACCTGGGAGACTGACGGGAATCACTGCCATTACACGAACGCAGGGAATGGATCTGTGGAACCCAGGGAAAGGAGTTTATTTGCCTCTCCCTGGATCCAGTTAATCCTAATGGAATCTATTCCATCAAATTTATTCCATTGATGGGATTTAATCCATTCCACTATCGGGATTTAATATGGATGCAGCGTAGGAAATAATAAAATAATAAAAAGCCTGACGAGGCCAAGAACCCTGACCTGATTAGAAGCTGATTGCTGGAATGACAGCTGAGCTCTGTTTATCTTTGAGGGCTTTTTATTGCTCAATCCATGGGTGTCTGAAGCCAATTCCAGGGCTCGGGATAATGACACAGGTGTGTGCGAGGCATTAATGAGCACCCGGGACATTTGGTGCAGGTAGGACGTGATCCGGAGTCGCTGCCTCGGGGCTCTCCCCCATCACACCTCATCATTTAGAGAAGAAGAAAAAAAAGAAAAAAGAAATTTACTGCTCTATTAAAGCAGCAAACAAGGAGCAGGTAAACAACCGCAGGCAGGAAATCTGGCTGTAGGGAAGGGCAGAGCTCAGGGGACTCCAGGCACTTTCCCTGCCTCTTCCCGTGGGCTGAAAGCTGCGGGTTTTGGTTAAAAAAATAAAAGCCCCTTTAATCGGGGGTGATGCTCAAAGAAGCGTTTCGGAGCTCCAGTGCATGACAAGAGTGGCCAGAGGTGTCCTTTAGGAAAGAGTAAGAAATAAAATCCCAATTTCTGCATGGGCAGAGCAGTTCCCTCAGCCTTTCCTCCATCCCTTGGGGGCTCCAGCAGCTCCAGGTCCTCCCTCAGGTCATGCCCCAGGGCTGAGGGCTCCCAGAAATACCGAGAAGGGATTGGGGGTTCTCTGCTCCTTAATTTTAGGGCTTTGCTGCGTAAAATTTGTTCAGGAGGTGCCGTTTGGCAGCAGAGCCTCGTCGTTCCTGCTTGGAAAAAGTTTGGAGCAGGGAAAATTCCCTCCTTCCTTCCCCTCCACCTCCCCACTGCTGGGGCACCCCGAAATAATTGGAATATTGGGAGGTTTCAGTAGGAAAAGGGCTCATGCTCCATCCCCTTTCCCCGAAAATCATTCCATATCCCATTTTTATTCCTATTTCTCCTTCTTTAACAATTCATCCCATTTCTGGGGCTCCACTCTGGAATTATTCCTGCAAAAAAAAAAATGGGTGACTCTGCAAAGTTCTCAAGGCAAGAGCCCCGGGAGGTTTCGGATTAAAGGATTTCCAAGCCCTTCGCAAACTCTCATTAATTATCTATTCATGTAAAACACTCATTAGCAGCTTTTAGGGATGCAGCAGGATTGCAAAGAGAGTCACAAAGTCACCCTGAAGGACGTGGCAAGGTTGGTAGTGGACATTCTCTGGTTATAAATAGATATTTAAATATATATGTAATAAAATAAATGAATTATTTTAATAGAAATAAATACATATATTTTATATAAATATACAAATAGAAATAACCTTAAAATGTATGGTATATTTAAAATTACAAATCTTAATGCAATGTTAAAATGTCATAAAATATAAATACTAATTATATTTATTATAATTAATACTATATTAGCAATACACTAAATAATAAATAACAGTCACATTTGTTATTATAAATAATAGTAATTATAAATATTTTATCAGGTTTGATTTTTATTTGAAAATTGGTTTTTTTTCACTTCTGCCAGATTTCCCAGAACAGGCAAATGCTGGACTTTGTTGCCAAGAAAACCTGGACATCGGACAACAGTGATTTTCAGGAATTACACAAAGAAGAAATAACTGTTAAATCAAAATGCAGAGACCATTCATGGTTAATCTTGGATTTGGGGAAGGGGCTCACAGCCGGTTTTTTTCATGTTGATAAAGGAATAACAAATCAACGCCTTTGATTAAGATTTAATAAAAATTTGGGGCTTTTCAAGGGAAGGATTTGAGAAAAAAAATTATTTTTCTGTTTAATTCTGAGCCTCACAGTCCAAAAAAGATAATTATTCTGGAATTCTGGGATAGAAAACATCCCTGAGGAAAGAACATGAGCAGAGTGGGAAGGTCAGAAAATTCAAATGGGTCCAGCGTGACCCACAAGGAGACAATGCAGAACTCAGACCTGAAAAATTAACTTGGAATTAATTAAGACCTCACACACACATAAAAGCCTTCCTTAATATTTCAATTAATTGAAGAAAATCCCCACAGCTTCATCCTCCTGTTTTTATTATTATTTATTGGCTCGGTTTTCCCCCTCCTTTAACTGTAAAAAAGAAGATAAATCCACACCGATATTCCTCGGGAGCCGCACATTTCCTAAGGGATGATTTTTGAGGCGGGATTTTCATTAAAAAGGAATTATTTTCTGACTGGGGATCATTACCCCATCGTGAGCAATTTGCGGCCCCGGTAATTGCAGATTTCTTAAGTGGCAGCTTTAGGTTTCGAAAGACATAAACAAAGGCCTGGGTTTTAATTAGGGATTGGGCCTTGAAGGCCTCAAGCAGCTTTGGAAAACTTGGCACCTTTTTTTTCTTTTTTTGCTCAGTGGTGAGGGGAAAATGGAAAGAAATCAAAGTTGGCTGTTCATTCTGAGGGAGAAATTAGGGAAAAAATTGTTCTTTGTGAGGGTGGGGAGGTTTTTTTCCCAGGCATTTGTGGATTTTCCATCCCTGGAAATGTCCGAGGCCTGGTTGGACGGGGCCTGGGCTCGTGGGAGGTGTCCCAAGGCTTGGAATTAAATCACTTTTTAAGGTCCTTCCCACCCAAACCATTCCACGGCTCCATAAAACAACACACTGGGGGAAACGTGACTATAAATGGCACTTTAAAAACGGAATAATTTATTAAAATTGATTCAAATTTATTAAAAACCAGGGCTGCGTTTGCTGGCGCAGATTTCTGGGGCCAAACTGGAAAAGTCATTTCAGGACGCGTCCAAAAGTGCTCCCAACCCCTCCCTTAATCCCTGCCAGAGGTTGGAACTCCCACTCCTTGGTTCCCCAGCTCCGAGCGCTGATCCTGGGCCGCGGGGACTCCTCCTTGGCCCCGCGGATCCTGCGGAAGCGCAGCCAAGGCCTCCAGGAGCCGCTGGGATTCAAATCTCCGGGAATGGGATAAAAGTTGGTTCATTCCCGGTTCCTCCCAGTGACCTCTGACAATTCATTTGCCTCCTGTGATTCCCTGCTAAACCCAGATAATAACTGGAATTAAGATCTGCCAAAGGCGACGGAAAATCCGGCTGCGAGGGAAGGGCGAAGGAGCTTTTTTATTGTTTTTTTTATGTTATTTTATATATATATATTTTATTCTTTTTTTATAGAGGGTCCAAAAATGCAGAAATCCCCAGGAATCCCAAAATATTCTGCAGCACAAGGGGCTGGAAAAAGGGGATGGGATGAACACGGAGCACTGAGCGGTGTCTGGGGATTCTGAAAGAAAATAAAATATAAAAATGCAAACCCCCAAAAATATAGAAATACAGAAATAAAAATATAAAAATATAGAATATAACTATATAGATGTATTATGAAAGTATATAGAAATATAGGAATATAAAAATGAAAAATATTTTAAAAATTAAGAATTTAAAAAGATAAAAATAAATATGAAAATATAGATATATGCATTAGTGCCCCTTTATAGCTTCATAAATGACATTTCAGCTGAATTAATCCTGCGGAACAGCTTTCATATAACCTCAGGCAGGTTAATTAGAGTTAAATCTTGGGACATTCCCACCTGCCTTGGACACTTGCAGGGATGGGACATCCACACTTCTCACTCCTCTTTCCCAGGGTTCATATTCCAAGCGAGGTGCCAGGAAGTTGAGCTGCTTCCCTTTGTTCCTAATTATTATTTACTCTCAATTTTCCCTCCCAGCATAAATTATCTTTTTAAAGATAAATTATCTTAAATTATCTGCAGCCTCAGAGGGGTCCTAAGGCAAAAGCATTTGTGGGCAGCTGGGAACAAAAGGGTTTGGGCTGATCCCGAGCAATTTATGCAGATTTGGGCATCAGGGAGGCACCACAGAGGTGGAATTGTGCTTTTAAGGGTGTCCCCAAATATTTAAGTGAGCCCCATCCCGGTATTCCAATAGGATTTAAATTAAGGACACCTTTTATGTAGTAAATAAATAAAACTCTCTGGGGACTGTTATTCCAAAACGTTCCTGGCTGCACAGCTTGGAAATCTCTTCCTGTGGGATCCCTGGTTTGTCTCTTTATTATGATTTTTCTGTCACCTATTTCCTCTTTAAAATCTTAATTAAAACCTTTTAAATCCATGTCTGGCTCACAAAAAAAAAATGTTGATAAACTACCCGCCCCCATTTTTATGTATTTTAATGGTTTCATATTAAACTCACATCTCTAATTCGTGACAAATTAAGTTTTCATCAGGACAGAACAATTTCTTATCTACTTTTTTCCCCCTTAATTTTGTCCCAAGAAAACCTGGATGGTTCCAACCTTCCCCTTCCCAGTTTTATCCTTTCCAGCCTAAAAACTGGGGGGGAAAAAAAGCCCCAAGGAACAAAACCAAGCCCTCGTGACTTCGCCTTGAGTCAGGAGCCAGAAGTGGTGGGTGGGATTTGGGTGCCTTTAATCGCACTGGGGTCAAATCCAGCTGCTCCACCTCATCCCCATCCCAGGATTTGCAGATGGGAGATAAGGCAGAGCTTTCTCCTCGGGGTCAGCCCCGTTCGATATTCTTTAAAAAAAATTAAATTAAATTAAATATTTATTGAGAATTCGTGGAAGTTATTGAGAATTATGGGATTGTGGATTTAGTTTTTTCTCCTTATGGATGTCCGGCTGTCTAGGGGTACAATTGATGCCCCCTGGGAGTGTTTTTGGAATAAAATAATCCCCTCTGTGCCGGGAAATTATAAAAATAATGCTGTTCCCCGATAGGAAATGATGCCGCTGCGGCTCCCTTTCACAGAACCTGAGAGGGAAAACGCAATGCAAATAAAATAACCCTTGATCAGGCCCCGAAATAACTGAAATGTGGTTAATTAGCAGCAGATCGAGCCCTTTTTTTGGCCCTTGAAAGGGCAAAGTGAATCCTGCCTGGAGGGCGTAGCACGCTCTGGGAAGCTCCGGGAGGGAACAAACACAAACAGGGAGCAAAACAGTTTCATTACTCGCAGAAGTTATGAAGGCAGCAAAGTTTGTTTTGCAACTAATTAAGACTTCATGCAAAGAGGGTGTCACATCCTCCAGGCGCTTTAGGGACGTGTATAAAAGCATTTGCTACGTAGAAGCCTCCCTAATCACTTTTCTTTTCCTCTCCTCCTTGGGTGATCCGGGTAAGTCAATTTTGAATCAATTATTGAATTTTAAATCTATTATTATTATTAATATTTATTATTATTATTGCTATCTGAATATCAAATGACAGGGTGAGCGTGTGAAAGGACAAGGGGGTGGTTTTTTTTTCCAGAAAGAGCCTTTCTATTATCCTTTAGTTTGGAGTTAATTGAGGTTTTGCACTTCAGAGGGGAGAGCTCAGAAAACTCCCTCTGAATCCTAAAGAGTCTCAATAATTCCCTGGTGCTCTTTTCATATTCTAAAGACTCGGTGTCATTAAAGAAATGATCATTTAAAATTTAATTTCTACGATGTTCTCACCCTCAGCTGTCTTCCAGGAGGCTCCAGTGTCCTTTAAGTTGGAGAACTCGCCCTAAATATTTTCCCAATCCTACAGAGAGCAGAACACAGATTTTCCTTACTCAAAATCAACTTTATTGCTGGCTTGGGTTAAAATACATTTATAATTTTAAATTCCAAATGTAGAAGAAACATCCAATTCTGGGATGAGGTCTTACGAATTGTGTGGAATCACTCGAAGATCCCAATCTTCTTTTTCCCAAAGCCAAAATCAGCCATTCCAGGTCCAGCTTTCCAGCTGGAAAAAGAAATACTCCGTGCTTGCCTTTTCCTCACCTTCAAGTCTAAGGAGATTGGACTTGAATCAGCTGGGAAAAAAAGACTCAGAATTGTCTGAGGACTGGGAAGGTTAAAATGAGATGTTCAGGCGGAGACGTGAGAAATCCCCCCTGGATTTTGTCTCCCCCACAGATTCCTGGGGTGAAGTGGGGACTTATTTAGGAAATCATTTCAGGTCCTCCCTCTTCCAGACTTTATTTTTAACCCTGCAGCTTCACAGAGGGAAAATGAGGAAAATGAGGAAAACCATCCCTTTTCCCTCCGTGTCTTCCTTGCCCAATCCGTGTGGGCACAATCCAGGGCAAGCACGGCCTGTATAAATTAATTAATTAATCCGTAATTAATGCCCAGAAAAAAACCTGGCCTCGATATCAGGCTGGGTTTAAAGTGCTCTGGGATTCCAAATATCCAGCTGGTCCATAATGAGACCCATAAAAGATGGGCGGATCTCCAGCCTGGATCTCACTGCTCCACTTGGAACCGGGTGGGAGGAGGCAACGAGCTCCAGCCTCCACTTTGGGATTTAAATGAGGATTAAAACCCGAGCTGAAAATCAGGGGTTGAGCTGGGAGTTGTGGCTTCCAGCAGGGCTTCCCCTGGCAGCAGGAGCGGGATGGGCACAGCCAAAATCCTGGGAAGAGAAGCGACAGGATAAAACCTTTTTGGGGTTAAAATGCTGATGGTCCGAAAAATATCATATTAAAAACCAGGAATTTCAATCAGGAAGAGCTCCTGGTTGGAAAACTAAACGGGACAGATTCAACTCCCACCTGAGCTCTTTGTAATTCCCAATTCGCCGTAAACCCCCACAACCACGTTACTATTTACACACTATTATACTATAATGTTACTATTGCTATAATACTATACTATTAGTATAACATATACTATAACATATATTATATATATTATATACAGTGTATATATTTTAAATATACTGTAATATAATGTTACTATATATACAGTAATATACATTATTACTATATAGTAATATATACTATATAGTATATTACTATATTATTATATTAGACTATAATATTAGTAGAATACACTATAATATATATACGATAACATATATATACTATGTATAATATATAGTATATATTATATATACTATATATAACATAGTATATAATATATATACTATAATGTTACCATTACTATATTACTATTACTCTAATATTATGCTATAATATTAGTATAATATAGTATAATATATATAATATATATACTATATATATATACACTATAGTATATACATACACTAATATATATATACACACTAATATATATATATACACTAATATAGATATTACATAATAATATAATTATATATATTATTGTAGTATATATATACTACAATTATATAGATATTACATAATAATATAATAATATATATATTATTGTAGTATATATGTACTACAATATCACCATTGTACTACAAATTAACGCAATTTAACCTCACCAAGGATGTTTTTTTTGCTCATTTTCCCCCATTTTCGCTCTCATTCCCAGCTCTGCCCCATGTCTCCCTTCCACGAGCGCTGCCTCCCCGCGGGCCTGGCGTGCCCCGAGCCCTTCGCCGTGACCCGCAATGACACCTGTGTCATCAAGTACCCCGACACCGTGGTGGACATCGTGGAGCCCGATTTGCCCCCCTACTCCGTCATCTACCCCGGGCCCACCCTGACCACCTTCCCCCAGCAGACCGTGGTGGGCTCCAGGGGTCTGCTGGACATCAGGAACTTCCTGGGCTCCCAGGGATTCCATGGGTTTGGGGGTAGGTTGGCTTTGGGCTCAGCTGTTGGCGCCGGGATCTCTTTCTGGGGGGATTTTAATCCTTTTCCTCCTCACTTATCCCAGCTGTTTTGTTGTGGAACTTGCAGGCCAACCTAAACCCTGCCTGGATATCTGTGGATAGACTGAAAAGCACAACTGAGCAGTCAGACAGAGCCCGACTAGAGTTTATGGATAATGGATTGTAGAAGTGCCGAGCTCCCGAGCTTCCCATGGAGTCCATAAATCCAGGGATTCCTGGCACTAGACCTGCCCGAGGACTAGAATTTCCAAACTACGAGAAAACTGAAATTTCTCTATTGACCTCATTCCAAATTAGGACGAACCAAAGCCCAGAATTTTCCAAGAAACCAGATTTTAAAAAACAGATCTCCTTTCTTTCTTTTTTTTTTTCTTTTTTTTTTTTTTTTTTGGTTTGCTAAAAGCTGTGTGTCAATAAATTCGTTTTTTTATGCCAACACGGACGTTTTATTATCAATTCCTCTCCAAATAAAAAATTATAAAACCCACCCAAACAATATGACTGAAAATCTTGGCTTCCAAAACGAAATTTCACCCAAATTCCTCTTCATTTGTAAATTTTGCTAACCCACCATCTAAAAAGAAACAGATAAATCAGCTCTACTTGGCATTTCTGAAAATTAGGAATTTGTAGGTCCTTGCTGTGCTTTATTCCTGCTTAGCCCCAACTTGTAACGCTCTCCCAGCTCCTTTTCCTGTCTTTATCTCATTTAATGCCAGCCAGGAGGGAAAAAGGAAACCAAAATCAAAATATTTTCAGCAACTGTAAAAAGAAAATCTCTTTTCAAAATCCTTCTGGTAAAATCTACGAAAATCACGGGGATTTGTTGTGGGGCCTCCTGGAATTCTTTGATTTTATCCCTTCCCAGCGAGTTTTGCACTTGTAAATCAAGCTTCTCGTGCCCATTAAATGCTGTCATGCAGATGCACTTTTGGGTTTTAATTTTTTAGGATGGTTCGGGGTGGAAGGGACCCCCAAAAATCATCCAGTGACTCCCTCTGCCATGGGTGGGGACATTCCCTGGCCTGGGACGCTCCCAGGGATGGAGAATCCATGGAACCACCTGGGCCAGGGCCTTCCCACCCTCCCAAGGAGGAATTCTTCCCAAATCCAACCCAAATTCTGCCGTTTTCAGTTGGAACCCGCTCCCCTCTCCTGCCAGTCCAGCACTGATGGAAAAGAAAGAAATATAAATAAATAAATTTCTCGGAAAATAAATAAATATAAATAAATAAATTTCTCATAAATATAAGAAAGAAATAAATATAAATATTATAGATCAGAAATAAATACAAATATTACATATTATATATTGTGGGCAAGGACAATCTGCAACGTGTGAAAGAAATATAAATATTATATATTAGAAATGAATATAAATTTATATATTATGGGCAAGGACAACATGCAATGTGTGAAATAAGTAAATATTTCTTTCTCCTCTGCTTTTTATTTTGAACTTTTTTGGGTCTCAGAAGTGACTTTGGGACCTTTTCCTGAGGCTCAACACCTCGCACAGCAGAACTGACCAAACCACCACCCAAAATCGATGAGATTCTGCCCGGAGTTTATCCAGCCCGGATTTTGGGGTGAAATGCTGCTGCCCAGCACAAAAAAACCCCCAGATTTATTTTTATTTTTTTTTTTAATTATTTGAAGCCCTGGAATGAATTTTCCAGCCGACTCACAAGGCTGTTCCCAAAAAAAAATAGGACAAAATCCTGGGCCAAGCGTGTACAGGCAGGACCTGGGCACTGTCACCTCCCTGGGGCACCAGGCTGGGACAGGTTGGGCAAGGACAATCTGCAACGTGAGAAAGAAATAAATATAAATATTACATATTATGGGCTTGGATAATCTGCAATGTGTGAAAGAAATAAATATAAATATTATATATTATAATATATATTATTATTATGGCGAAGGCAAGGACACATCTGCAAGGTGTGAAAGAAATAAATATAAATATTATATATTATAATATATATTATTATTATGGCGAAGGCAAGGACACATCTGCAAGGTGTGAAAGAAATAAATATAAATATTATATTTTACAGGCAAGGACAAGCCGCAAAGAAATAAGTATAAATATTATATATTGTGGGCAAGGACAGTCTGCAACGTGTAAAAAAGTAACTATAAATATTACATATATAAATAAATTTATCTGTTATTATAGCAAGGGCAAGGACAATCTGCGATGTGTAAATAAATAAATATAAATATTACAGATTACGGGAAAGTAATACCAAACAGCAGGCGATGACATCACTAAATTAAGCACAAAAACTTCATTAAGGACTCTTCATTAATACTCCAACCCCCGAGTATTTGGATTTCCGTGAATTCAGCCCCCTCGGGCGGGATGGTGGCAGCAGAGGCCGGGATTTGTCCCCCGGGAGGAGCAGGGGGTGACCCGGAGCAGCTGCCACACCCCAGAGGTGGCCAAAAATCCCCGGCTCCTCCTCCCGCATCCTCCGGTGACATTCCTGAGGTTCCCTCCCATCAAACAGCTCCGCTTTTCCCTGTCCCAAACCCTCCTGGAAAATGTGGGGTTGGCCCGGTAAATCCATCCTGCTGGATGGGAGCCGGGTGGGAAACGATCCAAAGGCAGGTGGGAATAATTCCAAAACATAGTGGGAATAATTCCAGAACTGAATGGGAATAATTCCAGAACTGAATGGGAATAATTGCAGAACCCAGTGGGAATAATTCCAGAACTGAATGGGAATAATTCCAGAACTGAATGGGAATAATTCCAGAACTGAATGGGAATAATTCCAGAACTGAATGGGAATAATTCCAGAACCCAGTGGGAATAATTCCAGAACCCAGTGGGAATAATTCCAGAACCCAGTGGGAATAATTCCAGAACCCAGTGGGAATAATTCCAGAACTGAATGGGAATAATTCCAGAACCCAGTGGGAATAATTCCAGAACTGAATGGGAATAATTCCAGAACTGAATGGGAATAATTCCAGAACCCAGTGGGAATAATTCCAGAACTGAATGGGAATAATTCCAGAACTGAATGGGAATAATTCCAGAACTGAATGGGAATAATTCCAGAACCCAGTGGGAATAATTCCAGAACCCAGTGGGAATAATTCCAGAACTGAATGGGAATAATTCCAGAACTGAATGGGAATAATTCCAGAACCCAGTGGGAATAATTCCAGAACCCAGTGGGAATAATTCCAGAACTGAATGGGAATAATTCCAGAACTGAATGGGAATAATTCCAGAACCCAGTGGGAATAATTCCAAAATAATTCCAAAACCGATTGGGAATAAACCCAAAGAATTTTGGGAATAATTCCAAGGAATTTTGGGAAGGCAGCGCGGCATTTTCAGGCCCCACATCACAAATCAGAGACGTTCGGGCCTTGACAGCTCAACCTTTTATTTTTGCCCATCCCTGATGGTGCCGAGAGCCCTTCCGGCCCCTTCTCCCGACTCGGGTTATCCCGGGAATGACCTGGGATCATCCCTGGGGCGGCTGAGACAAGAAAACTCTCGGGCTTTGCGGGGAAACTGAGGCAGGTTGTGCAGTGCCACCTGGGGCAAGCTCAAGGAACTCAACCCAAACACCAAAAACCGGGGTTAATTTAAATAAAAAACCAAACAAACAGGGAATTCAGGTGTGCTCTGAGCAGATTTTATATCATTTATAGAATTGAATTTGCTGCCTTTGCCAACCTGGCATTTCCATTTTAGATATGTATATTTTTTAATATATTTTTATTTATATATAGATATCTAATTTATATATTATATTTTATATACATGTTATAATATATAAAATATAATTGTATATATATATATTTTTTCTATATATATAATCATATATTAGTATATAAACCTACAATATTTATGCACAATATTTATGCATAATATTTATACATAACGCGTATCATTTACATATATTCATATAACACTGGTATAATAATTATATTATTTATAATGTGTATTTAAATATATATATATGTATATATGTATATATTTACTCCTATCATAATAATATTTATTTTTAGCTCATATTTATATTTATTTTATCTATTTATATATATTCTATACCTCAGTGCAGCTCACTTGTTGTGGGAGATGTTTTCCTTCTGCCTCCTCCCTTTGCTCCCTTTCCCTTTTGTGCTCCTCCAACATTTAATTCCCTGAATGTATCCTTTTTAGGATCTTTTTGGGATTGAAATGCATCTTTTTAGGATTGAAAATCTAATTTAATCCCAGCTAGAAGTGAACACAACGCGGAATTCCTGGGTCGCACTGCTGAATTTAGGGGGTCTGGCTGCTCTGTGAAGCCTTGGAAACTAAAAAATCCCGGTGAACCTCAATATCCCCCAGCTAAAAGAAAAAAAAATCCCTTTTTTTTCAACCAAAAATCCTCCGGAAAAGGCTCAGCTCTCCTGAGCCGGGCAGATATTTTTTTGGAGAAGATCCTCGCCGCCTCCCCAGGGATGCTTTGATGCAGGAGCCGCAGTTTTGTCCTCCCCCTGCAGCGGGAAATTGGGATCGGGGAGGATTTTTTGGATGAGACACCCCGGGCGTGTTCCACAAAATCCAGGAATCTCCTCCCTGGGCGAATTTGGGGATTTCTCCCCACCCCGGGAGCTGCTCTTGGGCGACCACCCCCGAGATCAACCGCGGTCACTGCGCGGCTCCTTGGGCTCGGATTTTGGGGTTCTCCAACTTTCACCGGCGCTGGGCGAAATCAGAGCTGCTGATAGCGCGGGGACGCGTTAATTGTCATTAATTACAGCACCGCAGAGCTCCTCGTGCCCAGAACTGCTGACCCGAGGTTTGTGCTGATGTCAGCGAGCAGAAACTCTTTGAAGTGAGGACAGCGCGCTCCCACCCCAAATCCTTCTCCTTTGATTATTCCTTGGTGAGGCAGCGCTCCTGACTCAGCGAACCCCGGGGCTCTGCAGCCCCGCAGAACCGGTTCGGGCACAAAAAATCAAATTAACCATCATTAAAGCTGCCCCTGCCCTGCGCAAGGGTGTAATTTTCTAAAAGGATTCAGGATTAATGGGGCCCCGGCGATATTAAAGCTCTGTGTTGTGGGGTTTGCAGTCTGCGCTCGCTCTTTATTCCCTTTGTTACTCACGGGATGGTTTGGGCTGGAAGGGGCCTTAAAACTCGCCCAGTTCCGCCCTTGCCGCGGTTCTGACTTGTTCCAGCCTGGCCTCGGACACATTCTTCATTTTGGTGGATTTCTCCTTAAAATCGGGGCTGAACTCTGCCTAAATATCCGGGCTCTGAGGGATTTAGGAGCGCTTTCCGTGCCGGGTAAAGAGCGCAAAAAAATCCAAGCGGGGGCTTTTCCAGGGCGTTTGGATTTTTGGGAGAATGAAGGATTTCAGTCTCTTAATTCTGAAAAAAAAAAAAAAAATCTGAAAGTTTTGAGAGTGGATTTTCCCATGAATTCCCTGGAAAAGCTGTGCCAGGGCCTCCCAGGGAGCAATTCCTTCCCGATTTCCCACCTAAACCTCCCCTCCTTCGGTCCGAATCCACCCCCGGCCCCACAGATGCAGTCTCTGGGGCACAACACAGATCGTGGGTGGAAAAGAGAAATCCCCGAGCGAGATTTCTGCGTTTCGGGGGGTTCGGAGAAGAGCCGATCCCAGAGTTGCGCTCCAGGGACTGATTTTGCCAGGCAGGATTCGCTTCCCTGGGTTGGGATTTCCCAAATTCCAGAGGGATCAGCTGAGGAGAGCCGGAATCCTTTCGGTGGGGTGAATTCCACGCTTTCTCCACGTGCTTTAATTCTCCTGCTCTAGAACAGGAATTCCATGGAAGCAGGGGGAGCGAGAAATTCCAAAGGGCGATAAGGGAGACATGGAAAATTCCGTGTGGAGAATAAAATGAGCGATTTTGGGGCAGGATTTTGGGCTCCTCCTCATAGACAACGTCCATCCAACCTCGTTAGGATTAAATCCTGGGGGTGAAAAAAAAGAGGATTCTTCTGCCATGGACGTGATCCCAAAAGGTTGAACAGGATCCACACGATCCTTGGGAGGACCTTCCCAAAATCCCGGTGCTCTGCACCCCTTTTTTTTCCATTTTCTCTCCGTCTTCCCTCCCGAGGGAAGCTTTGCGCATGGAAATGCCCGCATCGAAACGAGGTAAAACCATGCCGGCGTTTGTGCCATCCCAGGAATTATTCTGATTTTATGAGGCACCTCCAGAGATCCCGCAGGGCTTTGGAGCTTATCGGGAATATTCCGGAGACACCAGAAAAATGAGATTTCAAAGAGGATCTCAAAACCCCTGCGAGTTTGTCACCCAGGGAAATCATTCCGTGGTAATGACATCCCAGAGGACCCGGGCTGCTGTGACCTCACAAAGAATAAATTATGGAAAGTGTTTCATCAAACTCCTCATTTCAAACTTCACAGCTGGCATAATTCATGAAGGGCTTCGTTTTTATTCCAAAGATAACCCCGAGCTTTGCTCTTTAGATTTGCAGCCCTGATTTTAGGAGCGCATAAATCCCATCAGGGTTATGGAGAAGAATCCCTGATTTTCCAGCTTTTAAACGAGGCACGGACACAATTCCCGGTGTCAGAGGTTTTGCTTCCATGAGGAAAATCATCTTGGCACTCCAAGATTCCCTGTGCGCTTTTTAGCCGAGATAAGCTTAAAAAACCTCATTAATTCTCCGTGCATTTTCACCTCTTAATGAAAACCAGGAGGGGAAAAGCAGGAAATTCCGAGATGAAAAGACCTGGCGGGTTCCCATCTGCATTTTTGGGGTTATTGCCCAACGCGGCTTTAGATAATCATAAACAGCGAGCAAAACAATTCCTGCGACTCCAGGAGCGATCCCTGCACCGGGCTCTGCTCCCGAGTAATTAAATCGCTTTGCACAAAGGGTGGCTCAGCCGCCCCCGGCCATCCAGGGGAGGATATAAAATCCCTCTCCACACCGGGATTTTCTCACTGCCTCTCCCGACTCGTTCTCTCCGCCTCTCTGAGTAAGTTTGGATTCCCCGGCTCTAAAAACCTCGAGTTTCCTTCTGCTTTGGCGTGGATTTCTGCTTAAAATCGGGGATGAGCCCTGCCTAAATATCCGGGCTCTGAGGGATTTTGGAGCGCTTTTCGTGCTGGGCAAAGGGTGCAAAAAGCAAAGCGGGGCTTTTCCAAGGCGTTTGGATTTATGGGAGAATGAGGGATTTCAGACTCTTAATTCTGGGGGGAAAAAATTAAATTATATATATATATACACATATATACATGTATACATATATATATATATATTTGTCTATATCTCAATATATATCTATATATCTGTATATCTATCTATATATATAGATAGATAGATAGATATATTTGGGGAAGTTTTGAGAATGGATTTAATTTCGTGTTTGATTGTGTGGCAGGGTTTAGGGTGGGTTTGATGGCAAGATCGGGGGGGGCAGAATTCATGGAAAAATGTGGAAAATCCTGCTTGGAAGTGAGCTCGGTGCAGCTCTGCTGTCGTTTGGATCAGCCTATCCTTAATTTAATTGGAGCCACATCCAGCTACACCGAGCCACGATTACAGACTATTAACATACCTGTGCCAATAACTTTCATTTCTAACTCTTAAAACTGATTTAAAATTTCAAAGCGCTTTTGCAGAGATTAAATACAGCATTTCTGTAGGTCAGTGCTGCGTTCTAACTCGAGGGAATTTGGAGGAAAATGCCCTGCATGGGTGGTTTCGTTTATTTTCCTTTTTTTTTAATTATCAGAAAGATAAATTTCATTTACGAGATTAAAAAATTATTCTGACGCTACACCAGGCTTTTATGTGGGGATTTAACCTGAAGAAATAAACATTATTGAATAAATTTCCCCTAGGTGAGACTGTCATTTTCTTCTTTGGGTTGACTATATCGCTATATGAATATTTTAATACATATTATATTATATAAATAGTTTAATTATATGTTTCTTTCATTAAACGAGCGCTTAACACTCCCACTTATTCTCAGCCTTTTGGTTTTTTCCCCCTGTGTTTTAGCAGAATATTTTCCTGTCTGAAAACAACAGGAATCTGCAAGGAAAATAACACAAAAATTAAGCAGGGTGCTAAGCTGATTATTCCACTCTGAAATACGTGGAAAATCCAGATTTTTTGGGTTTTTTTCCCCCGCGTGGGAGGAACAGAGGAGCTGTGGGAACGAGTTCAACGCGTCCTTGGGAATTCCTCCAAAGGGCCGGGAGGATTTGGGGCGGCACGAGAGGAAAGGGGAGGAGCTCCGCTCCTCTTATTATATATAAAAAATATATATAAATATATATGAGGAGGGAGGAGGAGCAAAAGGGGAAAGTTTAATGAGGGAATTCGGAATAAATCGGGGAAGTAAAAGCATCCAAATTATCCCTGAGGATCCCTAAACGCCAAATATCAACAATCGAGAGATCAATTATGTCTTTATCTAAATTATCCCGAGCGAGATCTTCAAACGAAACGCCAATAGCCAAGAGAGAAATTCCTGTAATTATCTCAATTACCTCTAATGAGGCCTTAGAACCAAATGTCAATAAACAAGAGATCAACCCTTGTTCTTACCCGAATTATCTCTCAGAATGTCAAGCGCGCAGCTCTTGTCTTTTTCCGAGTTATCTCAGCACGAAAAGTCAATAAAAAAGCGCTCGGCTCGTGCCTTTATCTCGATTATCGCTAACGACCCCCAAAATGTCAATAAACAGGCCTTTAAATCCTGTTTTTATCTCGATTATCGCTAACAAATCCCAAAATGTCAATAAAAGGCGTTTAAATCGTGCCTTTATCTCGATTATCGCTAACCACCCCCTAGAGTTTAATGTCAATAAACAACGTTTAAATCGTGTTTTTATCTCGATTTTAGCTCCCCCTAGAGCTAAATGCCAATAACCAATAATTGTTTCAGTCCCGATTACCTCTGGAAATCAATGAGAGACAAATGTCAATAACTGAAAGATGCGAGGAGTTGTGGATTTCGCTTCTGGAGCTCGGTTCTGTTTGGTTTTTTTGGTGCTTTTTTAACTCCGCGAATGCATTGCAGGCTCTCCCCCGGCGATGGCCTCCACCCAGCTGTCCTGTGCCACCCCCTGCGAGCCCAAGTGTCCCCAGCCTCTGGCCAGCAGCACCAACGAGCCCTGCGTGGTGACCTGCGGCGACTCGCGGGTCATCATCTACCCCCCGCCCGTGGTGGTCACCTTCCCGGGGCCCATCCTCACCACGTACCCGCAGCAAACCGTGGTGGGAGCCTCGGAGCCCTCGGAGGTTGCCCTGGGCGAGTCCCCGGCAGCTCTGCCAGCCGAGGTCACCGCCAGGCTGGAGGCGGCGGGGGACAAAGTGGCAGCGCCGGTGCTGGCCCGTCCCGAGCCGCGCTGCGCCCCCAAATATTCCTACACCTACTCCTCGCAATGGACTCATCCCTGCAATTCCTACCGCTCCGGGAAGCGCTGGACGTACTGAGCCTGGCAGGGGAAATTCCAGATGTCATTCCAGATGTAATTCCAGTTGTCGTTTGGGGTTGGAGCTGCGGGGCTGCTCCGGCTCCTCCTCAGAGGAGCCCCCCGGGGGAGGCAGGCTCGTGTCGCAATTCCTCGCGGTTTTTTCCCCCCTTAGTTTAGAGCTGTTCTCCCGCAGTTTTCCAGCGCAGACATCTGCTTCCGCCGTGCTTTGGCTTATCCCGGATTTTTTACTGGCGCTGAGCTTAGAGAGGTGACTTAAAACGCTCGGAATTGCACAAGGCAAGGCTGCCAAAGAGGGAAATTCCCCGTTTTTACAGGCAGCGTCACCTGGATGCGGGCGATTTGCCAGAGCCTCGCTGAACGATGCTTTTTGTACCCTGTACAGTTTTGTTCCACGATTGTAGGAAAGCTTCTCTTTCCAAATAAATGTTCTGTACCAAAACACATTTTCTGTTTTCCTTTATCACTTGAAAAGGGAGGTTTGGGTGGGAAGTTCTTCTCCCCGAGGGTGATGGGCACTGACCTGCCACGAGTGGTTGTGGCGAATTCCCATCTCAGGAGGGTTAATGTGGCCAAAGAGCTGCACAGGGATCGGGGAGACCCCCAGGATGGATCCAGGATGGGCTGGAGCAGCTGGAGCAGCCCCGGGAGAAGGATTTGGGGGTGTCCCGGGCTAAGCCCCCGTGTAGTCAGCAGGGGAGGGGGGATTCTGCCCCGCTCAGGTGAGACCCCACCTGCAGAGCTGCCCCAGCCCTGGATCCCGGCCCCGGGAGGATCTGAAGCTGCTGGAGAGAGCCCAGAGGAGGCTCCAGGAGGATCCGAGGGATGGAGGAAAGGCTGGGAGAATTGGGATTGCTCCTTTTGGAGAAGGGGGAGCTCTGAGGTGACCTCACGGTGGCCTGGCAGGACCTGAAGGGGCCACAAGGAACGCGGGGAGAGACAATTCCCAAGGGATGGAGTGCCAGGGCACGGGGAATGGGCTCAGACTGACGGGGAGGGGGTTTAGATGGGATTTTGGAGATAAATTCTTCCCTGTGAGGGTGGGGAGCCCCTGGAAAGAATTTCCCAAAGAACCCTGAGCTGCTCCATGTCTGAAAGTGCCCAAGGCCAGGCTGGAGTGGGCTCGGAGCAGTCTGGGATAAGGGAAGGTGTCCCGGTGTGGAACAGAATGAGTTTTAAGGTCTCCTCCAACCCAAACCACCCTGTGTTTCCGTGATCGGACACCTCACACCGCTGCTGAGTTAGAGACCCATTTGCGGACAGGATGAAGAAATCCATAACAGAAGAAATTGTTCATGCAATGCAGATTCTTTATTGTGGATGAAAAAGGCCACAAGCAGCAAGAGAGAAACCAGCACAGCAACAACGCACTGGAAACACAAAAATCCTAAGGCAGCAGCGAGGCCCAAGCCAGGGCTCCAGCCCAGAGATTCCCCTTCCCAGGGCGGGCTGGGGGCCTCGGAGCCGGGCAGAGCAGGGCAGAGCCTCAGCCGAGGCTCAGCACAGCTGGCTGGGATGGCAGAGAGGGGGCAGCTTCAGGAGGCAGCGCTGGGAGCCCCAAAGGCGCCGGCCGAGGCTCTGTGGGGTCACCCTGCAGGTGACAGGGACCCCGCAGCTCCCGGGGCTGCTGGGCCGGCCCTGAGCAGGGGCTGCAGCTTCATCCTGGCTCAGGCGGCAGAAGACACGAGGGGCTGCTGGTGGAGCCCGTGGGCGGAGGCAGCTCCGAGCTCCGGGGGGATTTGGGGTTTAGCACGGGCCGCAGCCTCCTCCATAGGACCTGGAACCGCGGCCATAGCCCCCACAGCCCCCATAGCCCCCAGAGCCCCCACGGCCCCCAAAGGAGCCACCAGAGCCACCTCCGACGAAAGGAGCTCCTGCCGAGCCCACGGAGCTGTGCTGCGGGAAGGAGCTGAGGATGGGCCCGGGGAAGGTGACCACCGTGACCGGGGGCTGGATGACCACCGTGGAGTCAGGGCACTGCCTCACAGAGGGCTCGTTGGAGGTGTCAGCCAGAGGGGCCGTGGAGGCCAAGCCGCAAGGGGCACACAGGCTGGAGCAGGACATCCTTTGGTTTGGCAGGGAAAGCTGCAAGACAAGGCAGAGCCACGGCTCACACCAAAGACTCATCCCAAATCCCTGCTGGCTCTCTCCCACCTGCAGCCCCTGCCCCAGGATGTGCTCTGGATCGTGCCAGGCATTCCCAGCTAAAGCCCTGGCACAGCTGAAATGGCTCCTTGGCTCCCCTGCTCCCCTCGCCATCCCCGGCTCTTGCCGGTCCAAGGGAATGAAGAAAAACTCCCACATCCCAATCAGCCGGCTCCCACGGGACCTGAGTCCACGGGGAGAGCCCCAACCATCCGAACTCTGCACTGGGAGGGCTGGAGGAGCACGGGGACAAAGATTCCTTGGGAAATGCCCATCCAAAGATTCCCTGGGAAAGGCGCAGGTGAGGAAGGAAGGCTGGAGGGAGGACTCGGACTTACCAGAACGATCAATGAGAAGAGTCAAGTGGAGAGAGCTGGATGGCGACCTGTGGAGTTCTTGGACCTTTTATACAGCCCAGAGTGCCTGAGGCATGGGCCAGGGGGCGGGGGCAGGAGCCCCAGCTAACCACGGAATCAAGCTGACAAGCCTCATGACACAAACTGGAACGTGGGGCCATTACATCCATCCTAATTGGGGCTCGGAACCAATAAAGGTGCCCTGGAGAGCCACCGGGCACCTGCAGGGACAGATGGTGACCAATCAGTGCGTGAAGGATCATTCATTGCTGCGGCTGAACTCAGAGCCCAAATAAACCCCGACGTGTCCCTAATCCCCCGCTTTGCTTATGCACGAGAGTTTGGGGCATCACTCAGGAGCGCTTTGAAATGCTGGGCACAGCCAGCGCATTTGTCATTAATCCCTTTTACGAGCTGCTAAATAGGGACGCCGGGAGGAAGAAGCCATCCCACCCACTCCGGGAGCATCCCGAACGCCAGACGTGGCAGGGGACGTCACAGGACCTCCGAGTCCCAGCGTGGGTCAGGCTGGAAGGGTCATCACCCCGCTGTCCTGAACACGCAGGGTCACCCCACAGGGTTCCCACAGAGGGTTCTTGGAGGGAGATTCCCTAAGAGATGTTCCTGCCACTGCAGTTCTCAGTCCCCGATTCACCTCATGGTCATGCAAAAAGCAGAGGAGATGGATCCCATGCCAGATGAAGCTTCATCAAGGATCCATTTTGGCACAGATACGGGTGGGACACGGGTGGGATTAGGAATTGGATAAATGAGTAAGAGGGGATGCACAGGAAGGGACAGGGGAGCAGAAAAAGGATCAAGAAACACTCAGACCCATGGCTGTGGGCTGGGAGCTGCCCGAGCCCTCCTGGAGGGCCTGGGTTTCCCAGCTGGCCACAAGGGCTGGGCCAGGGGGTGTTGGCTGAGCCCCCCAGAACCAGGCTGGCCCTGGCTGTGACCCAGGACAGGCCCAGCTGGGCACTGCTGGCTCACAGGCACAGCCAGGCAGGGGCTCAGGGTGGCGGGACTGGGAACAGCCGCATCCCAAAGGATTCTCAGGATTCTTTGTCAGCAAAGCGAGGGATCAGGTACAAATCAGAGTTTATTGGGGCTGTGAGCTGAGCTCCAGCAGCACCGTGTCTGTCACGTAATGATGAGCCACGGCTGTCCTTGTAAGCGCCTCACTCTTGTCCACTCTTGTCCACTCATGTCCAGGCCATTGTCCACAATGGGGGGATGACAGAATTTTCCGGCGTCCCTTTACATTATGAAGCTTGTCAGCGTGAATTCCAAATTACTGGGAGGGGGGGTCTGCCCCCACCGCCTGGACAATGCCCCAGGCACTCTGGGGTGTATAAAAGACCTGAGCTCCTTGCAGAGTTCCATCCGCATCCATCCACTTGACTCCTCTCCTCACCAGGGTAAGTGCAGCTCCCCAAAGCCTCTTGGGGTTCTCTCTCTGCCTCTCTCAACACAACTCCTTCCTCACACCTATGCCTCTTCCACCTTCTTCCTCTTCTGTTTTCCAGAAACCTTTACCTGTCGGAACCATGTCCTGCTCCAGCCTGTGTGCCCCTTGCGGCTTGGCCTCCACGGCCCCTCTGGCTGACACCTCCAACGAGCCCTCTGTGAGGCAGTGCCCTGACTCCACGGTGGTCATCCAGCCCCCGGTCACGGTGGTCACCTTCCCCGGGCCCATCCTCAGCTCCTTCCCGCAGCAGAGCTCCGTGGGCTCGGCAGGAGCTCCTTTCGTCGGAGGCGGCTCCGGTGGACGCCGTGGGGGCTCTGGGGGCTCCGGGGGCTATGGGGGCTCTGGTGCCTGGGGATGTTATGGAGGTTCTGGGGGCTATGGAGGTTTTGGGGGCAGCTGTGGTGGCTACAAAGGCTGCGGGCCCTGCTAAGCCCCAGCCCGAGTGCGACCCCAGCCCCAGCAGAGCTCCATGATCGCCCCCGGCCCATCCCCGCTCGCCACCGCCTGAAGCAAGGACATCCCTCGGGCCCTGCCGGCCACCAGGCCTGCGACACCACCGGCCTGCCCAGGGCCCCGCTCTGCCGCCTTCGTGCTCTGCTCGGATCCCTTCAGGAATCGCTGCCCGCTCCCAGTACGGACCCAGCTTGGCTCCGGCTCCCGTGGCTCGGCCTGGGCTGCACCGGGCTCTGTCCACGGCCAGGAGACGCGGGGAGGCCTCGGCCTGGGCCCTGCTCTCCTGCTGATCCCCTCCCACCCTCGCACGGCAATAAAAACTGGCTTGTATTGCAATGTTCACCCGGCTCTCGTCTCTCTTTGCTCCTCAGCCACTGTCCCCAGCCCAGGGCCCTTTCCAGGGGGGTTCCAGCCAGCTCCACTTGCACAAGGCCGAGGAGAAGCCCTGGCAGTGGTGCCTTGAGAAGGCCGACCTACAACAGAGGCTGGACACAGTTCAGAGTAAAGCAGGGATTTATTGAAAGCCTGAAAGGAAACACCCTGGGCAGAACAGGAGCCTGGCCAGGGCTACACCCAAGATGGACCCAAAAAGGGTCACAAAATGGACAACTGGCCACCAGGGCTCACATTTTTATAAGTTAGGTCCATCTGCATCTTGGGGTTCATTGTCCAATTACAGCTTCAGGTTATGAAGTCCCATCCTTCTTGTTTTCTCGTTTCACCCAACCCTTGGTTATACTTTGGGGCCTGAAACTCCTAACAACTGTCCTTGCAGCAGCAGAACTTCCCACAGCCCCGTGCTCCAAGCCAGACCTTGCTGGCCCTTAGCTGCCCCTGCTCACACTGAATTACACCACCCACATTAAAATATTATTTAATATATGGTTAATATTTTAATGTGTTGCAACTATTGAGATAATATGGATAGAGGATGAAATAATCTTGTCTCAAAATGAACTTACAAACAAATAGGAAATCCCAAACCCAGGGAGTTCTTGGTGTTCATTTGGTATCTGCAAGGAATTTTCACACAGATCAATAGAAGGGATCTCAGAGGGGTTGGAACTCCAAGCTGCTGCTCCAAGAGCTTTGTGCTCCTTGGGACTGAACCCTGTGGACATTTCATGGCCTGGAGAGGAGACTGGGCAAGATCTGCTTGGATCTATCTCCTCCCTTCCCAGCTGCCACCACCTCCAGCTGGACAGCCCAGAACACCTGGGCCATGGGGTGCTCATCCCTGCATTGCCCTGGAGCTTTCAGTGAGACCAACCACTGGCTGTCCAGCCCAAGAGGTGGTGTCAGGTTTGCTGCTCGGGCTGAGGGTTTGGAAGAGTTCCTGCAAGACCCTTGGGGCAATTTCCCATTGTCAGCGCGGGCTTTGGGAACATCCTGCGTTTCCTGCTGCTGGGAGAACACGGGCAGCTGGCTGGGATGTGCTGCCCAGAGCCAGCGGGGTCTGACATCCTCGGCTGGGACACACGGAGCCAGCTGTCCCCAGGCTCCAAGGGCGCTGCCCAGGGGGATTCCAAGAGCCCAGCAGACAGCCGGGAGACTGCAGGCAGTGGGCAAAAGGGAGGAGGAAGCAAAACCAGGAGTCAAGGTTGCAATGCAAGACAGTTTTATTGCAGGGGGAGGGCAGGAGGGGCTTGGCAGAAGAGCAGGGCCATGGCCAAGGGCTTGCCGTGTCCTGGCCCTGGGCAGAGGCGGGTGAGCAGGAGCAGCAGCTCCGGGCGAGTCTCTGGGATCGGGGCACACGGAGCCCCGTGGGGATGCTCAGGCGGGGCAGGAACAAGGCAGAGGTGGTTCCCCAGCTGGCTCGAGGCGTCCAAGGTGCAGAGCCCGGCGATGCCAAAGGGGTTTTCTTGCACAGAGTGTCGGGTCGGGATGTGCCGGGGTTTCTCCTGGAGCTCTCTTTGGTCTGAGGCCACACTCAGGATGGAGCTTAGCAGGGCCCACAGTTGCCATTGAGGTAGCGGTGGCCGCTGCCCCAGCCACCGTAGCCACCATAGCCCCCATAGCCTCCACAACCCCAGCCCCCATAGCCCCCACGGCCTCCATAGCCCCAACCCCCATAGCCACCACGGCTTCCATAGCCCCAGCCCCCATAACCGCCGTAGCCCCCTCCGTAGCCTCCGTAGCCCCAACCGCCGTAGCCTCCACGGCTTCCAAAGGAGCCACCGGAGCCGGCTCCGACGTAGGGAGCTCCTGCAGAGCCCACGGCGCTCTGCTGCGGGAAGGAGCTGAGGATGGGCCCGGGGAAGGTGACCACCGAGGCCGGGGGCTGGATGACCACCGTGGAGTCAGGGCACTGCCGCACGCAGGGCTCGTTGGAGGTGTCAGCCAGAGGGGCCGGGGTGGCCACCCCACAGGTGGGGACGCACAGGCTGGAGCAGGACATCCTTCAGACAGTCAGGGAAAGCTGCAAGACAAGGCAGAGCCACGGGCTCATCTCAAAACTCCTCTCCTGGCTCTCTCCCACTTGGTGCCTCTGTCCCACAGCACACTCTGGATCATCTCAGACATTCTGAACACAGCTCCACTGCACTGAAATGCCTGCTCAGATCTCTTGCCCTCACAATCCCTGGGTCTTGCATGCCCATGGGAATGAAGAGAACTTTGACATCCAGAGCGGATGGAAAATCCTCAAGCTCCCAAAAGCCCTCAGTCCATTGGTGTAACCCCAACCATCCTAACCCTGCAGTAGGAGAGCAAGGGGAGCATCCAACCAAAGGTTCCTCGAGACCGCCCCAGACAAAGGTTCACTGAGAAAGCCACGGATGGAGAAGGAAAGAGGAGAGAAGGCTTGGACTTACCAAGTTGATAAGGCGAGTCAAGCAGTGGAAGGTGGATAGAGCTCTGTGAAAACTCTGGGCCTTTTATACATCTCCCAAAGGGCCTGGGGCATCAGGAAAGGGAGCGGTGGCAAAAAAACAGGTAATTAGGAATTCAAGCTGACAAGCTTAATCAGAGAGATAATGATGCAATACAATTATACACCACAACATCAGGGAGATTGGTGTGGAAACGTGCCCTGGACCGATGGGAGGCTCTTGCAGGGACAGCCATGGCCCATCATTACATGACAGACACGGTGCTGCTGGAGCTCAGCTCACAGCCCCAATAAACCCTGCGTTCTGCCTGATCCCTCGCTTTGCTGACAAAGAATTCCGAGAATCCTTTGGGATGCGGCTGTTCCCAGTCCCGCCACCCTGAGCCCCAGCCTGGCTGTGCCTGTGAGCCAGCAGTGCCCAGCTGGGCCTGTCCTGGGTCACAGCCAGGGCCAGCCTGGTTCTGGGGGGCTCAGCCAACACCCCCTGGCCCAGCCCTTGTGGCCAGCTGGGCAACCCAGGCCCTCCAGGAGGGCTCGGGCAGCTCCCAGCTCACAGCCACGGGGCTGGAGGAGCCGCAGGGACCCGGCCCCACTGCTGCCCTGCTGCTCCTCCCGTTGTGTCCCCTCTGTCACAGCTGTCCTGGGCTCTGTCCCACTGCTCTCCCCCTTCCCTGTGGCTTTGGGGGTTGCCCACGGGTGGGATCTGCCCCCTCTGCTCTTTGTGTGGCCATCAAGGGAAACTGGGATGTGGAAATCCCAATGTTCTCCAGAACCTTAGAGGGGACAATTCACTGAGGTGTCAGGGCAGCCCAAAAGCTGGGATTGAACATCTTGTGCCGGCACTGGGAGTTGGTGGGATTTGGAGAACACCCCGAGAGTGGCTTCTCCTTTTGCCCAAGCTGCCGCTGCCTCTGTTTACCAGCCCATAAAAGGGAGGTAATGACAGGGGTGATGGCTGGGGCAGCGTTTCAAAGAGCTGCTGCAAGATGCCTGAAATTCTTCTCTGTAAGCAAAGTGAGGGATTAGGGACAAATCAGAGTTTATTGGGGCTGTGCGTGCCGCTCCAGCGGCACCGTGTCTGTCATGTAATGATGGGCCACAGCTGTCCCTCCCATCACTTCCGTCATGTCCAGGACACGTTTTCACACCTGTGTCCCCACTGTGGGGATGCCATGGAATTATCTTGCGACATTATCTCTCTGATGAAGCTTGTCAGCGTAAATTCCTAATTACTTGCGTTTTTTGCCACCACCCCCTGTCCTGAAGCCCCAGGCGCTCTGGGGTGTATAAAAGACCTGAGCTCCTTGCAGAGTTCCATCCGCATCCATCCACTTGACTCCTCTCCTCACCAGGGTAAGTGCAGCTCCCCAAAGCCTCTTGGGGTTCTCTTTCTGTCTCCTTCCATGCAATTCCATTCCTCACACCTTCGCTCTCTTCTGGGGGTGTTTTCCAGAAATTTCTGACTGTCTGAAGGATGTCCTGCTCCAGCCTGTGCGTCCCCACCTGTGGGGTGGCCACCCCGGCCCCTCTGGCTGACACCTCCAACGAGCCCTGCGTGCGGCAGTGCCCTGACTCCACGGTGGTCATCCAGCCCCCGGCCTCGGTGGTCACCTTCCCCGGGCCCATCCTCAGCTCCTTCCCGCAGCAGAGCGCCGTGGGCTCTGCAGGAGCTCCCTACGTCGGAGCCG
The DNA here is from genome assembly GCF_049639895.1 of Pseudopodoces humilis. NCBI lineage: Eukaryota > Metazoa > Chordata > Aves > Passeriformes > Paridae > Pseudopodoces > Pseudopodoces humilis. The sequence continues at coordinate 800,369 of NC_142230.1, forward strand.
GCTCTGGTGGCTCCTTTGGAAGCCATGGAGGCTACGGCGGTTGGGGCTACGGAGGCTACGGAGGGGGCTACGGCGGTTATGGGGGCTGGGGCTATGGAAGCCGTGGTGGCTATGGGGGTTGGGGCTATGGAGGCCGTGGGGGCTATGGGGGCTGGGGTTGTGGAGGCTATGGGGGCTATGGTGGCTACGGTGGCTGGAGCAGCGGCCACCGCTACCTCAATGGCAACTGTGGGCCCTGCTAAGCTCCATCCCGAGTGTGGCCTCAGACCAAAGAGAGCTCCAGGAGAAACCCCGGCACATCCCGACCCGACACTCTGTGCAAGAAAACCCCTTTGGCATCGCCAGGCTCTGCACCTTGGACGCCTCGAGCCAGCTGGGGAACCACCTCTGCCTTGTTCCTGCCCCGCCTGAGCATCCCCACGGGGCTCCGTGTGCCCCGATCCCAGAGACTCGCCCGGAGCTGCTGCTCCTGCTCACCCGCCTCTGCCCAGGGCCAGGACACGGCAAGCCCTTGGCCATGGCCCTGCTCTTCTGCCAAGCCCCTCCTGCCCTCCCCCTGCAATAAAACTGTCTTGCATTGCAACCTTGACTCCTGGTTTTGCTTCCTCCTCCCTTTTGCCCACTGCCTGCAGTCTCCCGGCTGTCTGCTGGGCTCTTGGAATCCCCCTGGGCAGCGCCCTTGGAGCCTGGGGACAGCTGGCTCCGTGTGTCCCAGCCGAGGATGTCAGACCCCGCTGGCTCTGGGCAGCACATCCCAGCCGGCTGCCCGTGTTCTCCCAGCAGCAGGAAACGCAGGACGTTCCCAAAGCCCGCGCTGACAATGGGAAATTGCCCCAAGGGTCTTGCAGGAACTCTTCCAAACCCTCAGCCCGAGCAGCAAACCTGACACCACCTCTTGGGCTGGACAGCCAGTGGTTGGTCTCACTGAAAGCTCCAGGGCAATGCAGGGATGAGCACCCCATGGCCCAGGTGTTCTGGGCTGTCCAGCTGGAGGTGGTGGCAGCTGGGAAGGAAGGAGATAGAGCCAAGCAGATCTTGCCCAGTCTCCTCTCCAGGCCATGAAATGTCCACAGGGTTCAGTCCCAAGGAGCACAAAGCTCTTGGAGCAGCAGCTTGGAGTTCCAACCCCTCTGAGATCCCTTCTATTGATCTGTGTGAAAATTCCTTGCAGATACCAAATGAACACCAAGAACTCCCTGGGTTTGGGATTTCCTATTTGTTTGTAAGTTCATTTTGAGACAAGATTATTTCATCCTCTATCCATATTATCTCAATAGTTGCAACACATTAAAATATTAACCATATATTAAATAATATTTTAATGTGGGTGGTGTAATTCAGTGTGAGCAGGGGCAGCTAAGGGCCAGCAAGGTCTGGCTTGGAGCACGGGGCTGTGGGAAGTTCTGCTGCTGCAAGGACAGTTGTTAGGAGTTTCAGGCCCCAAAGTATAACCAAGGGTTGGGTGAAACGAGAAAACAAGAAGGATGGGACTTCATAACCTGAAGCTGTAATTGGACAATGAACCCCAAGATGCAGATGGACCTAACTTATAAAAATGTGAGCCCTGGTGGCCAGTTGTCCATTTTGTGACCCTTTTTGGGTCCATCTTGGGTGTAGCCCTGGCCAGGCTCCTGTTCTGCCCAGGGTGTTTCCTTTCAGGCTTTCAATAAATCCCTGCTTTACTCTGAACTGTGTCCAGCCTCTGTTGTAGGTCGGCCTTCTCAAGGCACCAGTGACAGGGCTTCTCCTCAGCCTTGTGCAAGTGGAGCTGCCTGGAACCCCCCTGGAAAGGGCCCTGGGCTGGGGACAGTGGCTGAGGAGCAAAGAGAGACGAGAGCCGGGTGAACATTGCAATACAAGCCAGTTTTTATTGCCGTGCGAGGGTGGGAGGGGATCAGCAGGAGAGCAGGGCCCAGGCCGAGGCCTCCCCGCGTCTCCTGGCCGTGGACAGAGCCCGGTGCAGCCCAGGCCGAGCCACGGGAGCCGGAGCCGAGCTGGGTCCGTACTGGGAGCGGGCAGCGATTCCTGAAGGGATCCGAGCAGAGCACGAAGGCGGCAGAGCGGGGCCCTGGGCAGGCTGGTGGTGTCGCAGGCCTGGTGGCCGGCAGGGCCCGAGGGATGTCCTTGCTTCAGGCGGTGGCGAGCGGGGATGGGCCGGGGGCAATCATGGAGCTCTGCTGGGGCTGGGGTCGCACTCGGGCTGGGGCTTAGCAGGGCCCGCAGCCTTTGTAGCCACCACAGCTGCCCCCAAAACCTCCATAGCCCCCAGAACCTCCATAACATCCCCAGGCACCAGAGCCCCCATAGCCCCCGGAGCCTCCGGAGCCCCCACGGCGTCCACCGGAGCCGCCTCCGACGAAAGGAGCTCCTGCCGAGCCCACGGAGCTCTGCTGCGGGAAGGAGCTGAGGATGGGCCCGGGGAAGGTGACCACCGTGACCGGGGGCTGGATGACCACCGTGGAGTCAGGGCACTGCCTCACAGAGGGCTCGTTGGAGGTGTCAGCCAGAGGGGCCGTGGAGGCCAGACAGGAGGGAGAACACAGGCTGGAGCAGGACATGGTTCCGACAGGTAAAGGTTTCTGGAAAACAGAAGAGGAAGAAGGTGGAAGAGGCATAGGTGTGAGGAAGGAGTTGTGTTGAGAGAGGCAGAGAGAGAACCCCAAGAGGCTTTGGGGAGCTGCACTTACCCTGGTGAGGAGAGGAGTCAAGTGGATGGATGCGGATGGAACTCTGCAAGGAGCTCAGGGCTTTTATACACCCCAGAGTGCCTGGGGCATTGTCCAGGCGGTGGGGGCAGATCCCCCCTCCCAGTAATTTGGAATTCACGCTGACAAGCTTCATAATGTAAAGGGACGCCGGAAAATTCTGTCATCCCCCCATTGTGGACAATGGCCTGGACATGAGTGGACAAGAGTGGACAAGAGTGAGGCGCTTACAAGGACAGCCGTGGCTCATCATTACGTGACAGACACGGTGCTGCTGGAGCTCAGCTCACAGCCCCAATAAACTCTGATTTGTACCTAATCCCTCACTTTGCTTACAGAGAAGAATTTCAGGCATCTTGCAGCAGCTCTTTGAAACGCTGCCCCAGCCATCACCCCTGTCATTACCTCCCTTTTATGGGCTGGTAAACAGAGGCAGCGGCAGCTTGGGCAAAAGGAGAAGCCACTCTCGGGGTGTTCTCCAAATCCCACCAACTCCCAGTGCCGGCACAAGATGTTCAATCCCAGCTTTTGGGCTGCCCTGACACCTCAGTGAATTGTCCCCTCTAAGGTTCTGGAGAACATTGGGATTTCCACATCCCAGTTTCCCTTGATGGCCACACAAAGAGCAGAGGGGGCAGATCCCACCCGTGGGCAACCCCCAAAGCCACAGGGAAGGGGGAGAGCAGTGGGACAGAGCCCAGGACAGCTGTGACAGAGGGGACACAACGGGAGGAGCAGCAGGGCAGCAGTGGGGCCGGGTCCCTGCGGCTCCTCCAGCCCCGTGGCTGTGAGCTGGGAGCTGCCCGAGCCCTCCTGGAGGGCCTGGGTTTCCCAGCTGGCCACAAGGGCTGGGCCAGGGGGTGTTGGCTGAGCCCCCCAGAACCAGGCTGGCCCTGGCTGTGACCCAGGACAGGCCCAGCTGGGCACTGCTGGCTCACAGGAACAGCCAGGCTGGGGCTCAGGGTGGCGGGACTGGGCACAGCCGCATCCCAAAGGATTCTCGGAATTCTTTGTCAGCAAAGCGAGGGATCAGGCAGAACGCAGGGTTTATTGGGGCTGTGAGCTGAGCTCCAGCAGCACCGTGTCTGTCATGTAATGATGGGCCATGGCTGTCCCTGCAAGAGCCTCCCATCGGTCCAGGGCACGTTTCCACACCAATATCTCCAATACGGGAATGACAAGGAACTGTCCACCATCATTACCTTTGTCATTTAATTTCTCTGCTTGAATTACTAATTACTGGGGGTTTGCCCCCGCCCCCTGGCCCATGCCTCAGGCACTCTGGGCTGTATAAAAGGTCCAAGAACTCCACAGGTCGCCATCCAGCTCTCTCCACTTGACTCTTCTCATTGATCGTTCTGGTAAGTCCGAGTCCTCCCTCCAGCCTTCCTTCCTCACCTGCGCCTTTCCCAGGGAATCTTTGGATGGGCATTTCCCAAGGAATCTTTGTCCCCGTGCTCCTCCAGCCCTCCCAGTGCAGAGTTCGGATGGTTGGGGCTCTCCCCGTGGACTCAGGTCCCGTGGGAGCCGGCTGATTGGGATGTGGGAGTTTTTCTTCATTCCCTTGGACCGGCAAGAGCCGGGGATGGCGAGGGGAGCAGGGGAGCCAAGGAGCCATTTCAGCTGTGCCAGGGCTTTAGCTGGGAATGCCTGGCACGATCCAGAGCACATCCTGGGGCAGGGGCTGCAGGTGGGAGAGAGCCAGCAGGGATTTGGGATGAGTCTTTGGTGTGAGCCGTGGCTCTGCCTTGTCTTGCAGCTTTCCCTGCCAAACCAAAGGATGTCCTGCTCCAGCCTGTGTGCCCCTTGCGGCTTGGCCTCCACGACCCCTCTGGCTGACACCTCCAACGAGCCCTCTGTGAGGCAGTGCCCGGACACTACGGTGGTCATCCAGCCCCCGACCTCGGTGGTCACCTTCCCCGGGCCCATCCTCAGCTCCTTCCCGCAGTACAGCTCCGTGGGCTCGGCAGGAGCTCCTTTCGTCGGAGGTGGCTCTGGTGGCTCCTTTGGGGGCCGTGGGGGCTCTGGGGGCTATGGGGGCTGTGGGGGCTATGGCCGCGGTTCCAGGTCCTATGGAGGAGGCTGCGGCCCGTGCTAAACCCCAAATCCCCCCGGAGCTCGGAGCTGCCTCCGCCCACGGGCTCCACCAGCAGCCCCTCGTGTCTTCTGCCGCCTGAGCCAGGATGAAGCTGCAGCCCCTGCTCAGGGCCGGCCCAGCAGCCCCGGGAGCTGCGGGGTCCCTGTCACCTGCAGGGTGACCCCACAGAGCCTCGGCCGGCGCCTTTGGGGCTCCCAGCGCTGCCTCCTGAAGCTGCCCCCTCTCTGCCATCCCAGCCAGCTGTGCTGAGCCTCGGCTGAGGCTCTGCCCTGCTCTGCCCGGCTCCGAGGCCCCCAGCCCGCCCTGGGAAGGGGAATCTCTGGGCTGGAGCCCTGGCTTGGGCCTCGCTGCTGCCTTAGGATTTTTGTGTTTCCAGTGCGTTGTTGCTGCGCTGGTTTCTCTCTTGCTGCTTGTGGCCTTTTTCATCCACAATAAAGAATCTGCATTGCTGCAATCCCTTGGATTTTTGGTTGTTTTTTGTGGGTTGGCTTCTCTGATTTTGCTTGCTGAGCTGGGAGGTGTTAGGGTGATCCCAGAATCATTCCAAGCCCAACATCCAGTTTTTCACGGATCCCCTCTGTGTCACTCAGCCCCGAGCTCTGAGTGCCATGTCCTGTTATTCCTTGGACAATTCCAGAGATGGGGACTCCCCACCTCCCTGGGCAGCCCCCCGCCAGTCCTGACCACCCTTCCCAGGAGCAAATTCTTCCCCAAATGAAGCTCAAACCACAGCTTTTATCATTCGGTGGCACATGAATGACCAGGGCTCCGGAGAGTTTCAGCAGCTTGTGTTGCATCACAGAAAGGATGGGAATTAGTCATTATCCCTACTCCGAGGGACAGGTTTGAAGGGAAAAGTATAATTTAATTTATTTATTCCCTTGTGGTCCATTAAAAAAAAGTTACAGTGTCTTCATTTTTTTCCACAGTCGATAATTTTGGCAGTTCAAAGCTCTTCTCAGACGCCCATAACTGCTTTATTTATTTATAGGCTGTTATTAGTCTATTTAAAACTTAATTTTCTTCTCAGCTGCTTCGTTATTGAAAAAGAGTCACTTCAAAGGTGCCAGTTGAGGCAGTTCGATGTTTGCTTTAGTCAGAATTTATTTTATACCTTTCAAACTTTGCATTCAAATGTGGCTCTGCACAGGCAGCCACCACTGCTTCATCTCCTCATCCCCCAAATCTGGATTTATTTCTACTTTTACCTTCAGATTTCTTGGAGTGATCAAAATATATGTTAAAATTCCATTAATTTTAACTCCTCCTTTAACTGGACTCCTGTTAAAGTAGCTAAATCAGCCTGTAGGTCTGAGACAGAAGTATTTATTTTATCCTCATGTGGTCTTGTGCATCCTGAGACACATAAACCTTTCCAGTTTTTATTTGGGAATTTGTCTATGACTCCTCAGATTTTATTGACTGGAGTTAGTTAGAGAAAAGATTGAAAAGGTGCAGCTAAATTTAGAGACCAGGCTACAGCTTGAGCTGTGCTTCTGAATGGATGAATTCATCAAAATCCATCAAAAGCCTTAGGAAATCTCCAGCCTGAAATTTGCTGGAAATACAACCCCCAGTTTTACTGGTTTTTTGGTTTTGTTTTTGTTTTTTTTTAATTTACTTTAATTTATTTATTATTTACTGGGGGTGTTTTTATTTTGTGCTCGTATTTTGCACTGAGGCCAATCCAGCTCTGTTCCCTTGGCGGGACTGTGCCCCGGGAGATCTCCAAAGATCCCTTCCCACCCAAAATTCTGGGATTCTGGGATGCCGGGATTGCCTCTGCGCCTTCAAAGGGCGGCAATCACAACGAGGGTTCGAGAGTTTAATTGAGTTTTCAAAGCTCATTTGTGCCCAGACTCTGAGACACCTCTGCCAGGAATAATTTGAGTCACTCCTCATTCCAAGGACGTGGTGGAACAGCCTGGGAACTTCGCGCTTCCATTGTCATTCCAATGGAGCCTGGAGTGAAGGAAAAGTGAAATTTTCCGCTCTGGAAAGTGACATTTTCTGCTGTGTAACAGATCGGGTCTCTCCCTTCGGAAAGATGGGGAAATCCCAGACACTGCCAGCACAAAAGCACGGGAGAAGGAGGGGCTTTCTCCCAGTTTATCTGGTGTTACCCCCCAAAATTTAATTAATTAGCAGCCCATCCGTGCCTTAGTGAGTTACAGACGCTGTTGTGTCCAATGCCTGCACACCCGCTGGGATGTGAAAGCAAATTTAAAGGAATATTTCCGTATATTTCCTAGGAAAATCGGGAATTGGAATTCGTTTTTGGAGGTGCTACTGCATCGCTATTGGTTTGCAAAACGTGTTTGAGAAAAGCCGCAGGGTTTGGTGCGACTCCATGAAACATCGAGCTGGGGAGAAAAATCTGTGTCCAGAAAAAGCCAGAAAAAAGCAAACCAGGGCCACTTCACGATGCTGGAACGTTTTTTAATGAGAGTAAAGCTGACAATCACGATGGAAAACAGCACAGAGAGAAGGAAGAATGGGCACGACATTAATTTATCTGAGCAGAAAATCTCGCGGTTTAATCGGCACAACTTTGGCTGTCGATTTTCCGTTTTCAGGCTTTCCCACTTGTTTCCAGCCCGATGGAGCGAAGCTGTCTGGGACGTGAAAGTAAATTCAGGGTGATTTAGGGTTTCTCTGGGACAGTTTCAAAGGCGGTTAAGTCAGAAATTCATTCCTAGGACAGGCACCCTGCAGGTTTCGCTAAACTGAGCTGGGAAATTGCTATAAATTGAGAGATTTGTTAACAAATATTAAACCCCGTTTCTTTTACACCACCAAACCCAGGGAACGCTGAGAGATACAGCAGAGAAAAAGGGAAAACAAAGCGTTTTGGAGGAACATCGAGGAAACTTTAACAGGAACCCCGAGCTCTCCCAGGTCCCGTCTCATCCCTGGACTCGGAGCTCCGTCAAAGCCTCCGCCGGGAATTCCATCATTAATTCCCTGTGAAATCCCAGTGGATTTAGCAGGGGTAGCAGCTGCCGTAGGAGTATCTCTGGTAGTAGCGGGAGGAGTAGGGCGAGCAGTAGCGGGGGCTGAAGGAGGGGCAGCAGTCGCGGTAGCCACAGAGCCTCCCGTAGTAGCCCTGGTAGCCACAGGGGCTGCCGCAGTCGTAGCTGCGGGAGCTGAACACGGTCCCGTAGCTGCAGGGGGAGTAGCAGGAATCCTCACACTGCCGCTGGTAGCAGAAAGTCATCTTGGGGCTGGAGGGAGGCGAGGCTGGAAGGCAGGAAAGGAGAAAAAGCCCGTGAGGTGTGTCCCGACAGCGAGGAAAGCCCGGGGAAACGCTGCAGGGAAGGGAGAGACCGCAAACCGCTGCCCAATGCCCTCATCCATTGCTCCGTCCCGAATTTAGGGCCAAATTAGCGCCCCAATTAAGGCCGAATTTCTTCCCCCTAATCCTCCACCCTGAGCAGCCTTGCTGAGCTTTTCCACACAGTCCCACTGGAAAATGGGGTTGTGAACCGCGACCCTGAGTCAAAGCAGGGCTGGAGCATCCTCAGAGCTGCGCTGGAAGACTTGAAGGGACAAGGGGATCCGTGAAGGACTGAGACTGCTTCAAACAGTCAAATATTCAAAAATCCAGGGAGGAAAGATTGTTTTGCGCGGGGATAACTCCTAAGTCACAGCCTCAATTCCCTTTGGCCGCAGCGTTTGTAGATTAGCAGGGAAAAAATAATAATAAAGTGAGGGGGAACAGGATGAAATCCATCCCTTCATCACTCACTCGAATTTCCCAAATCTGTTCCCACTTACCCTCGTCTGCAAGGAGGAGAAGGCAGGAGAAGGGAATGGTTTCTCCGCAGGGCTGCGGGGGTTTTTATGGAGCTGCCGGTCCCGCCCCGCACAAGGGACACGTGTCCGGGTCACCCCAAATTTCCAGCCCCTTTTCCTCCCCTCATCGATATTCCTGAGGATGGATCCGGCACCGTGGCAGGGAGGCTCCGCCCGCCGGGTCCCTTTGATCCCGAAGCCACTCAGGGCAATTAAACCTCGCCATCATCGCGCTGAATTTGCGCTTTGGGACAGCGGCGACTCCTCGGGATCAGCAAAGTCCTGCGGAATTCCAAACGCGGCAGGTTTGGAAGAGCGGCCTCGCTGTGAATTTGCTTTGTCGTGTTTTTTTGTTTTTTTTTTTTTTTTCCCGGGACAGTCACGGAAGGGACGCACGACCTTTGCTTTTTTCATGAATTTCATAATTCTTAATAACACGCGGGACATTGGCGCGTCCCCGCCGATCCCTCACAACATTTCCTGCGACTTCCAAAGGGGGAAAAGAGCCGCTCTTTGATTTGGAGCCGCCGTGCAAGGGGATGTTATTGATTCAGCCAGAAAATTGGCCTGTGAGCATTGAAATGGTATGTCCAGGGCGTATTTTTAGAGGGGAGAAAAAAAATCTCCCGCAGAGCCAGATCTGAAGGTATAAATTACAATTTTAATAAAGCCAGGGAACAGGACACCCCAATCCACCCCAATTTTTTGGAGCGGGTGTTACATAACAGCGGGGCGTAGCAAAGTGGTGTTAATATTGAAATAATAAATCTCTTTGTGCCCGAAAATATTTAATAAGTCTTAATGAAGGCTTTGATATTCCAAATTTAGAGAAAGGCCCAGAACTCCTGACGTGCTGCCTGTCATTATCCTCCCCTGGGATGGGAGTAAACAGCAAAACAGGGTTTGGAGGTGAAGGTCACCAGGGAACCCCAGGCTGGGGTTCAATATTATTCACCTTCATTAGGGAGAATTAAACACCTCAACAATATGGAAAAGAATTTTCATTAAACCACATTTAGAATTTGGGGGATTTCTCGGGAAAACTGAGGGTGTTACAGAGATAAATCCCTGGAGTTTTTTATCTTTCTCCTTGTCAGGAGTGAATCGTTTTCTAAACACGGAGCAGATCTTTTTGGAGCAAGCAAAATTCCTTCATTTCTTTCTACAGCTTAGGAATTTGTCAAAGTTCTGTCGAATTACTTAATAATAATTTTTTTAAAAAGTATAAATAAGAACAATATAAATATTCTGGCCTAAAAAATACGATTTTTAAATAGACCCAAACTATAAATTATTTCTAAGGATTTTCATTTTGAAAAATAATTGAAATTCTTTCTCCCTCAGACGAATCCAGCATCATTGCAGGTTTCACACACAGACATTTGCCCATTCATCCCAAACTGGGATTGCCAACATCCATTAATTTCTTCTCTCCATATCCTTCCTTCCTTTTCCTGCTATAACTCAGATTTCGCCACCCTAATTCCCCAGATGTAATTGACCCAGGAAGTCTGGACATGAAAGAGGAGAGCGGAGCGAAGTCATCTTTTTGGCAGCCAAGAGCTGAGTAACGATCCCAAAGCGAGGAAAACAACCCCATCAGCTGCGGGGATGACGTGAGCGGGCTGAGTTTGGGGTGATGAGAAGGAGTTTAAAGCACCAGAGGCTGGGGCAGATAAATGTATAAAAGGGAGCGAAACCCAAGGCTCTGCACTCGCTCCTTCAGCCTCGGCTCTTGCTCAGCGTGGTAAGTCGGGCTTAAGGGGTTTTGCGGCCGGGTTGCTGCTGGGTTTTGCCGTGGCGGGGTAGGGGTGGAAGAAAAACTTTAAAATTATGTTTTAGAGGCGGTTTCGTGGCCGTGCAGTTCAGGGCTTTTGTTAAAAACGGGGTGTTAAGATGCTGCTAAATGTAGGAATTTGGCTTCCCGAGACATGCACGAGGAGGAATGCTTTATTTGAGGGTATTACGGGTTATTTCAGGATTTATTATTAATTAGCTGTGTCAGGGGGGGTTAGGTGGGACATCACGGAAAGGTTCTTCCCGCAGAGGGTGGCCTTGAATGGAAAGGTTCATTTGGGATCATCCTTCTCTCCTGTCCCTGTTTTCCACCCTCACACGGGGCTGCCCAACAGCAGCGAATTCCCGCTGGATCTCCGGGACAGACCCGACCTCACCTTTCAAACTGACAGCAGCCCCAGATTCGAGCCCCTGGGAGGGTGGGGAGGCCCTGGCACAGGATATTCCATGGATTCCGCATCCCTGGAAGCGTCCGAGGCCAGGCTGGAGCGCCCTGGGCTGGAGGAAGGTGTCGCTGCCCGTGGCAGGGGTGGAACCGGATGAACTTTAATTCCCTCCCAACCCAAACCATTCCCCCAAATCTCCCATTCCTCCTTTCCTGCCTTCCAGCCTCGCCTCCCTCCAGCCCCAAGATGACTTTCTGCTACCAGCGGCAGTGTGAGGATTCCTGCTACTCCCCCTGCAGCTACGGGACCGTGTTCAGCTCCCGCAGCTACGACTGCGGCAGCCCCTGTGGCTACCAGGGCTACTACGGGAGGCTCTGTGGCTACCGCGACTGCTGCCCCTCCTTCAGCCCCCGCTACTGCTCGCCCTACTCCTCCCGCTACTACCAGAGATACTCCTACGGCAGCTGCTACCCCTGCTACCAGTGCTGAGCAGGAAAACCCCCCAAAATCCGCGCTGGAGGCTCCTGGGTGGATTTTGCCCTGGCTCAGCCCCGGTGATGGGTCCTGAGGGTTCGGAATCTCCTCGATGCCCGTTGTTACTCTGATTAATTTGCTTTTTTTGCCGTTTCTTCTCCATCTTTTGGGGTGAGATTATTGTGTGTTCTGAGGTGTGAGGGCAGAGCAGGAGTAGGAGCCTCTCCGCTCTTCTCCAACACCAGCTTTACTCCCCAAACCTCTGCTGTGAGGTGTAGCTACTCCTCGGTGTATGATGGTGTGTAAACCTCTGGCTGCTCCTGTGCTACTACAAGCTGCAACTTCTTACTCTCATTAAAAGATCTTGCATCACACTGCTGCCTTGGGTTGTATTTTAATGTTCTTTTCAATATTTCATTTGACTTTGCTAATTATTTACCTGACACACGCAGGAAAAAAGAACTTTAAAGGGGGGCACCGGTTTCTCAGATCTGCGGTTTTTAGCAGAATCTGAGGGGACCGAGGACACACTGGGCACCTCCATTTCTGTCTGCTCCAAAACTCACATTTGCCACGTCCCAGCTCTGCCCCTCTTCCACAAAAACATTCCAGTTTCCAAAGCACGAGCTGGAAAATGTGAAGATTTAGGGGGAAAAAATGCATCAGGGCTTGCCGGCGACATTTCCAGCCCAAGTCCTGCCCCACTTGAGGCTGCAGGATGTTCCGACACACAGAATTCCAGACTCCCTCCGCTTCCCGCAGCTCCAAGGCCTCGGAGAAGGGGCTTTGTGCAGCCCAGCAGGAGCTGCTGGAGGACAGGGAGGGATTCCCGAGCCGAGGAAATCCCGGGAGAGCCCCAGGAGCTGCCGGGGGAGGGATGGGCAGAGCACGGGAAAGGCCGGGAGGAAGCGCGGCCACCCCAGGGCAGTCCCGGGAACACGAGAGACCCCAAAGGGAGGGAAGGGAGGGAAGGAGGGACATTCCAGGGAACCAAAATCCCCCTCTGGAGTCCTGGATTGGGGTCTGGAGCCTCCCAGAGCAGAACCTGGAGCTGTTCCCAGGGCTGGATGGCTCTGCTCCGGAGCCGGGAAGGGAAGGGAAGGGAAGGGAAGGGAAGGGAAGGGAAGGGAAGGGAAGGGAAGGGAAGGGAAGGGAAGGGAAGGGAAGGGAAGGGAAGGGAAGGGAAGGGAAGGGAAGGGAAGGGAAGGGAAGGGAAGGGAAGGGAAGGGAAGGGAAGCTCCAGCGAGAGCTCAGAGCTCCTTCCAGGGCCTAAAGGGGCTCCGGGAGAGCTGGGAAAGGCCTGGAATAACATCCTGTGAGCATCTGCCAGCCCTCACCATAGGCTAAAACCCTTCCCAAAGGAAGAGCAGGAGCGCAGATCCCGGATATGGAAATCAGCATTTTCCTCTGCTCATCCGGATGTGCAAATTCAGCATCAGAAGGGATTCGTTTCTTATTTAAAGCCGCTCTGGTTTAGGCGTGAATTTGGTTTAAAAGTTTAAAAGGAGTGAAGGGTTGATGGAGTAAATAATAAACTTTCCTGCTTCAGAGTCAGAGAAATTTGGACTGATTTCTGTTCTCAGAATGTATTTTTTCAAGATGTTCAGATTTAAATTTTGTATAGAATGTAAAAAAAAAAACACCAAAACACAAAGGCACTGAAGTTTCCTGAGGACAAACAGGTTTTAACCCATCCCATCAATCAGAGCCCTTCATTAAATGCCTCAATTTATTATTCCTTGGGAATTTCACTCCATCTTTCTGTAATTAACAAGATGTTCTATAAATTAGATTTCCACCTAATGACCGAACCCTTTCTTGAGTTCGTCCCTGTGTTTTTAGACAGAGAAGTGAATTCCCGTTTCTTCAGCTCAATTTCGGATTTTCAGGGATTGGGACACCCAGATTTTTGCATTAATTTGGATCGTTGAAGGAACTTTGGAGTTAGCTGAACTTCCCAGGACAATTCCTGGCCCTTCCAGTGCCCTTCAGCCCTTTGGGAGGTGCTTTGGTCGCTCAGAAATGATCTGACCAGTGTAAACACCAACAAAATTAAATTTATTTACCCATGTCACAACTTCAATTAAAATAATTGGTTTACTCTCCATCAGGGATCATTAATCTGTTCTCTGCCCAACCTGAAAACACACAAAAAAAAAAACCCACAATTTTTTTTTTTGTCTTAAAAGCTCTTCTGGCTCCTCCTCATTTTTAGTGATGAAATCCAGATTTCAGAGCGGACAAGGGAATTTGTAGGAGTTAAAATTACAGAATTATTTCGCAGCAAATCTTACGAATGCTGTTTTTCAGCCTTCCCAGCACAAATCAAGAGGCTTTTTTAAAATTCAGCAAATACCTCCCTGTATGACCTTCCCCCGCAGTGAGACAAGCCTCATTTGCATATTAAATGAGGATAATGACAGGCACCGGGGAAATGCTGAGCCTCATCAGAATTTATGGTATCAATGTCCTCCCAAAGCAGTCATTAGGAGTTAATTTGGGAATGTTTGGGTTATTTAAACCCTCCCTGTTTGTTGCTGAAAGGCTCCTCGGGTATCACAAGCAGGTCGGGGAAGGAAGCCCCGGGGCCAAGGGAGGTTTTTATCTATTTAAATCAATTCCTGACGTCCCCTGGAGCAGAGTGAGAGGGATGCAGCTGCAGCCGGCTGGAAAATGCCACCACAGCAGCTCAGGGAGTGATTCCTGCTTCCCTGCCTCAGGAAAATCCCTCCCATCCAAGGTAGGGGCTGCCCAGGAAAATCGTTTGGTAATTTTAACCCCTCTGAATTTAGGAGACCTGGATTTCATCACTAAAGCTGAGGAGGACCCCGAAAGTTGGTGTTTTTTTAAAAGAAAAAAGAGAAGATCCTCGTCTCGTTATTATGGATACGGAACCATGGGATGGGTTGGGTTGGAAGGGACCTTAAAGGTCTCCTAAAGGACACCTCCCACTACCCCAGGCTGCTCCAAGCCCCGTCCAGCCTGGCTTTGGAGACTTCCAGGGGTGGAAAATCCCTGGAATAACCTGAGCCAGGCCCTCACATGGAACAATTCCTTCCCAACATCCCACCCAGGTTCCCCCTCTGTCCCCCTGACCCCATTCCCTGTTTCCTGTCCCTGCAGTTCCAGAGGAAAAATCCCTCTCCAGCTTCCCCGGAGCCCCAGCAGATCCTGGGAGGGGCTCTGGGGTCTCCACAGGCTCAGCATTCCCAACATTCCCAGCCTGGATCCACAGGGGAAGGGCTCCAGTGCCTTTATCAACTCCGTGGTCCCCTCTGGACTTCCTCCAACAATTCCACGTCCCTTTTATGTTGGGAACCCCAGAACTGGGCTCAGCATTCCCGGTGGGATCTCACCAGAAAGAGCAGAGGGGGAGAATCCCTTCCCTCACCCCCTGCCCATGGATGCATCCCAGGAGAGGGAGGGATTCTGGGATGAGCTCACGCCGCCAGCTCATGCCCACAAATCCCATATATAAACCCTATAAATATCAGACACGTGAATGATATCACGAGACACCGGCCCAAGCGAGTTTTTCCAGTAATTTCATCTGGAAAAAAAAAAATAAAATAAAAAAGGCAAAAATAAAAACCCCCACACCATAAAAACTGACCACATTTCTCAGATGCTGCTTTAATTGATCCCATGCCTCGGCCTGAACCTCTCCTAGGACAAATTATAGGCAGGAGAAGAACCTAAAGGAATCAATGGAACGCCTGTCATTAATTGTGACGGAAATCCCCGAGCACTCGGGGGCAACCCTCCTCCGCTCCCCGGGTGTTTTACGTCACCCCAAAATGTGCGGTGTCCAGCTCCCCTGGGGGGCCACGAGGTAAAGAACCAATCCATGGGCTCCCAGCTGACCAGGAATTGTGGCTGGAGCTGTTCTGCGTAGCCTCCAGCCCCATTCCCAGCTGTCCTCCGGGTGCTTTCCCAGGAATGCCCTTGTCCTGGAAAGTCTGGAGATGAAAGAATCACCCGGGCTGTAATCACAGTGCCCAGCCCCAGGAATTCCAAAATCGTCCTAAATGCGGAGGAAAACAATTATAGCAATTGGGCTGCTGATGTACTTCCCAAATTTATCCCGTGACTGAGGGAAGCTCACAGGGAGCTGCTCCGACTTCCACAATGGGAATATAAAAATGCTCCCAAGCCCAGCGCTCCTCACACGGCTCCTCTTGCTTTGCTCTTCCCGCTGAACTCGGTAAGTCCAGATCCCGTTCTCGCCGAGAATCCTTCAACTTGGGGGGAAAATCGCGTGTTTTCCCCTGGATGTTCTTTAATCTAGGGGGCATCGACGTGTGGACATTCCCACGTCTTTGGAAAGATGGGAAGCTGAGTTACTTTTTTTTTGGGGTTTCTTTTTTTTTCCCCCTGGCGACACCCGGGATTTTCAGGCCCGGGCAGGGTCGTTGTGCAAGGAGGAAACGGCTTTTAGCAGCAGGATGTTGCAACGGGGAATATGGAAAAGTCCCAGGAATTGTTTTTGTCCCTCTGGAGTCCCCGGGGCAGCTCTGAGCTGCAGGGTTTAAACCTCCACTGTCCAGCAGAGTGTCCTTGCTAGAACTGGTACTAACAAAGCCAGGAGAAGGAATTGTTTATGTGCCAAGATTAAAAGCAGACAGGGAGGTTGGAGACGGAATGAACTCCTTGAGCTGTGCATGAGCGCTTCTAAGAACTCCAGAAAACGCTGTGAGGGGTTCGAGTCAGACATTGGCACTCCTTCACACCCCTCGGATGGGTTTTACCTCAGCCACCTCCACTGGGAGCCTGGGCAGCAAACACCCACAAATTCCTTCTTCGGGAAGGATTTTTATTTTTATTGGAAAGGGTTTTCAGGATCTGGAAGGGAGGTTTGGGGTCCACATCCCAAGGAAGGGCTGGATGTGGCACGCAGAGCTCTGGGCTGGGGATTGGGTGCAGGTTGGACTCGATATTGGAGGTCTTTTCCAAGTGATGCTGGGATCCTGGTGTTCCGGAATCCTGGGATCCCGGGGTTCCAGAATTGTGGATCCTGGGGTTCCAGAATCATGGATCCTGGGGTTCTGGAATCCTGGATCCTGGGGTTCCAGAATTTTGGATCCTGGGGTTCTGGAATCCTGGGATCCCAGAATTCTGGGATCCTGGGGTTCTGGAATCCTGGGATCCCAGAATTCTGGGATCCTGGGGTTCTGAAATTCTGGGGTCCTGGGGTTCTGGAGTCCTGGGATCCTGGGGTTCCCAAATTTTGGATCTTGGGGTTCCAGAATTTTGGATCCTGGGGTTCTGGAATCTCGGGATCCCGGGGTTGTGGAATCCTGGGACCCCAGGGTTCTGAAATTCTGGGATCCTGGGGTTCAGGGGATCCATGACATGAAAACCCCACACCAACCTAAGGGATTCACTCAACACTTCCACCCAGCCCCAGCCGGCTCACTCCACAGCTCTGCTCCTTTTTCTCCCCCTTTTCCTCCCTCCCTGTTCCAGGCTCGCCCGCACCCCCTGCACCCCAAGATGTCCTGCTGCTACTCCCCGTGCTGCTACTCCCCGTGCTGCTACTCCCCGTGCTGCTACACCCTGTGCTGCTCCCCCTGCTACCGCACCTGCACCCGCACCTACAGCTGCAGGCCCTGCATCTCCCGCACCCTGAGCTGCTACCGCCGCTCCTACGGCAGCTGCTGCACCTCCCGGAGCTGCACCACGCGCTACAGCTACCCCTCGTACTGCTCCTACTCCTGCTGCTACCCCTGCTGCTGATCCCACGGGAAAATCCCCGCCGACCGACCCGCACCCACGGAAGACGAATGGTTGAGCCCGCCGTTGATGTTCGCAGGAGCGCAGAGCCCCCACGGTGAAGTTTGGGGGCTTTGCCGTGCTCCGAAACCTCTTGGAATTTCTGCTTTTCTTGTCTTCTCCGCCTCCTCCTTCCTGCCTTTCTCCACTCTCCTGATATTCTGCGTTCGAACCCTCCCACAGCAGCGGGAGGGGCGATCTGCAATTCATGTGAAACTTCTTCGAGTTGCTGCAATGGGGCTGGAGGACCTCTGTGAAATGAGATTTGGTGTCATCTGCATTTTCAATGAGCACTTCCAGCACGGTGCTGCAGCCCTGGGTGAGGGAGCGTTACGGCTGTCTGGCCTTTGATCTGGATTTACGAGGTCCTGGAGGATGAACAACAGGGCTTCAGCAAAAAGGAATGTTCTGGAGTGCGGTGACTCATCTCCCGGAGCTGCTTCCAGCATCCCAAAACTATAATCTTTCTGTGTCTGTGCCAGCTCTTTTTCTTATTCTATTAAATACTTTCTGCATTTGCTAAAAAAAAAAACCAAACAAACTCTGGAGATCCAGTTTTTTTCTTGCCTGTGCCCTTGGTTTGAGTGGATATTCTGGGAGCTGTGGAATTCCGAAGGGACTTTCTGTCCTTGAATCCATGTCCAGCTCTGAGCCCCTCATGGCAAGGGGGACATTGAGGGGCTGGAGAATGTCCAGGGATGGGAATGGGGATGGAACAGCAGGAGAAGGTTCTGGAAAATCCTGAGGGAGCTGGGGAGGTTCAGCCTGGAGAAAAGGGGGATCCAGAGGGAATTCTGGGCTCTTCCAGGGGGGATTTGGGGTCTGATTTCAGGGAACAGGGACAGGGCAAGAGGGAACGGCCTCGAGCTGTGCCAGGGGAGGCTCAGGGTGGGAAATTTGGGAAAATTCCTCCTGGAAAAGGGTGGCCAGGCTCTGGGAGGTTTGGAGTGGCCATCCCTGGAGGCGTCCAAGGAATTCCTGGGTGTTGGTGTGGTGGGATCAGGCACATCTTGGGATTGATGATCTCAGAGGGCTTTTCCAGCCTCAGTGATCCTGGAATTCTGTGATTCAAAGCTCTTCCTTCCCTTCCACATTCAGAGCAGCTGCTCCCCATAAATTTACTCTTTTCCACCCCTCAGAAATTCAAGAAATACCAAAACTTCTCCATTTCCTTTTCTTAATTGAAGCTATTACCAGATTTAAGGTTAAATGTGCTGGTTTTCCCTGGGGTAGAGCTAAAACTTCATCACAACAGGGCTGGAATACTCCTTTATGATAATGTTTTAAGATAGAAAACATTTAGTCCCAGATCTCTATAGAGAATACAGAAAAATGTTCAGCTGAGCAGAATATTGTCCAATTCCTGGAAACTGAATTCAACTGCTCTTGTTTCAGCGTCTCAGTTTTCTATCACTCTCCAATTTAACACACATTTCATGCCCAGCCATAAAAAAATAAGAAAAAACATTAAAAAACTGAATTGAAATGAATGTTAAAGGTGTCAAGGAGGAAGTGGTGGCTTTGCTTGTGCAGATTTTAGCCTGGAAAACTCAGAACACCCCCTTGATCTTCCACACAGAACTGAAAAAAATCCATTTGAGGTGAAAAAACACATTTTTACAGGTACAGTTACAATCACGTACTAAATCCAAGGGCTAAAAGCCAGAAGATGGGGGGGAAAATGTTGGGGAAAAGGCAAATAGTCCTAAAGACAAAAAAACAGTTGAAATGTCCTCATTCTCCCTTACCAGGAACATGAGGAAATTCCTCCTCATGTCCACCCTGAGCCTCCCCTGGCACAGCTCGAGGCCGTTCCCTCTTGTCCTGCCCCTGTTCCCTGGAATCAGATCCCAAATCCCACCTGGAAGAGCCCAAAGTTCCCTCTTGGCACGGGACATGGGATTGAGGTCCAACCTCACCAGTGTTGCCTTTGACATCTCCAGTCCCTAAGCTCACAAAGTTCATCATTTTCCTGTGAAGGATTTCAGATTTGTGTGACCTCCACCTAATTTCTGCAGTCAATTTTAATTTAAAATAAGCGTAAGAAAGAGCAAACAGGATGCTGAGGCTTCCCCAAGATTTGGGATACCAAAGATTTCAAGCTCTTTGAGGAACTTAAATGGCAAATAAACCCAGAAATGCTGAATTGATGCAGGAAAAAAAAACCCTTTAATAGGAATGAATGGCAGAGATAATTTTAAAAAGGATACAGAACGGAAATACCACACTCCCAAAGTCACATAACACCCACATCATCCAGTCAGAAGGAATATTTTGTACAGCACTGCCGAGAACTCTTCGTCTGGTTTGCTTGGAGCGTTGAGGAGAAGATCTGGGTCGAGAGGAGAGCCGGGACCGCGGGAGCAGCAGCGGGATGAAGGCGAATCATCGCCAGCCCTTCAGCAGCAGCGCAGAGCTCTCGGAGCACCCCGGGGGTGGCTCTTGTCCCCAAAACTCTGCCGGACTCCACCAATCCAAAACCCGGGCTGGGTTTCGGGGTCGCTCCCGCTGGCTTTACAAGCTGTAGCAGCCCCCGTAGCCGAACCTTTGGCCGTAGCGGGAGCCGAAGGGGTACCCGTAGCGGCTGGAGTAAAACCCGGGGTATCCAGAGCAGTCCCCAGAGCCGTAGAAACCCCTATAGCCCCCATAGAGCCCCCCGGAGCCGTAGCAGTCCCCGGAGCCGAAGATGCCCCGGTAGCCGTACAAGCTGCCGTAGCCGTAGCGGTCCCCGAAGCCGTAGAGGCCGCGGGAGCCGTAGAGGCTCCCGTAGCCCCGGTAGCCACAGGGGCTGCCGCAGTCGTAGCCCCGGTAGCCGTAGAGGCTCCCGTAGTTGCAGGAGGAGTAGCAGTCGTCGTCGCACTGGCTTTGGAGGAAAGTCATCTTTGGGAGATGGAGGTAAAACCTGCAACGGGGAGGAAAGGAGGAGGAGTGAATACTCCAAGGAGTAGCAGCGGCCTCAGAGCTCAGAATCTCCCTCACCGGTCCCGTGAGACCAAGGGCAGAGGCAAAATTATGACCTCAGCTCCTCATTAAGCCCCATTTGCATAATCTGCTCATTTATCCGCTGCCTTTAAATTGCTTTATATTCTACATTCATATAGATTTAATATATTCGTATCAAACTATTCCTGGGATTGGTGGAACCCCTGATGATTGAATCAGAGAGATCAAAACCTTGCTGCTGCTGCTGCTTCAGGGTTTTTTCTGACAGAACCTGGTTAGTAATTAGCAACCCTAATTTTATTTTAGGACGTCAGCTTTTCATGGAGATCTGCATCCCTGACTCCATCAGGAAAGTCTTCCCAAAGTTTTCCTGTGATAACAGCCTTCAGGTTTTGGGTCCATCAGACCCATTTCAGTGCTTTCCACCCGTTTTAATTTGCACCTGGAAATGCTGAGAGCCCACAGAAGAAACCACAGAGTGTGGACACACCTAAGAACGTCTGTGCAGCCAAACAGACCCAAAATCACACTTAAAAAAAAAAAAATTAAGGAAAAACTCCCCAAGAGTCATGGTGGGGAAACCCTTTCCTACCTCTGCTGCCCTAAAAATCCCTTTTTGGAAACCCAGGTAGCAACAGGAGCAGGAAGGTTCCACCTACACCTCTCAAAGTTGAACCCAGCAAGCCCAGGTGAAAAGAAGAGATAAACCTGAGAGCTCAGAGGAGCCCAGCAGAAATTCTGAAAGGAAAATTCCCAGTCCAGGGGAAGAAAGGAGGAAAATCTTACCGAGTTAACCTGGAGGAGGAGGCAGGAGAGCTGATGAGGAGCCTTGAGCTCCCAACCCTTTTTATACTCCAGCTTTGCCCTCCTGGCTTATCTCAGACGCCCTGTGGATTCAAAAGGTTTGGAGCCCTATTGGTTGGAGAACAAATTTGCCTGTACACGTCATATCTACAATTAATGTAATTTTCCTCATTGTTTGGGATTATTACTGTGTTCCCAGCCTCCCGTATGTCCCGAATATTACAGGTTTCTTTCATCTTAACGTTTTCTGGGCCAACAACATTCCTGATACCATTTTATTGCCTCCGTTGTCAAATCCGAAATTTATTTTTTGTAGGATAGAAAGGACGTTTCTGATTTCTCAGGGTCATTGGAGAGAGAGAAATTTTTAGGGAAAAAATAAAGGAGAACTTTCCCAAATGTTTGAAAATATGTGAGTTCAGTAGAAAGATGCACCATAGGGTTTTATTTAAAGGAAATGTAAAGGTTGGATTTTACATTAAACCTCATCAACTTCAGGAAAAAGGACCAGAACTGTAAATAAATCTTAATTCCAAAGTGCTCCTAAATGAAAGCCATGCTGCTGCAGGAGCAGGAAGAATGTTTTTAAAAGTCCACCTGCATTGTTTGCACTGGAGGGTTTAACTTCAGTTCAGCAGAGCAAAGTGGAGAATTCAAGTCTCAACTTGATCTGGAAATAAAGAAATTATCAGGATTAGCACTAAAAGAGCATTAAGTGAACACGAAAAGAACCCTGCTGGTATTTTTTTCCACAAAGAATCACCATGTGTAGAAGTTAACGATAGCGAGGAGCGATGCACTTAAGGGCAGAACTCCTTGCGTGACCTTCACCTAATTTCTGGCATTAATTTGAATATGAAATAAGCGTAATAATGAGCAAGCAGGATGTTGAGGCTTCCTCCAAATTTTGAATACCAAAGCACTTCATAAACACTCTTTAATGTTTTCAATTTGCAAAGTGTTGCTGGATTTAAATATTAATAGTTTGCCACCAAAAGACACCTCCAGATTTAATAACATGGTCAATCCTCAGGACCTCTGGTTCACCATACTAAGGTGATGTCGTTCCATGAAAGTCAAAAAGCATCCCAAAAAATCAATTAAAATAGGAAGGAATATTTGGGAACGCCCACAAGGCCGTCAGAAAACGTCTTTGGGTCGTTGTTGGGGAACCTGGGATACAAATCCAGTGGGAGATCCCTTTGTCCTCCACGAACGACGCCGAAGGCGCCAAAGCCAAGCCAATGGAGCACCTAGGAGGCCACTTCACAGCCCTTAATTATCAGAATATTTCCCCAAACAAATAAATATCTCCTCAAATTTCTCCCCACCTGGCCGCAAGGAATTCCGGGCTATTTCCCTAGAAATGTAATATTGCTTCAAGATTAAAGGAATTCTAAAGGGTTGACGTTGGCGCCGCGACTCCAAACACAGAAAATATGAAAATGGTTGGCTCCGGTGACGTAGGTTGGAGGAACAAAGAGTCAGATGGTTCGCCGTGGAAGTTAAAAACGGACCCCCGACTCCGAAAAGTCATCTGCTCCTCACAGTTTCTCCTCGTGACTTCTCCTGGTGAAGCAGAGGTTGAGTATTGACTCTACTCTCCTGTGTCTGCGTTTCTCCAGATAAATATAAATATAAATATAAATATAAATATAAATGTAAATGTAAATGTAAATGTAAATGTAAATGTAAATGTAAATATAAATATAAATATAAATATAAATATAAATATAAATACAAATACAAATATAAATATAAATATAAATATAAATATAAATATAAATAACTGTAAATAGAAATACAAATACAAATGTAAATGTAAATAGAAATATAAATAAATATAAGAATATATATTAAATTCATAATCTTTAGTTAGCTATTTATTTAGTAGGTACTGCTTTGTCTTTATAACATATAACCAGTGTCTGTATACAGGTACCTGTTTATATTTATTTATTGAAATTCATTGTCATTTTAGAGCCAGAAACAAACAAAAAATTCCCTACAATCTCAAGGAATTATTCTACTCAAAGCTTTTTGCTCTTCTTTCTTGTGCTTTTTTAATATTAGGCTTTAAAGTGCTGAAAACTGGAAATTTGCTGCCATGATTTTGTGGTAAAAAGTAATTTTAAGTTCTGGGTTATATTTATTATATTTTTCTTTCATTTTTTACATTTCTCTGACTTCTGGGGTGGGAAAGCTCAGCTCCCGGCTGGCTAAACCCTCATTCGCTACGTTTAGTCAGCAGTTTCCAAATGTTGAAGGGGGAAAAAAAACCAGCAAAGTTGTTTGGGATTGAAGAGATTACAAAAATAAATGAGTTAATTAAGAGTTAAGTAATAAATAAGTTAATTAAAACGATGCACAGGAGGGACCGAGTCGGAGCTTTTGCTCTGCCCTCTGCAGCCCATAAATTTTGTTTCTGGGTGTGTGTTCCAGGCTCTCCAAATCAACAAAGGATGAATTCCTTCAAGGAGTGCTGTGACAACGGCTGCTGCGCCCACGCCAGCAGCGACAACTTTGGCGGCTTTGGGAGCCCCAACTTCTTCTCCGGGCGCTCCTTAAGCTTCTGCCGGGACCAGTTGCAAGATATCCCCCCGTCCTTCAGGAACGTCAGGAGCTTCTGTAACCCCTCTGGGAACATCAGCGGAATCATCTACGCCAACCTCAATGGGGATGTTGTTGGGAGGCTCTCCGGGAAGATCGAGGGGCTCCCCAGGCTCCTGGGTTGTGTGGGTAGCTTGGGTAGCCTTGGAAACTTCGGATTAAGCCTCCCCTTGTCCATTCAGCTTGGGGACAGAGCCATCTGAGCTGTTCCCAGCAGGAGTAGCGCCCACGGGATGAAATGCAGGACACGGATGCATGGGTTAGGTTTCTGACTCTGGGGGATGTGTGGGCGCCAGGCTGTGTAGGATACTCCGTGTGTAACCCTCTGTAGGATCTCCTGTCTCTCCAACTATCACTCTCACAGGGCTGAGGCACCTTTAGAGCACTTTTGGGAGCAGAAAGAGACTTTTGGGTGTGAGGAAAGAGCTTTTAAAATTCACCCCCAGCCACTTTGTGTAGTGGAACAAAAATTGTGTTTCTCCAACAAAATTGGTTTTGTCCGACTCTGACCGAAGGTGACTTTTAGCAGAGGAGCTCCCGTTCCGTGTCCCTGCTGCCCCTCACCTGACAGCGAACACGACAAAGAAAGGCATTTGGACTGGAAAACTCCACCACTTCCACCAGGAAAACCATCACGCACCATCAGGAGCGCTCTGCTTGCCAAAGCCCCTTTTGTATCTCTGCTAACTTCTTTCTGTCCCTCGCTGCTTCTCATTTTCAATTAAATTGCTCTAGTTGCAGCTTCAAATGTCTGCTCTGCTTCTGTCTGGGCTCAGCCCGCATTTTTAAGGGACCCCCAGCCACCCCAGGGAGCCCTGCAAGGAGACACCAGTCTAGACTCGGATGGTAGGGACTGTCACCACATCTCCATCTCAATGGCTCCTGACTCATTTCCCCCAGAAGGAGAAACCTTAACTAACCCTTGACCTTGGGTTTACCCAAACACTTCACCAAGAAAAGGCATCGGCCGATCGATTTCCCCGCCGAGAGCGGCTCCTGGATCAAAGCTAGCCTTGGTTCTCAGGCAATGAACCGCAAGGACGAGAGATTGAGGGGGAGTCTCGTCCAGGGCAGGAAATGGGTGACAATCAGGGTTAAAGACACCCAGGAGGAAAGACCAAAGGCAGCCAAGCCATGGCCGGGCGCTGGAGGCTTCAGCTCCTCCGCAGATGGAGCAGCCGGTTCTTCAGGGAGTTCCTGCCAGCCCCTGCCGTGCCACCTCGGGAGACTCGGGAGCCCTGACTTGGATTTGGAATACTAAAGATGGTTCGTGTCTAAAATATTAAAGATGGTTTAGATTTAGACTACTAAAAGATTATTTAGGTTTAGAATACCAAGGATTATTCAGATTTGGAATATTAAAAATTATTTAGGTTTAGAGTACCGAAGATGAGTTAGATTTAGAATATTAAAGATTATGTAGGTTTTGAATAATAAAGATTATTTAGGTTTAGAATAATTAAGATGATTTATGTGTAGAACAGCAAAGATTATTTAGAGTTAACATATTAAAAATTATTTAGATTTCAAATACTAAGTATTATTTAGATTTAGAATATTTAAGATGATTTATGTGTAGAACACCAAAGATTATTTAGATTTAACATATTAAAAATTATTTCAATTTCAAATACTAAAGATTATTTAGATTTAGAATAATTAAGATGATTTATGTGTAGAACACCAAAGATTATTTAGATTTAACATATTAAAAATTATTTAGGTTTCAAACACTAAAGATGATTTAGATTTGAATTTTAAAGATTATTTAGATTTAGAACAATTAAGATGATTTAGGTTTAGAATACTGAAGATTATTTAAATTCGGAATATTAGCCATCCTTCCTCTTGCCATGGTGGCCTCCTGCAGAAGCATTTCTGCATTTCCCAGCTCTCAGAGCAAAGCAGAGGAAAGGCTCGAGAAGATAATTAAGGGAGGAGGTCGGAGAAGCCGTTCCATGGGCAGAAAACCAGGATCAGTCAGCAGAACCGCTGATCCTCCAGCCCAACATCCATTTCTTTCCACCGTGTCATTGACTTCCCCGAAACCCTGACCTGGAACCAGTTCCAAGAAGCAGAGATGAGCTCCAGAGCTCCATTTCCCTGTCTGGGAAGGAGCAGCCCCAGCCAAGAGCGAGGTCTGGCGGTCCCAATTTGAGGACAGCCCCAGATCGGGGTGCCCCAGGAAGGGGGGTCAGGGAGGAGCCTCCCCCCAAGCAGAGCACGGTAGATCAGTAAATCAGAGCAGCCCTTTGAAGGTGGCAAAGCCTTTCAGAGAGGTTTTGCAACGCTTCTGCTGTCAGCAGAGGAATGGGCTGGGTTCCCCAGGGAAAACATTAGGAAGTGGTGGAGTCTCCCAACAGGGTAAACTCAGTTTACCTCCCTGCACTCAAAGGCTTCTCCTGCCTGCATGGAGAGCGTGGAAGGGCTTGGGCAGCCACACACAGGAGGGGAGGTGGAATAAAACCCAGGAAGCCAAAGATCAGGGTGAAATTCTGAGTTTTTTGGTCCCATTTGACCTCCATCCCTGCCCAAGTTTGCCAGCACAGCACCATTTTGTGATGTCCTTCCCTTCCGACTTCCTCCTCGGATCATTCCCAAGGCGCCAGCACTTTCCCTGGGGGACAGGACCCACAGGTGGTGATTTCCTGCCCGTCCCAGCCCTGTCACCCGCCGTCACCTCCCGCCACATCGCTGACC
Organism: Pseudopodoces humilis; assembly: GCF_049639895.1. Taxonomy (NCBI): domain Eukaryota; kingdom Metazoa; phylum Chordata; class Aves; order Passeriformes; family Paridae; genus Pseudopodoces; species Pseudopodoces humilis. Next base: position 826,453 of record NC_142230.1, read on the forward strand.
TGGAGCCACCTGGCTCCCACCTCACTTCCCCTTCCTTCTTTGAATGCCGCAGCTCTGAGGGTGTCCCGGCGCCTCCCCCTGCTCCAGGGATCCAGGGCACTTCCAGGATCTCCTCCTCTGCTGCAGGTCAACCTTCTGGGAACACTGGAGTGCAAAATTCCTCACCCCAGATGCTCCTGTCGCAGGAGTCACCAAACAGGGACGGGACGTTTCCTCACCTGTTCATTCCAGCTCCTCAGGAGCGTTCAGGAAGTGCCAGATCATCATGGAATTGCAGCCCAGACCCCTCCCAGGGCTTCCCAAGCATCAGCTGGCAGCACCAAAGCTCATTTTCCATGGATCTGTCCTGATATCTCAGGAACATTCGAGTTTCTCCTACACCTGTTCTGGGTGGGTGAAGAGACCTTAAAGGTCATCCCATTCCGGGTGGCTCCAGCCTGGCCTGGGACACTTCCAGGGATGAAGAAACCATGGAATATCCTGTGCCACCCTCACATGGAAGAATTCCTTCCCAATAACCCCCTGAAATTCCCCCTTTCCTGTGGCTCTGACCATCAGCTCACCCACAACTTCCTCGTACGCCCCTTCCAGACCCCAAACCCAGAATTCCTTCCTGTCCTGAGGCTCAGGAAAAGTTGGATGGGGAGAGGAACTTGCGGCCTGGCTGCGATATCATCATAACAGGTGAGAGCCGGGTAATTTAAATAACTGGAAACCAACTCCTGTAATTCCAGGACGTATTCACTGGGGAATTATCCATTTAAATGTTCCCTTGGGAACCAACCACAGGGCTGATGCCGCAGGAGATGCCTCCAGCACAAAGATTCCATGAGAGGCTGAGGATCCTCCCCAGAGACCAGACCCATCCCAAATGAGCTGGGCACCCAATCATGGCCCAAACTGAATTTTCAAATTATTTGTTAAAGAGTGCAGCCTCTCAGGAAAAGGGAAATCGGGGCATGATGCAGGAAACAAAAATTGGCAGTGTTGGAAACAAGAATTTCAAAATTCACCATATTTAGATGGATATTGTTAACCCGCAATCATTAATTAAACCAAATAATTAGGCCTAATAATGAACCTAAGAGATATTAGCAAATGCTTCTATCTTAAAAAGGCGTTGAATTTTCTTAGTGAGACACCCAATATCTTTTATCTCTGAAAGGACATTTCACACTAGGGGCTTTTATATCAAGAGGAACAAAAATGCATCAAAAATACTTCTATCAAAACCCCCTGGCAGAATTCCATCATTTCACTGATTTTTCTGGATTGTGGTAAATGCAGATCTCAACTTAGGCAATCTTGAGAGCCCTCAATAAACTGCAGCTTACTCCCAAATATTCCCAACAATAAAGATCCCTGGTTTTTGAGGTTTGGGGGGTTTCTCTTTTGCAAGAACTGTGTGGCTGGGGAGAATCTGCTTTAATCACCTGCTCCAGAGCACACCAGCGTTAATTACACATTATTACAGTGCCTGGGCGACTTTGTTTTCCTTCCACATGAGGGTAATAATTCCCCAAAGAGTGACTGCCCCGGAATAATCCCACATTCCCACATCTCCCTGATGACACTGGCGCTGTTCCTGACACGCTACATAACATTTCAAAGCCAGCCAGGAGAGCTTGGGAAGGGTTTATTGCCAATTTATTCCCAAAGAAATCCTCAGTTCCATGAGGGAGCATCACCGTCGTGTCCAGGTTGTGCTGAGAGACGTTGAGCAGGGCCAGGGATGGGAACGGGGCTGGAGCAGCTGGAAAAGGGTCTGGAAAATCCTGAGGGAACTGGGGGTGGCTCAGCCTGGAGAAAAGGGGGAATTTCAGGCTCTTCCAGGGGGGAATTGGGATCTGAGCCCAGGGAACAGGGACAGGAGGAGAGGGAACAGCCTCCAGTGGTGCCAGGGGAGGCTCAGGGTGGGAAATTTGGGAAAATTCCTCCTGGAAAAGGGAGGCCAGGCTTTGGAAGGGGTTGCCTAGGGAGTGGCCATCCCTGGAGGTGTCCGAGGAAGGCCTGGACATTGGTCTGAGTGACCAGGTGGGGACTGGGCACGGCTTGGACTCGATCCTGGAGGGCTTTTCCAACCCCTCTGCTCGTGTCACTGCCGAGACGGGGAGGCCGAGCCTGAGGACACCAGGAACAGGTGCCAGGAAAGCCAAAATTGATCAAAAATCCCCACAGAGACTGGAAATGTGGGGAAGGAAGGGACGTCTGGGCCAGATCCCTCAGGAATTTCGCTCTCCTGGTGATAGGATCAGGCTGGTGCAGCAGGATAAGGACAGGGAACACACAGAGACACCCACACGCCAATAACCTGCTGCAAGGTCTGGTTTAATGAGGAGGAACGGGTGAGACACAGCACAGGTTACAAATTGCCCACAAGAGTGACTCAGGGAACGTCTGGGGTTGCTTCTCCTGTGGTGATACCCAGCCCTGATCACGCAGCACGGCAGCAGAGCAGGGGCTGGGGCACTGCAGAACCGTTTTTATCCATCAGTAGCCATGGAAAGAGCTTAAAAATAGATCTGAAGTGGATCTCGGATGAGATCCTTGACTTTGCCACAGTCACAGAAGCACAGAACGGTTTGGGTGGGATTTTAAAGGTGATCCAGCTCCACCCCTGCCATGGGCAGGGAATCTCCCACTATTCCAGGTTTCTCCGAGCCCCATCCAACCTGGCCTTGGAAACTTCCAGGGATGGGGCAGCCACAGCTTCTCTGGGCGCCCTGTGCCAGGGCCTCACAGGAAAAACTCCCTCCTAATTTCTCCCTAAAATGTAATCTAAACCTACTGACAGTGGGAAGCCACAAAGATCCCAAAAAAACCACCAGGGAATCAGGAACAGTCCATAGCTTTGAGAACAGAGGTCTTGGAAAGAGAGGAAAGCTTTACAGACAGAAAATCAGGAAAGGTAGAAGGATGGGGATGGATTTTTGAGGCACTCAAACATCCACAGATGCTTTTAATGCCGCCCCAAATGCTCAGCTCTCCCTGAACGCCGTGCTCCGGAGCTCAGCCGTGGATCCGCGTCCTGCCGGCCACCCTCTTCCAGCGGCCGTGCCCCGGCTTTAGCAGCAGGGTCTGCAGCTCCCAACTGGGTACCCCCGGGCCCACCTGGCCCCACCACAAACTTGGGAAGCTCCAGGGGTTCGGGCGGCACCGAAAGCACCTCCAACACCAGCTCCGACACCGGCTCCAGCTCCGGCTGTGACTTCGGGGACTCCCGCGGACCCCACGACGCTCTGCTGCGGGAAGGTGCTGAGGATGGGCCCGGGGAAGGTGACGACCACCGGGGGAGGGTAAATGACCACCGTGGAGTCGGGGCACTGCCGGACACAGGGCTCGTTGCAGGAGTCGGCCACGGGCTGGGGCACGGCCACGCCGCAGGGGGAGGCGCTGCCGTCGGTGCAGGGGCTCAGGGAGTGAACCATGGCTCGGGGATGGGGATCTGCAGGGCAAGGGAAGAGCAGGAAAACAAAATAAAACAAAATTCACATCGGTTTCATAATCAAACATGAGAAGAAAAGGCTACAAAGAGGCTCAAGGGACAAGGAGAATTCTCATAGCTCAGCACCTAAAATACAGCCCTAAATTGTCTACTGAACACAAAAGGAAAAAGTTTTCATGGAATGTTACTCAGATCTCACCCAGATCTGCATTTCCCAGTGGCTGAACAGTCATAGATGGAATCATTTCCCCAATCCCAGAGTGGCTGAGGTTGGAAAAGCCCCCCAGGATCACCAAGTCCAACCTGTGATCAATCCCCACCTTCTCAGCCAGACCAGAGCACCAAGTGCCACATCCAGTGGTTTCCACCAGGAGAACGTCAGACTGATCCCAGAACCACACTCAAAGGCTTGGTTAGAGGAGGAATTCAGGAATTCAGGAGTTCAGGAGTTTAGGAATTGACTTACCTACGGCACCAGAGAAGTGAGACAAGAGAAATGATGGCACGAGATGTGAGGTCAAGCGCTTTTATACCCGGCCTCAAAGTGCCCAGCACGTGAATCACCCACATGCAGAACTTCCCAATCAATTACTAACCAGGATTCTTTCCAGATCCAGCTTTGTTAACGGGTGTCAATTGCTTTAGATAAATCACCCCTGCTAATTACTGGTTTGTCCTTGTGTCCCGCATGACCTGTCCTTTACTGCCTTCCCCACTCTGCAATTTCAGCTTTATAGGGAGGGGATTCTTTGTCTCTTGCATCTCAAAGGCAAAATGTTTATGGGGTTTAGGTTTCATCTTCTCCATGACTGGACCCATTCCTTGGCAGGGGGGAACCAGACGTTTTTCTGGATAAAAATATCCTCGACTCAGCCCAGGAGGAGATGAAAAAGTGAGGGATAAGGTGGAGTTCTGGGTTCTTGAATTAAATATTTGATGAAAGATGAATAACCCCTGTTCTGGGTTGTTTAGACTAGTAAAAAGTCTGATCAAAGCTCTGTCACACTGTAAAAATCCTGAATTTTATAGTTATAGACCCAAATAAGTCAGGACAGCTCTTTCAACCTGACACCGAGCACCCAATCCCTTTAGAAGTTTTAAGAATAAAACAGAAAGAATGGCAAGACCACATTTATTATTGCATTAAAAACCCCATATTCTCAGAACCATAAATCACAGCTGGATCTGGGGAATGGCAAAAAGGGCCATAAACGGGGTGTGACCAAGGCAAGACCTTGTCAGGCATTTTTTCCAGGGAGTCACTTCTCCGAGCAAAGGGCACCTAAAGCCGTCGGAAGAACAGCTCACGTTGGGAGTGGGAGACGCCTCTGGAATCCCAACTGCTGATGAATCCCAGCTGCTGGCTGGGGTTGTCATCCTGCAAAACCTGAGGAGGAGGCTGTGGGACAGCCAGGAGTGGAGTCAGGGGCAGATGCCGAGGATGGCAGCGGTGTGAGGTGGACGGACACTCCCACCAGCATCTGCGCCATTCTGCTTCCCATTTGGTTTCAAAAACAAAAGTATTTTCCTACTTCTGCTCTCTTTTATTAAACCTCACCTCAAAGCCTCCTCCCTTGGGTTGGAAGGGACTTCCAAGACCATCCCATTCCACCTGCCAGGCTGCTCCAAGCCCCGTCCATCCTGGCCTTGGACACGTCCAGGGGTGGGACAACCACAATAATGGAAGATAACCATGGGGATTGCGACATCTGCCTTCACCTCAGCTTAAGTTGGCCAGCAATTCATCCCCAAAGTCAAAAACATCATAATTAATACCTAATTAGTGGTCTCAGCCAGCTGAAGATTAAATGTTAAATCTTATCTTAGAGATTTATTAATAATTAAAAGTCCAGATCCTCACTCCAGCGTGGGAGGAATCCGCAGTGCTGGGATTTGCTCCCTCCGCTCGGGGTTCCTGTCACTGCAGGGTGGATTTCTGTGAAGGTGAACATTAACCCTGACAAGAAACATGTCAAGGCTTTCTGCAGGTGTTCCCAAACACATCACAGAAGCTCATTAACGATGTTGTCACGGTATCGTTGTTAACAGGAGTCGTAATAGCCCGGACACAACCAGGAAGTGAAAGTGCTGAATCAACAGGTGACACGTGGCCAAAGCTCAGCACCTGAGTGAGGAGCACAACAGAGCAGTGTCAGCTCAATTTACCAGCTCAGACAGGCTGGAGGATCCAATTCCAGCTCCTCTAAAGATGCAAAACACAAAATTCAGCGGCTTTGTAAAGATAAAACTGAGAGGATCAAGTGAGAGTTGAGCCCAGGAGAAGGGAGAGCCCTGAGGACACCGGTGTGGGTGAAGCGCTCAAAAAAGCAGGGACCAGGGATCCAACCCATCCCTGAGACCAATGGAACACCAAAAACAGAATCCCAGGATCCCCGAGCTTGGAAAAGAGCTCCAAGGTCATGGAGTCTGAGCTGTGCCCAATCCCCACCTGGGAATCCCAACATCCAGGAATTCCTCGGACGCCTCCAGGGATGGGGGCTCCAAACCTCCTGACAGGAGTTTGGGCAATTCCTCCTCCCACGTGCCCACGGCAGGGGGTGAAATGAGATGTTCTGGAAGGTTCTTCCCACCCAAACCACCCCACAACTCCCTGATAACTCTGCTCCCCTTTCCAGCACATAAAAACGTGGCATATTTATTTACTAATTACATAAAACCACAGCTAAACCACCACATCCAGCCGGGCTTTTTTTATTTAAAGGGATGCTCTGAGCTGGAAAGAGGGAAAAACACCTTTAGCAGAGCTTGCTCCCACCCCAAAACTCAGCTTCGTTCTGCTGATACATGAAGACATTCTGGTGATAAATTAAGACACTCCAGGTTAATGAAGGCACTCCGGAGGTGCTGAGCTGGCTCGTCCCGGTGTTTACCCGCACACCAAGCAGGAGCAGGACATTGAAAAACACCTTCATAACAGGACCTCATAAACCCCTCACGAACGCTCATTAATGTCTGACACGAGCCAAGCCGGCCCGGCTCAGCCCCATTACAAGCAACGCCAGCACAGAGACAATTTCAGGGCCGCGTCCCAGCACATCAAAGGCTGTTAATTACCCTAATGACATCACGCGTCGGCAGCAGGATCCCTTCCGGGGGCCCAGTGCAATGCAATGGGACAGAGCCGAGCTCTGGGCACAATGCTGAGCTGTTCGGATGGTCCCAGAGCCTTTGGGATTATCCCAGAGTAATTTGGATTATCCCAAAGCTGTTGAGATGGTCCCAGAGCCTTTGGGATGTTCCCAGAGCCTTTGGGATGATCACAGAGCTGTTGGAATGTTCCCAAAGCTTCTGGGATGTTCCCAAAGCCTTTGAGATGATCCCAGAGCCGTTGGGATGATCCCAAAGCTGCTGGGATGATCCCAAAGCTGTTAGGATGTTCCCAAAGCTGTTAGGATGTTCCCAATGCTGTTAGGATATTCCCAATGCTGTTAGGATGTTCCCAGAGCCTTTGGGATGATCACAGAGCTGTTGGGATGTTACCAAAGCTGTTGGGATGAATCCAGAGCTGCTGGGATGTTCCTAAAGCTTCTGGGATGTTCCCGATGCTGTTTGGATGCTCCCAGAGCCTTTGGGATTGTCGTAGGGTGAGACTGTGGGGTCACGAGGGAAGAACTCCCTGTTCTGTTATCGCTGGGGTGAAATGTTTTGCAGGGACAGGATAACGAGAACAGGTTCAGACCAACAGAGGGGAGGTTAAGATGGGGCATTGGGAAGGAATCCTTCCCTGGGAGGGTGGGGAGGCCCCGGCACAGGTTATCTCACAGATTCCCCATCCCTGGAAATGTCCAAGGCCAGGCTGGATGCGGCTTGGAGCAAAATCAGGGGAATGACTCTTACAAAGTTTGAGGATCAGCCACACAAGGAGCGGCTCGGTGCCAGCCTCGGGCACATCCCTCCCAATCCTGCTTCCCAAAGCTTCATTCCTCCGTGTCCCAGCTGCCTCCCTGCAGGAAAAACGGAGCCAGAACCATCAATTCCCACTCCCCCAGCGCTGCTGCCCCACTGCTGCTCCCACAAAAGGAGCTTTAGGAGGAGAGGGATGGATTTCTTTAGGTACCTAACGAGGTCAGCGGGATAAAAGGCGGCTCATCCTTCTCCCCATAAAGCTCTAAAATGGAAAGAGCCCGCAGGGTGTGAGGTGTTTTTCACGGGATTTGGGGATAACAATGCCTTAACGAGCCCGAGTGAGCAGAATAATTACAGCCACTGGAAAAGTTGCACATGAACACATTCCCTGCTGTGGTTTATTAGGATTTGGCACTCAGTGGCTCAGGTTTTCCGTGAAGCCTGAAGGACTATAAAAACTCCATATAAAAACCCCCATTTCCAAGCTTTCCGTCCAGTCCTTACTCTCCACCTTGAGCTCGGTAAGTTATTTCCCTATTTCTACGCCTAAGAAAATACCATTTTGCTGGCACTCGGAACCGGAATCTGGATCCTGCAGGAATACCCTGACCCTCGGAATTAAGAAGGGTTGTTGCTGTTAAAGGCTCTTCCTTGGGTTTGTAGCTATTTTTTAAAAAAGGCAGAGACAGATAAATGATTTTAAAGTCGAGCCTGAGATTTACAGAACCTGGCCCGGTTTGGGATGTGAGCTTTCTTCACCCTCTTCTTGGATCCGTATCTCTTATTTGCTTTGCTAAAATTGAATTCTAGATTTCTCGTTCATCACAGGCCATTTGTTTGAGTAGTTCAGGTGATAATTATCCAGATTTGGATCAGTTTTTGCCGGGCTGGGAATGTGGATACCTCAGAGCCTCTCCCAGGATCTGCAGGGACTCCAGGGAAGCTGGAGAAGGACTTTTCCTCAGGACCTGCAGGGACAGAGGGGGAATTTGGGTGGGATTTTGGGAAGGAATTGTTCCCTGTGAAGGTGGAGAGGTCCCAGTTCAGGTGATTCCATGGATTCTCCATCCCTGGAAGTGTCCAGGGCCAGGTTGGACAGGGGAACCTGGGATGAGAGGAGGGGTTCAGGACATCAGCAGCAACTGCCCCCCAACCGCGGGGTGCAAGGGCGATCCCATCCTTCGCTTTTCCTGCTGCCGGCAGAAAGAAATTCCAGTGTCAGGTGAGGCACCTGGAAAGGAAATAAATGAGAGTCCTTGTCTGAAAGAACTGAGAACCTCGGCACTAACCCCAGATAGAAACACAAGTCCAGAAATTCCCCTTTTCCCAGGGATTACCCTGCTCCTCTCACCAGCTGGAGCTGCGGGAGGGTATTTTTAGGGAAAAGCGAGGCTGTGCAGTTCGGGCGGAGAGCCGAGAGCTCCAATCCCTGCGCCAGAGCCCAGCAGGGAATTCCTTCAGCTCCCTCCCTGTGTTTTCCAGGATCCCCGGAGCCATGTCCTACTACGGCTACCAGTACAAGCAGCAGTGCTACATCCCCGGCGGGATGAAGAGCCCCGCGCCCGCCTTCCCCCAGCAGTGCCACAGCCCCGGGCTGGTGACCTGCGGCTCCTGCTCGCCCTGCGCCCCCGCGGGGGCCAAGCTCTTCACGGTCAGGAAAGCCCTGGCGAGCCCGCGCTGCCGGCAGGGCTGCGTGGAGACGCACCTGGTGGAAGGGCACCACTCCTCCTCCTCGTCCTGCAGCAGCTCCCGCTGCCTGGACACCTGCCCCGCGCCCTTCCCGCAGCCCCTGGTGCAGGGCAGGGAGCTGGGTGTGCCCAGCTGCGGGCAGGGCGTGCTCAGGTGTCCCCAGGTGTGTGGCCCGGCGCCCGTGGGCCAGGACAGCTCCTGCCCCTACTCCTACCAGTGGTCCAACAGTTACCAGTACAACTGCGGGCAGTGAAAGCTCGCCGGGCTGCCCGGGGCACGGCCAGGGTGTGAGGAGCAGGAGAACATCCAGCACTGAGGGGCAGCGCTCGGGAAAACAACGCTTCTCCTGCTGAAACCGCTCCTGAGCCCCACTGGGAACCTTCTGGAACCTTTGGGAACCTTCTGGCTCCTGTAGGAACCTTCGGGAACCTTCTGGCTCCTGTAGGAACCTTTGGGAACCTTCTGGCTCCTGTAGGAACCTTCTGGAACCTTTGGGAACCTTCGGGAACCTTCTGGCTCCTGTAGGAACCTTTGGGAACCTTCTGGCTCCTGTAGGAACCTTCGGGAACCTTTGGGAACCTTGTGGAGCCTTTGGGAACCTTCTGAAACCTTCTGGCTCCTGTAGGAACCTTCTGGGACCTTTGGGAGCCTCCTGGAGCCTTTGGGAACCTTCTGGCTCCTGTAGGAACCTTCTGGAGCCTTTGGGACCCAGCCCTTGTTGAACCCTCTCCATGAATTCTTCACGTTAGATTTTGGGGTCTCGTAGCTTCTTTCCCTCTTCTCTTTTCCTCCGCCCTCAGTGGCACTGGGAGGTTCTGGTGGCCGTGTGAAGGAGATGTGAGCCCGGCCACTCGCGTGGATGACACAGCCTCGGAGTGGCCTCAGTGCCACCCGAGAGCTCCCCATGCCAATGCCGCTAAAAATAAAATAAACTCATTTTTTTTCTGCTTCCGACTTCGTTCCAGAAGGAAATCTGTAAAGAAATTGGGTTTTGGTTGGTTTTTTGACTGGAGAGGTGGTGGGATCACATCCCTGGAGGTGTCCAAGGACTCGGTGCCAGCTGGGGATTGGGCACAGGTCGGAGTTGATGGTCTGGGAGGGCTTTTCCAACCTCAGGGATTCGGGGTTTTTAATTCTGTACAAAACAAAAAGAAATAAATTTGGGGGGAAAAATGGGAAATGGTGAAAAACCAGAACAAGTCAAGGGGGTCTCTTGTGTCAAGCAACTCATTCTCAAAGCATTTACTCCTTAAACATAATAATAAAAACTCCTTAGATAAAATAAATAAAGCAAAGCCAACCCGCCCCACAGGGGAGCCCAGCCCGGGCTGCTGAAAACAATCAGCAATTCCATCACTTCACGCTCAATTCCAGCATCCACCGAGCCCTGCCGCGGTCTCCGAGCTCCATCCTGTGGCCGTGAGGGCTCCCAGCCTCTGGAATGTTCCCTCCTGACTCACCCCCGCACCCCGGTAATTAATTAACTGCTGCCGAGCGAGCTCTGCTGATTCCCAGCCCGGATCCCGCCCTGCGAGCCGCCCAGGGGGGAGCCAGACGGACAGACAGACAGACGGACAGACTGACAGACAGTGGAGGGCTCTCCAGGGACCTCTGTAGGGCTCAGCCTGTCCCTTGTACCCGCACAAGACACAAATTCCACATTTCCCCCGGGTTCTGCCCTTCCCTTGGCAGGGGGGACCCCGAGGTGTTGCCCGAGGGATTTGGGGAGCTCAGCCCGGCTCTGGGTGGGGAAGGTGGAGCAGGGCCGGTGTCGAAATCCCAAAATTGCTGCGCTGCTGACTCCGCTGTGAAAAAGGGATGGAGCAGGGCCCGTGGGGAGAGGTGGAAAAGCAGGTCCGTGGTGCCCGGGACTCCTCTGGGGTGGTTCTTGCCCGAAACTGGGTGAAGCAGTAGAGAAAGGAGGCTGCACTCAAAGGGAAGGAGGGATAAACCTGGAAAAGGTGGATCCCAGCCTGGGGGAGGCTGGAAGGGATCACCACTGAGTTCCTGGGAGTCTCTCCAAGGCTCCCCATCAGTCTATTCCTGCGCCTGACTCTATTTACGCTGCTCGGATCCTGTGGGAACGCTCCCGGCAGGTGCAAGGCTCGGAAAGGAGAAAATCCCGCCGGTCGTTCAGACCAAATCTTTGCACAGCAGGAAGAACTGAGATTTGCTTCCTGTCCATCCCAACTTCCCCGAGCTCTCTCTGGGTGGTGCTGAAGGGATGAGGAGTGAGCAGGGCTGACCTCACCCAGCTGTCAGTGCTGGAGGTGCAGCTCCACCAGGAGAATCTGGGGGCGGGCCCTGGAGCTGAAATTCGAGTCCTAAGGATGATGGAATCATGGAATGGTTGGGGTTGGAAGGGGCTCAAAGCTCATCCCGTTCCGCCCCTGCCACAGGGACAGTTCCCACTACCCCGGGCTGCTCCGAGCTCCATCCAACCCTTCCAGGGATCCAAGGGCATCCAAAACTTCTCTGGACCACCTGTGCCAGGGCCTCCCCACCCTCACAGCCAAGGATTCCTTCCCAATATCCCGTCTAAACATTCCCTGTGTGTGTTTGAAGCCATTCCCCCTTGTCCTGTCACTCCAGGCCCTTGGAAACGGGATAAGGCGACCCTCAGATGCCTCTACTGCACACAAAACAACATATTTCAGATGTGTCCCACAAAACAGATCCTGGTTTTCCTGTCCTCTACTGAAATCCTCATGGAAGCAACCAAAAATCAGCTGTCAGTGAGGAGGAAACGCTCCAACATCCTCAAAAATCACAGTGCCCACAAGGCTTCTCCCTGCTCCAGGGCTGGCTGCTGAAAATTGGGGTCAGTTTTGGTGGCCCCGGTGGTGCTGCTGGCACTGAGAGGGTCCCCGGTGCTGGTGACATTCCTTCCTCCAACTGTCCTCAGACCAGCTAATCCTGATTTAGGCCAAAAACCTCGTGAAGCCTTTGGGGAGTTCCCAGGCAAATAAATTAACAGTCGGATGTGACTCCAGAGGATAATGAACGGAGCAATTAAGACTTTCCATTTGATGACTGTAATTTTCTGAATAACAAGGGGAGGAAGCTGCCTCAGTGTCACAGGGGAAAAACTGGGCAGATGACCCAGTAAAGAGCTGGGTGGATCCTCAAAAATAGGAAGCAATGCAGTTAAACTGGCCAGGGCACGAGCAGCTCCCTCTTCCCCGGGAGTTTGTCCTGCCTTGTCCCCACGGATCCCTGGAGGATGCTGGAATGGGGTTGGCAGTGACGCAGTCGGGGCATCGCTGGTGTCTGGGTGACAATGACAGGCTTGGCCAGCAAGCCCTCCTGGCATCCCAGAAATGCCTTCAGTTCCGTGGTGGGGAGGAGAGAGAATGGAAAAATGCCCAGGAGGGGCTCTGGGAAACTCCTGCGTGTGAAGATAAAAGGTTTGAAGCAAATAAAGATCAAATCAAGACTCGCTGTGATATTTGGAGCTGCAGGGAGTGACCCAAGACAAAGGATTTATTTCCCTCCCTTCATGGTGGATGCTGTTCCCTCTGGGGAGATCTTGAAATGTCAAAATTACGGAACCTCAGAATGGTTTGGGTTAGAAAGAACCTCAGAAATCACCTTGTCCCACCCAAGCACGCCTTTTCCTAGCCCAGGGCACCGGGACACAGCAGAATTCCCTCCTGGGAGGGGATCCTGCAGTGCGAATAAAACACCAGGCAGGCCTGGCTCTGCTCACGCTGCCCCAGCCCAGGAACAGCCTCATTAAAACTGAAAATGTTCCTTCCTCAGGTGCCAGCGGGTTGGGCAGTGGCAGCTGCGTCCCGGGCACGTCCTGTCAGGTGTCCTGTCCCCAAACCCAGGGAGGAGTCTGAGCCACAGCCCCGAGCTGCTGCATCTCCAGCCGAGTGTCCGTGATTCCCCGGCCAACCACGCGTGCCCTTATCAGGACAGGAAATTTGGCTCCGAGGCGGTGCCTCGGTCACCCCCACGGGACTCCGGGGTGGGTGTGGGCTGCGGGACCCTCCCGTGGCTCATTCCCCATCTGGAAGAGGGAGGAAATGGTTTTCCCCCACCCCGGGAGGTGGTGGGTGACGGTCTCGGGGCTCACCATCACGGTGGGAAGTCCAGCTCCAGGGATGATTTGATGGGAGCTGGGATGACACAACCCGAATGGGACACAGACTGGTGTGTGCAGGAAGGAAGTGGCACCAGTTTTGCTGCAATTACCAAACCCTCCCGTGATGAGGCCGTGGGTACGATAAGAGATCTGCACCTCTGAGGGAGCGGGGCTCTTGCTCAATTTTGACTTCTCCTCCTTTTTGTTTCATCTGCTGCAGGTGTCTGCCCTGGTCCGACTCAGCTCCATGTCCTGACTTGCCAGAAAGGCTCAGATTTAATTGATTTTCAAAATGTTTTTCCACTTCTTCAGAAATTTCATTTATTTAAATGTGATCGTTTCTGTTTGACCACACTGGGAGACCTTCCACTGGCCCAGGTGGCTCCAAGCCCCCTCCAGCCTGGCCTGGAGCAATTCCAGGGCTGGGAAATCCATGGAACCTGGACCAGGGCCTCCCCACCCTCACAGAGAACAATTCCTGCCCAATATCCACCTTAAATTCCTCCTCTTTCAGTGTGAATTCATTCCCCGTGTCCTGTCCCTGCAGCTCCTGAGGAAAAGTCCCTCTCCAGCTTCCCCGGAGTCCCTGCAGATTTTGGGAGGGGCTCTGGGGTCTCCACAGGCTCAACATTCCCAAAATTCCCAGCCTGGATCCACAGGGAACAGGCTCCAATCCCCTTCATCATCCCCCTGATCCTCCACACCAAGCTCTGCCAGGGACTGAGCAGTCAGAAACATTTCCACCCCTCCGGGCCATTCCCATGCTGGGATTTAAAAACCACAAAAGTTTTGTTAAGCTGAGCTTTGCCAAAGGCAGGCCCAGCTCATCCCATTTCCAAATTCCCACTGCCAAATTCCCAGTGGAGCTCCAACAGTTTCCCAACCAGCCTCGGAAGAATGAGGAACCAGGATGGGGGAAAGAAGAAAATGGAAGCCAGGGTGTGGCCGAGGCTTAAATGTTGGTGGCAAAGTGCAGGGACCAAATAAAAGTGAAACTAGGGAAGCAAGGCACGGCTGGACAATCGACTGTTCCCCTGCCAAAACCACCAACGATTAATTATTGGGGAAAGTTGTCCTGGTTGGGGTACGCAAACCTCATCACCCGTGTCGAAATTCCTTTGGCAGGGAGATACACATTACAGCAGGTGTTGAAATCAGGAGAAATGCGCACAGAAATCAGGATAAATGCTCGCAGAAATCAGGAGAAATGTGCAGAGAAATCAGGAGAAATGTGCAGAGAAATCAGAATAAATGCACCCAGAAATCAGAATAAATGCACCCAGAAATCAGGGGAATTGCACCCAGAAATCAGTATAAATGCACCCAGAAATCAGGAGAAATGCACACAGAAATCAGAAAAATTGTTCCTAGAAATCAGGATAAACACACCCAGAAATCAGGGGAAATGCTCCCAGAAATCAGGGGAAATGCACCCAGAAATGAGGATAAATGCACCCAGAAATCCAGAGCGATTTCACTTTGCTGGGGAATTTCAGGAATATGATCCCGGCACTGACTCCCAGCCCCGTTCCCTCCTCCAGCCCCTCCGCCTGTCCTTGCAGCGAGACCCCGCCACGGCATCCAGGGCTGAGAGCCACCAACCCCAGCTTTGTCATTCCCCACAGGGAATCCTAAATCCTAAAATCCCCGGATTCATCTTTTCTGTGCCAGAACGTGCTGGAGGCCTGACAGCTGCATCCTGGGTGCCCTCGATCCCAGCAGCAGATAAATCCGTTCTAAATATGCAAAGGATGTGCTGCAACCACAACCCTTCATTTGCTTTTCGAACCAGCACGGAATCCCTCCACATCTCCCTTCCCTGCCCTACTTTCCTCCCCATGGAGGGGTTTGGACATTCCCGTTGGGAGCTGGGTGGTCTCAGCTGGCTTTTCCTGAATTTAAACATCATTAAACATTTAAAAACATTAAACATTTAAACATCCTCGGTTTTGTGGGGAACACAGCATCAAATTTTGGGAAAGGCCTGGGCGGGGAGTTATTGATTAAAAATAAATTATTTTGTTATTAATATATTAAATATATTATAAAATATATTATTATATATATTAGTATATATATAAATTATATATATTTTCTATATAGTGATAGAAAATATATTAGTAATAGAAAATATATTATTAACTATTAATATATTAATACATATAATCTATTAATAAATTATTTGTTTTATATTTTGATATTTGATATATCTTTATATTATAAATATAAATATATAGACCTATTAATACTATATTAAAATATATAAATTTATTAATACTATATTAAAATTTATTAATAAAATTAATTTTATTCCACTTTTTTTTTTTTTTTTTTTTTTTTTTTTTTCTGTGTTTATTTATTTTATTGAACGTTTTCTGGGCTCTACCCGCTCGGCTGCTCATCCTCCAGCAGGTTCAGCGGTGGGGCTTGGGGAGGATGGGATAAAGCCGAGCCAAGGCTGAGCAGCCTCGTGCTCCAGGGCAGGAGCTGGGCGGGAAGGTGGCACCTGGAGCCTCCGGCTCTGTCGCCAAGAACAGCTCTGAAATAATAAATCAAGCTCCCGTCGCCCCAGCTCCATCTGAGAGGAAGATCCTCCCAACTCTGGCACTCTGGAGCTTGCCCGGAGCTGGAGAGTTTTGCTGGAGGAATTTCCTGCTGCTGTCTGGAGCAATTCCAGGCTTGCAGAAGGAAGGCAGGAGAAGTGGGAGCAAGCTCAAGTTAAGGGATGAGGGCCTCAGCACCCTCACAAGGAACGATTTCTTCACCACATCCAACCAAAACTCCCCCTCTTTCAGTTTTAACCCGTTCCCCCTTCTCCTGTCACTCCAAACCCTTGTAAAATTCTCTCCCCATGTTCCTTGTAGACCTTTCAGGTCCTGGCAGACCACAATGAGGTCACCCCAAAGCTTCTCTTCCTCATGCTGAGCAGTCCCAGCTCCCTCAGCCTTCCTCCAAACATCCCCAAGAACCATTCCACTCCTTCTCTGGGTTTCTTCCCTCCATCTCTCTGTAGGTCAAACCCTCCAAAGGCTGTAAACCACCTGGAGCCTCCCAGGTTTTCATCACATCTGCCTCTGGAGGCATTTGTTGTGTTTTGGGGAGCTGCAGGTCCTTGGACTCATCTGAGCCCAACGTGTCCCTCCAGCCCCCGGCAATAACGTGGGTGTCCATTAGAACATATAATCCACAGCCTGGCTTGCATCACGCCTTAATTACACGCCAGGGCCACGTCTGGCAGCTCAGAAATGTAGAATGAGAAATAAATTCCCCATGTCCATGAAAAAACCCGAACAACAAAACCCTCACGTGTCCTCTCTGGAATGACGGACTTTTCTAGAGAGGGGGGTAAAATTAAATCACTTTTTAGGCTGAAAATGCGCCTGGTTTTCGCTGTTTCCTCACTTTACTCGGAGTAGGTGGAGCCATCCAATAATTTTAATGCCGCCAACAACAAAAGAGGTGGTGGAAGGAAGGAAGGAAGATAGCGATCTGCGAAATGACGAGCCCGAGATTATGCGAAGTAAGTAGGCAGTCGGGGCTGGGCTTGGCTGTAAATAAATCAATCATTGTTTCTTTCCAAGAGGAGGTCCAAATCCTATATAAAAGTTGCCCCATACCACCTTCCCTCAGTCCCGTTGACTTCTTTCCACTGGTTCGTGCCGTGGGACACGGTAAGAGATTCCACGCTACTGATGGAAATTAATTTGGCTGATTAGGCTTGGAATGCTAAGGTGGAAATGCGGGATTAAGTGTGGCTTTGGGGTCTCAAAAATCCCTCTTTATTTGCAGCTGTTTTGTTGGGTTTTTTTTTGTTTTTCCTACCAATTCAGGGATCATGTAACCACACAGGAAAAGGAGAGAGCTGGGACACGGAAAACCTGGGGTTCGGAGCCCCTTGGATTTCTCTGGGCCCAGCACCAGAGAATGGCACCACCCACACACACAGCTCCTGAATTTTCTTGGAAAACAAACCTTGAGGGAAAGGGCAGGAAAAAGAGAATTCGCGAGTACCCAGCAGAGAGTGGGAAACAAAGGAACAAAGTGGGGCTCTATCCTCATTTTCCAGCCTTTTATCAGAATGGGGAACGGTTTCTTTTGGGCACTTCACTCCTTGGAGGAGTCGTTTTCACCTCGGGCCTTTTGACACCTGATCCTGCTGGTCTTTTTCTTTCAGAGCGGTCCCTTCCTCTCGCAGGAGCATCAATTCCTGCTGCCGGCAGACGAGGACGTGGCTGGGGTGGGGATTAAGCGCTAAAGAGGCGCTCAAACTTCAGAGCATCCCTCGGGGACAGGCGCACATCAAACCCTGCAAGTGCTGCCCTGGGGCTGCTGAAGTTTTGGGCTTTTTTTTTTCCACCCCCCCGCTTCTTTTTGCATCGCTGACAACTTTTCCACAGGCTCTTCCTTCTCCTTCTGAAGGAGAAATGAAACACTGAGATCCTTTTGAAAGCGGGATTGAAGAATTTCAAAGTACAATGAAGTTGTTGTTATGCAAATGACGAGCCGCTTTCTTTCCTGCGGCCAGGGAATATTAATCCCTATCCCTGAGCATTGCAGCCCTTTCAAAATTCCCAAACCACATTTGGATGAGGGCAATTCTGGGCTACCACGGCCTCGTGTGCCTCTTGCAGTGGCACACCTGCTGCGAGAGGGAATTGTTAAGGAATGATTGCTGTCCTAGATTAAAAAAAAGAACAGTTATATCTGGATAAGGAGGTTCTGTAGATGGAATAAGCTGAAAACTTCACAGGTTCTCGGTTTAATTCATTAATTCCTTTAGATGGCAATCCTTGCATCATTCAGAGGTGGAGGAAGGAGCAAAAAGGGAAGAAAAGACAATTCCCTGCTGGAAGGGGATGGGGTGGCCCAGTAACAATTCCCTCCCTCTGGAATTGCTCAGGCCTGGGTTTTTTCTCTCTTCCAGGACTCCCATCACACAGACCATGGGTTCCCACCAGCAGAAGGGCGACGGCCAAGGGATGTCTGAGCAGTCCGGAGGGTGTCACAGCGGCGGCGGCGGTGGCTGCGGTTGCTGCTGCCACAGAGGAGGTGGCTGCCACAGCAGCGGTGGAGGAGGATCCATGGGACAGCAGAGCCAGGGATCGTCCTGCCACGGAGGAGGAGGAGGAGGCGGCTGCTGCGGCGGTGGTGGCGGCGGTGGCAGCGGTGGTGGGATAATTTATCAGACTCACGGGTCATCATCCTCCTGTGGAGGTGGAGGAGGAGGAGGAGGAGGCGGAGGAGGCGGACAGCAGAGCCAAGGATCCATCTGCATTATTGGAGGAGGAGGAGGAGGTGGTGGCTCA
The DNA here is from genome assembly GCF_049639895.1 of Pseudopodoces humilis. Taxonomy (NCBI): domain Eukaryota; kingdom Metazoa; phylum Chordata; class Aves; order Passeriformes; family Paridae; genus Pseudopodoces; species Pseudopodoces humilis. Next base: position 844,850 of record NC_142230.1, read on the forward strand.
GGGCAACAAAGCCAAGGTCCCATCATTATTGGAGGGGGTGGAGGAGGCGGAGGAGGAGGTTCTGACCACCAGAGCCATATGCCCATCTGCATAGGTGGAGGAAGCGGAGGTGGTGGTGGAGGTTCAGGCCAGGAGGGCAAAGGAATCATCATCATTGGCGGAGGCAGCGGTGGAGGAGGAGGAGGAGGAGGAGGAGGTGGCTCAGGCCACCAGGGCCAAGGTCCCATCTGCATTGGAGGTGGCAGTGGAGGAGGAGGAGGAGGTGGTGGTCAACAAAGCCAAGGTCCCATCATTATTGGTGGTGGTGGTGGTGGTGGCTCAGGGCAGCAGAGCCAAGGTCCCATCTGTATTGGTGGGGGTGGCAAGGGAGGAGGAGGTGGTGGAGGTGGTGGAGGTGGTGGCTCAGGCCACCAGGGCCAAGGTCCCATCATTATTAGTGGAGGAGGTGGTGGTGGTGGTGGTGGTGGAGGAGGTTCAGGGCACCAGGGCCAAGGTCCCATCTGCATTGGAGGTGGCAGTGGTGGTGGAGGAGGAGGGGGTGGTCAACAAAGCCAAGGTCCCATCATTATTGGTGGTGGTGGTGGTGGTGGTGGTGGCTCCGGGCAGAGCCAAGGTCCCATCTGTATTGGTGGGGGTGGCAAGGGAGGAGGAGGAGGTGGTGGAGGTGGTGGCTCGGGGCATCAGGGCCAAGGTCCCATCATTATTAGTGGAGGAGGTGGTGGTGGTGGTGGCTCAGGTCACCAGGGCCAAGGTCCCATCATCATTGGTGGTGGAGGAGGAGGAGGAGGAGGAGGTGGAGGAGGTTCAGGTCACCAGGGCCAAGGCCCCATCTGCATTGGAGGTGGCAGTGGAGGAGGAGGTGGTGGAGGTGGTGGCTCAGGTCACCAGAGCCAAGGTCCCATCATCATTGGTGGTGGAGGAGGAGGAGGAGGAGGAGGAGGTTCAGGGCACCAGAGTCAAGGCCCCATCTGCATTGGAGGTGGCAGTGGAGGAGGTGGCGGTGGTGGCTCAGGTCACCAGAGCCAAGGTCCCATCATCATTGGTGGTGGAGGAGGAGGAGGAGGTGGAGGAGGTTCAGGTCACCAGAGTCAAGGCCCCATCTGCATTGGAGGTGGCAGTGGAGGAGGAGGTGGTGGAGGTGGTGGCTCAGGTCACCAGAGCCAAGGTCCCATCATTATTGGTGGTGGTGGAGGAGGAGGAGGAGGTGGCGGTGGTGGCTCAGGTCACCAGGGTCAAGGTCCCATCTGCATTGGAGGTGGCAGTGGAGGAGGAGGAGGAGGTTCAGGCCACCAGGGCCAAGGTCCCGTCGTCATCATCAGTGGTGGAGGCGGAGGCGGAGGCGGAGGTGGAGGTGGAGGTGGTTCCTCCAGCTCTGGAGGAATGTCCATGCAGCAGCAGACCCAGCCCATCTGCTGGCCACCGCAGACCAAGCGCAAGTAGTGGCTGCCAGAAGGACTCTGACACCAAGGAAGCCCAAGATATGAAGACGCCTCACATTTCCTCCTCTGTTAAACTGAAGATTATTTGCGTTGTTCTCTTCTCCCTTCCCCTGGGAATGTTCTAACCGGAACCTCTGGTGCTGTGTATCCCTAATTCCAGCCAGGGTCGTTCCGTGTGCCTGTTCCTGCCTCAGTTTTCAGGTGCTTGCACCAGACAATAAAACTTGCAGTTCTAGAGAGTTCTGTGTGTGAGTGGTTGGATTTTCCAGCTCTGGTTGCTTCATTTCCATCCCTGCTTTGATTCCAGTGCTGTTGCAATAAAGCTCCAGAGCAAAACTGCACTGAAACCCCAGTGGGTAGAAGAGATTTTGGATTCACTAAATATTCTCAGGTCATTAATGTCTCATGATGATGATGATGATGATGATGATGATGATGATGATGATCCCAACTTTTGCCCATCAGAGAAGGTACCACAAAGTTGATCATTGAGGTCTCTCTCCCTCACCAAAATTCTGGTGATGCCCAAGAACGTTCTGAGTGGGTTCAGAGAGAGAAGATGACCAAATTCTGCTAGGAAGGATTTCAGGGTGCAATCACAGGGGTGAGAGAAGCTTCACGAGGCGCTGCAGAAGCTCCTGGTGCTCTCACAAGTGGAAGAGAAATGAGGGAGTTTGTCCAACGCTTTTCCAGCTCTGAATTCCCAGTGGAATCAGGGCCAAGCCCAGGACTTCAGCCCCTTCCAAGGGCTGGGATGCTCAGGCTGGAAAACCTGGGGATTTCCTCATTCCCGCAGGCCTAAAACACAGCTCCAGGTGTGAGTCTTCAGAGGGAGTTTCCCTGTGGGAGGCGATCTCTTTGATGTGGTCTACTCTGGTAATTAACAGGGAAAGGGAATTAGACCTCGGAACTGTTCTACGGGAGAGAGGTGACGGACACCTGGAATTGTCCCAGGAGAAACTGGAGTGACCCACGGCTATAACGGCTTCTCCTGTCCCTCCACCCTCTGCCCTCTCCCCCTTGGGGAGCTCAGTGAGGCAAACACCTCAAAACACATCCGGATGAGCCCCTCCAGCCAGTGTTGCCCCTGGAATAGCTGAATTTCCTGGGATTTAATTATGGGAAGTCATCGAGGGTGCCAAAATTCCAGTGGCTGGGAACTGCACAAATACTGGCACAGAGCAAAGCCAGAGATTGGGGTCCCACTTCAGCGGGGTGGGAACGGTGCTGTCAGAAATCCCTGCTCCCAAAAATGACCCAGGACCAGGAAAATCAGGATCTAAATTACAGAAATTCTCAGGGTGGCAGCGGGAGCACAACACAGCCTCAAATCCCATTTCTTCTTCAGAAATGTCATCCCCAAAACGGGCAGGAATTCATCCTTTTGGTCCATATCCATTTGCTGCTGCACAGGGGGAATGTTGGATCTGGTACCCCTCCACCTCCATCGCTTGAAGTGGTGGGGCCTGCCTGACCTTGGCTCTCTCCAGAGTGGTGGAATCAAACAAAAATCCCCATCAACCCTTCACTGCTGTGGTGGGAAACCTCCCACAGCCATGGGGGATTCCTTTGGTGCCCCAGAAACACCAGAATTCCCCTGGGAATCTCCACAGTCACGGGATCGTGGAATCACAGAATATCCTGAGGTGGAAGGGACCCCCGAAGATCATCAAAGTCCAACTCCTGGCCCTGCACAGACACCCCACCAATGCCCCCCTGTGCCTCCAGACTGTAACACTCAATAAAATGAGGCTCCCCAGCCCCTTCTGGTGTCGGTCACCAGCGGCATCTCCCGGCTGGAGTGGAGGCTGGCAACCTCCAGAATCCTGCTGGAGCCCCAGAATCCAACCTGGGAATTTAACCACGGGAGCCAAGCTCACGTGTGGGATCTGCTGTGGACGCAGGGCAGCCGAGGAAGTGATGCACGGGAGAAGCATCGTCCGCATCCAGTGAGTCAGGACAAGTAGGATGAAGGAGGAGAGTTTGTTTGGTAAATAAACCTATCACCATTCCTTTGGATGCCTCACTTCCCACTCAGGAAAAACGGTATAAAAGTTGGTGGATCTCGGGGTGCTTCATTCGCTCAGCTTTGCCCTGAGGTGCCCGTGGTCAGAGCCGAGAGGGGTAAGTCCAGGTCTGCCCAAGGGCGGGATTCTTCTCTTCCTTTACTGTTTCCAAAAAACAAAAGTTTGGGTAAAAAAAACATCTGGTGGGTGGTGCTGGAAGGGCAGGGAAGTTGCTGGGATGAATTTAAATCTCTTATGGATGCCTTGGTCCCACCAGACCAAACAGAAGCAGGATCAGCCCGTGCTGCAGAAGGTTGTCTTTGAGACATTGAGATGGAGATGGACTGGCTTTGGGATGAAGAGATAAAAGGGATTAAAGTCTTTAAAAGATGATCCTGGACACTAGAAAGTGGTGTTGGGCTGGACTGTGGTCACGGGCCCTGGGAAATTCTCAGGAGAATCGGTGGCTGCCCTGGAGTAAAAAGCTTTTCCTTGCAGGGTCACTGCTCCAAGATGTGCTCCAGACAAAGCGGGTGCGGCTGCGGCTGCGGCTGCTGCTGCTGCTGCCGGGGGAGCTACCAGTCCCAGGGCTCCTCCGGCGGGGGAGGAGGCGGATCCTGCTGCGGTGGAGGATCCTCCGGTGGATCAGCCCAGAAGATCATTATCAGCTCTGGTGGTGGAGGAGGAGGAGGAGGCTCCTCTGGATGCTGTGGAGGGGGATCCAGTGGCGGTTCTTCAGGAGGGAAGATGATGGGAGGTGGAGGCGGAGGAGGAGGCTCCTCCGGATGCTGCGGTGGAGGATCCGGTGGTGGCTCCTCAAAGAGCATGATGGGAGGTGGAGGTAGTGGAGGATCCTCTGGATGCTGCGGTGGAGGATCCGGTGGTGGATCTTCTGGAATGAAGATCATCATGGGAGGTGGAGGCGGTGGAGGTTCCTCCGGATGCTGCGGTGGAGGATCTGGTGGTGGCTCCTCAAAGAGCATCATGGGAGGTGGAGGTGGAGGCGGTGGAGGATCCTCTGGATGCTGTGGTGGAGGATCTGGCGGTGGCTCCTCAAAGAGCATCATGGGAGGTGGAGGTGGAGGTGGTGGAGGATCTTCTGGATGCTGCGGTGGAGGATCCAGTGGTGGATCTTCAAAGAGCATGATGGGAGGTGGAGGCGGTGGTGGATCCTCTGGGATGAAGATCATCATGGGAGGTGGAGGCGGTGGAGGATCCTCCGGATGCTGCGGTGGAGGATCCAGTGGTGGCTCCTCAAAGAGCATCATGGGAGGTGGAGGCGGTGGTGGATCCTCTGGATGCTGCGGTGGAGGATCTGGTGGTGGCTCTTCAAAGAGCATGATGGGAGGTGGAGGTGGTGGTGGATCCTCTGGGATGAAGATCATCATGGGAGGTGGAGGCGGTGGCGGATCCTCTGGGTGCTGCGGTGGAGGATCTGGCAGTGGCAGTGGGGGATCAGCCCAGAAGATCATCATCAGCTCTGGCGGTGGAGGAGGAGGAGGCTCCTCCGGATGCTGCGGAGGAGGATCTGGTGGTGGCTCTTCAGGAGGGCAGATCATCATGGGAGGGGGAGGCGGTGGCGGATCCTCTGGGTGCTGCGGTGGAGGATCCGGTGGTGGCTCCTCAGGCCAGACCATCATCATCAGCTCTGGAGGTGGCGGCGGAGGCTCCTCCCAGTCCAGCCAGCATAAATGTCCCATTGTCATCCCCAGCGTGGTGTCCCACCAGACCAAGCAGAGCTCCCACTGGCCCTGCCAGCAGAAGTAACAGCCCTGGGCAGCTCTGGTTCCCATCGGGAACAGCCGAGTCTTTGCACTCCAAGTTTGCTCCCAGCACATCCCCATCCCTTGTGTTCCCTTGGTGCTGCGTCCCTGTGCTGTGAACTCCCAGGTGGCCCTCTGTGCCATAAATGTGACGGGAAATAAAGATTTCTGTGCACGGACACAACTGGTTTGTGAGGTTGCTTTTCTCCTTTGTCAGTTTGCTTCCCAAAAATGAATAAAACATCCAAAGCATTCTGCTGGGGAATGTTCTCCAGCCTGGAGCAGGTGCTCATCAACAGATCTTTCCCATATCCAACCTAATTTTCCCATCTTTCATCCTGAATCCATTCCCTGTGTCCTGTCCCTGCAGTTCCTGAGGAAAAGTCCCTCTCCAACTTCCCTGGAGATCCTGGGAGGGGCTCTGGGTTCTCCACAGGCTGAACATTCCCAGCTCTCCCTGCCAGGATCCATAGGGGCTCCAATCCTTTTATCAACTTTTATCAACTCCATGGCCTCCTCTGGACTTGCTCCAACTACTCCATGTCCTTCTTATGTTGGGGACACCAGAACTGGACACAGCATTCCAGGTGGGATCTCACCAGAGCAGAGCAGAGGGAAAAACCCCTCCCTCACCATCCTGCCCCCTCTCCTTTGGATGCAGCCCAGAGACAGCTGGCTTTCCTCTCAAAGGGGGAAAATCCTCTCACAAAGGACTCCCAAAGTCCTCTTTGGAACAGGTGGGATTACTCTTGAGTCCAGTAAACTTTTAAAACCCAGAGGGGTTTTGTTCATTTCACAAACACGCCTGGTAAGAAGGAAACAAAATTAGGAATTAAAGGGATCATCGGCCATGAAACTCTTGAGGGATCACGACTGACAGAGTTCTGGAGAGTTCTTCTCCAGGGTCACACCCCACATTGTCAGCATCACTGTGTGTGAGGGAATCTGGTGGGAAAGGGATCAAGGGTGCTGTAGGATCTGGCCAGGGATTTGTCCTCTTCTCGTATCAACCACCCACCGAGGTGTTTGCAGTGAGGAGATGAAGAAGTACCGTGACCTGCCAGCCCTTCCCGAGGGTTCCAGGACTGCAGGGACATCAGAGCATCACAAAACTGAGAAGATGGCCCCGAAGCCTTTTACATCCCCATTTCCCTTTACCCCACACGGGTATCCAAATTTCTCCCTGACCTGGGAGAGGTTGTGGTAGGGCCAACCCTTCCAGCAGCTGCGCTTCCAGCCACGCTTTTCCTACACCTCTGGATAACAAATCCATGTGCTCCAGGCCCAGTGCTTCCAGGAGGTCCAACCCTGGGCTCTCCACACTCCATGGTTTGCAGGAGCTCCTCTCAACACCCTTCCAGAAACCTCCACGGTGTTTGCTCATCCCTGGGTCAGGACGAGCTGCTCATCCTGGGTGTCCCTCTGTGCCAAGGAGCAGCTAATCCCGAGTGTCCCTCTGGGCAAGTCCCTACAGGTTGAAGGCACGGAAGGGATCAAGGTGTTGAGATCCTCAGGAGTACAACACCCACACATCAGAGCTGAGAGCCAGAACAGCGGTGACACCTCAGATCTGGAGATGAGAACAGAGATAAAGCCACGGGAGGGACTCCAAAGCCGAACGAAGGAAGCCCCTGCACGTGTGTCCCCAGTGCCGGTGGCCCTGTCCCCATCCCAAGGGTGTCGCGTGTGCGTGTTCAGAGTCATGTTCATGGTGACAGCTGGGACCTGCTGCTGCTGTCACACGTCCCCACAGCTAAAACCCCTATTAGTCCTTCCTCTACTCAGTGTCCCGGGAGGGCGGATGCTGCTGTCAGGCTCCAAACACGCGTGACACAGAGCTGGTGTTGGGACAGCTGTGCTGACAAATTGTCATCCTCCAGCAGGGAACGTATCCAGGTGACTCCTCTGCTCAGGTGTGGGTGGGGTGGCCAGTGAAGACCCTCAGAAATGGCTCCTGCTGAGGTAGACGGGCTGTTTAATGTCCTAGAGCTCAACGGCAAGGTCTTGATGGCCTTGGTTTGTGCAACTTTGAAAAGCAGAAGGATTTCAAGGTTTTCCCCGCTCCAGCCTGGAGACTGAGACCCCTGGAAGCTGGAGCTGAGCACAGACCTCGATGGAAATCCAACAGCCTCTTCCACGCTGGGGTCGCAAAAGACCGAAGGGAGAAGTCCCCTTTGTCACTGTCACCCTCACAGCATCCTCTGACACAGAACTGGGCAGCTCCAAAGCAGGGAACTCCATTGGGGTGGTACCTCTGGCCTTTCCCAGCAGGATGGGCATGATCCTGCTCCCTGTCTTGCCAGTCCTGGAGAAAATTCTCCAAAATTCTCCAAAATTCTCCAAAATTCTCCAAAATTCTCCAAAATTCTCCAAAATTCTCCAAAATTCTCCAAAATTCTCCAAAATTCTCCAAAATTCTCCAAAATTCTCTGGGGTTCTGCTCAAGCACATCCTTTATCCCTGTCCTTCCATCACACTCTGGCTTCAACTCACGCCAGTCCCCATCGCTTGGCATCTGCTCATCCCCCACTCTGTCCTGAGCGCCCAAGAAGCTCCAGCCCAGCAGAAAGACATTGAGGAACCCCCAAAACAGACCCTGATGTGTCGTTTGCCCCAAAAATTTGGAGCGAGGCTCCCGGAAGGGAATCATTAACCAGAATTAGCGACTGCGGTACAGAACGGGGCTGATGCGCCTCCTTCGCATCACCTCTGCTGCAAGTGAGTCAAGGAAGGAGGCAGCTGAGGCCAAGCTCTGTAAATAAATCTCTCAGCATTCCTTAGGGTGTCTCACTTCCCTCGGGAGCGCAACACATCCAGTATAAAAGCTCAGCTACCCCAGGGCTCCTCACTCGACCAACACTGAGCACCGCGACGTTCCCACCAGCACTGAAGGTAAGCCCATAGATACGGAAGCTTCTGGAACCTTTACGCAGGGAGATCCCTCCACCAGTTTGTCTTTTGGGCGTTCTTTGAGCCATGGTGGCTCCACCAAAATCCAACTGGAGGTGCCAACAGAACTGCCTTCCTTAGACAGTTGCAGCTGGAACTCTGAAAGCTGAACTTTCAGCTGCTGAGTCAGTGTGAGACATCCAGAAGGATCCACACAATTTTTTAGGCATGCCAGAGCATGTGTGCGAACCTCGGGAAGTGTTCCCAACCTTCCTGCACGCAGAGGCTTCCTGCAGCTGTTGTGACCTGCAGAGAGCTCCCTGGGATGCCACGGCAGGTCTCACAGGGGGAGGGAGTTTAAAGCTGCCGTCCTGCTAGGGCCACAGAAGATGGGACAAATGGGACAATTCCTGGGAGCTCTTCCTTCTTTGTCTGCTGGGAAGGCTCAGCTGCGTCTCCAAGGTTCTCCTTTCTGACAGCTCCATTCCTTGCAGGGTCACCGCTCCAAGATGTGCTCCAGACAAAGCTCCGGAGGCTGCCATGGGATGTCCTCCCAGTCCAGCGGGTGCCACAGCTCGGGCTCCAGTTGCCACGGGAGCGGCTCCTCCAGTTACCAGTCCCAGGGCTCCTCCTGCTGCGGGGGCGGAGGGGGCTCCGGCAAAATCATCATCAGCTCTGGTGGTGGAGGAGGTGGATCCTGCTGCAGCGGGGGCTCCTCCGGATACGGGATGGGAGGGGGATACGGTGGTGGCTCCTCAGGATCAAAGAGCATCATTGGAGGGGGAAGCAGTGGAGGGTGCTCAGGTTATGGCATGGGAGGAGGATACAGTGGTGGCTCCTCAGGATCAAAGAGCATCATTGGAGGGGGAAGCAGTGGAGGTTCCTCTGGATACTGTGGTGGAGGGTCCAGCTATGGCATGGGTGGAGGATACGGTGGTGGATCTTCAGGATCAAAGAGCATCATTGGAGGGGGAAGCAGTGGAGGTTCCTCTGGATGCTGCAGTGGAGGGTCCGGCTATGGCATGGGAGGAGGATACGGTGGTGGATCTTCAGGATCAAAGAGCATCATTGGAGGTGGAAGTAGTGGAGGTTCCTCTGGATACTGTGGTGGAGGGTCCAGCTATGGCATGGGTGGAGGATACGGTGGTGGATCTTCAGGATCAAAGACCATCATTGTAGGGGGAGGTAGTGGAGGTTCCTCTGGGTACTGTGGTGGAGGATCTTCAGGTTATGGCATGGGTGGAGGATATGGTGGTGTGTCTTCAGGAAGCAAGATCATAATGGGAGATGGAGGCAGTGGAGGTTCCTCTGGATGCTGCAGTGGAGGATCCAGCTACGGGATGGGTGGAGGATATGGTGGTGGCTCTTCAGGATCAAAGAGCATCATTGTAGGGGGAGGCAGTGGAGGTTCCTCTGGGTACTGTGGTGGGGGATCTTCAGGATACGGGATGGGAGGAGGTTACGGTGGTGGCTCTTCAGGAGGGAAGACCATCATTGGAGGTGGAGGCAGTGGTGGATCCTCCGGATGCTGCAGTGGAGGATCCAGCTATGGGATGGGCGGAGGATACGGCAGCAGCTCCTCAGGCCAGACCATCATCATCAGCTCTGGAGGTGGCGGTGGAGGCTCCTCCCAGCAGAAATGTCCCATCGTCATCCCCAGTGTGGTGTCCCACCAGAGCAAGCAGAGCTGCTACTGGCCCTACAGCCAGCAGAAGTGACAGCCCTGGGCAGCTCCGGTTCTGAGCCTCTGCCACGGCACCTCTGCGTCCCAGCCCTGGCTCCACTGCCTGGTCCTTCCCAGCGCATCCTCTCCTGTCCCCTGGACGCTGCATCCTCGTGTGAGAACTCCAGGATTCCCCTGCTGTGCTCCTGGTGTTGGGGTGCCTTTGATAATGTTCTGCTGCTTTCCCAAAGGCACTTTTTATAGCAAATAAATGTCGTAATTGCTCAAAACCGCCCTTTTATTTTGGTAATTAATTAATTTCTTGCACCATCAACCTGCATTTCATAGTCTTGGGATGTAGAAATGTCTCTGATGAGGTGTTTCACTCCAAAGCCACCTGGTTTATTGTCCCAGAGGTTCTGCACCTTCATTTTCCACCTGGGCTCTGTGAGGGAGGAACAGAAGATCCCAAAATTCAAAGGAACCACAGCACCAACACCCTTTGGTGCCTGGGCATGGTGCAGGCCGTGTCCTCTGAGGTGCCAGCACCCATTGACCACCTCTGTGGACCTGATGGGAGACGTGACCAGGCCCACGAGGCTCAGCTGGGAAAAGCAGGGATTGGGGATGACCCAACAGGTGGGCAATAAAACCATGACAACTTCCACGGCCTTGGCATCCTCCCCTTTTCTGCAGCAAACGTGAGGGAACGGCCTCAGGCTGGGCCGGGGGGAGGCTCAGGGTGGACAGCAGCAGGAATTTCCCCATGGAAAGGGTGGTCAGGCCTTGGATGGGGCTGCCCGGGGAGGTTTGGAGTGTCCATCCCTGGAGGTGCCCAAGGAAGGGCTGGAGGTGGCACTCAAGGCTCCGGGATGGCTGACAAAGCGAGGACAGGCTGAGCTCGATGGTCCGGGAGGGCTTTTCCAACCTCAGGGATCCTGGAATTCCATGATCTGTACCCAGAGGGAAGCCTCACCTTCCAACCAGCCAACCCAGCCCTGGGTCAGGCAGGAGGGGATAAAACCTGCAGCAAATCCCTCAGGCAGCTCCAAATCTTCCTCCCGGCCCCAAATTCCTCCCTTCCCAGGCTTTGCACCCTGTCCTGACAGCCCCACGCACGGATTTCTACCCGGGATTGGGGCTTTGGCCAAAGCTGGGACTCTCTGTCCCCACAGTGACACTCCCCGGAGCTGAGCAGACCCCAGAGCTGCTCTGTGGGGTCGGGCTGGAACAGCTGGGATCTGCAACCCCCTCCAGCCTCCCTGCAGGCCCAGGTGCTCTTTCCAAACCAGAGGAAGGAGATGAAAAAGAAGGAAGGGAAGGATTTGGTGGCATAATCCTTCATTGAAGCCTGATCCAGCCCGGCTGGGTTTAAGCATCGGGACATCCCGCAAGCTCCGTGTTTAAGCTCCCTTAGAGCACCCACTTGCAAAATACCCATTTAGGGCATCAATCACTTCTAAAGACCTTCTGGTTCATATGCAAATGTGAAAAACAAACAGCTTTCCCTGGAGGCAGCAGGGAGGGCTCAGCTCGTCACCAGAGCACCGCCAGCATTTCTTCCCCTTGTGAGTTCTCCTACACCCACATCCCCACCCACCTCTCCCGGGGCTGGGGGCCCGAGGATTCCTGCGTAGCCCAGGGCAGGGGCACAGGAATCGGCTCATTAGGCAGAAGTAACAATTACAGCAGCGAAATGAGCGGTGTGAAGGGAGATATGGATCGGGAGTCAAAGCAAACACTGAAATCGCAGTTTGGTAAATAAATCCTTCTCATTCCCGAGGGTGTCTCACTTCCCATACATGTTAAACGCCATATAAATGCTCCCGAGGCTGTTAAAGCAACTCATTCAGTCGACTTTTACCTCCTAAATGTGTTTCCGATGGCTGAAGAGGGTAAGTCTGGGGTTTTTTCTGGGATTTTATCATTTCCTAGTCGCGGGTTGCAGCTGATTTGAGACCTCGGCTGGCGCTGGCAGCGGGACCTCTCGTCCTGAGACAAATCCTCGGGATCTGGGTGGGTTCTTGCTCCTTTCTGGGTCCAGTCCTGGGGAGAAAGGGGAAATCAAGGCATCAGACCGGGATGCAGAGGGATGAGCAGGGTAAAAACCCGGATGGGGTCTGCGGTGGGGACTGCACAACGTTTGTGGGTTTGAATGTGCAGGACACGTTTTTGATATTAATTAATAACAGCCCTGAGCTGGACCTCAGGATGGCCACGAACCTCTGTGTCCGAGCCAATCACTTTCTATAAAAGAATTTTGGGGCTGTAGTAACAGAGCCAGGGTGGAAACTTTGATCCTTCACTCTTGCAACAACTGAGAAACAGAAAGGAGGATGATCCCCGGTATTTTTGAAACTCTGTGTCTGTGGACACGAAAATGAGAGGGGGAATGGCAGTTATTAGAGGGCAAAAGAATCTATTTCAGAATTTATATTTCAGGTTTTGGATTCAGAATATATTTCAGCTTTGGGATTCTCTGGAAATAGAGGTAGAAAGAGGAAAGCTATCCCTGGAAGAGCACAGATATCCTTGGATTTGAAGAATAGGGGCTTGGAGCAACCTGGTCTAGCAGAAGGTGTCCCTGGCCATGGCAGGGGGTGGCACTGGATGAGCTTTAAGGTCTTTCCCAACCCAAACCACTCCACAATTCCATGATTCTCTAACAGCTCAGCAGTACTGGGTTTCAAAGCCTGGAACTGCCCCAGTCCCTGGCCAAGCTTTCCTGGCCACACCACCAGCCCTGGCGCAAACACGAAGCAAAACCCTGCAAGTTTGGGTGTTTTCCTTTCCTCTTCCAGCTTTACCACTATCTCCGGCGGAAATATTCCCGGCGGAACCGGGGCTACAGCCGGGAGATCTCCCTGAGCCACAGCGGCTTCTGCAGCGGGAGCTTCTCCAACCACCACGGCCGCGCCTCCTTCTCCGGCGGCAGGGAGGGCTCGGTCACCTACAGGCCGAGACCCCCGCCCTGCCCGTCCCGGCCAGCGCCAGCCCCCTTCAGCATCTCGGGGAGCTTCTCATGTGACACCAACGGGTCCCTCGTGGTGGCCAGCGGGGACTGTGGGGTCACATCTGGCTGGGACATCTCGGTGGGCACGGTCCCGGTCTATGGCTCCGGAGTGGGAGCGGGGTACAGCGGTGAGGGCGCGGCTCCTGCCCTGGGCAGCGCATCCATCTACCACGGAGGGGATTTGGGAATGGCTGAGGGAGGAGGGGCTGGGTATGGATACACCGCACCCCCGAGGGACACCCTGAGCATGGGGGGCGTCGCTGAGGGGTCGGGGTACTATGGGGGATACGGAACCGGGACGTTCCCAGTCCCAGAGCTCAGCCCTGCGGGCGGGGGATGCGCCCAGGTGGTGCAGCAGAAGTGCCCCGTGGTTGTCCCCACCGTCAAGACCCAGCAGTGCAAGCAGAGCACCCACTGGCCCCCCATCCAGAAGAAGTGACTGGCCCAGCCTTTCCCACATCCCAAAAGTGCCCCTGGATGTGCCACAATGGAATTTCCCCCTGACCACGCCACTAAATCGCATTCCTCACGTGGGGCTGTGCTGACAACAGTCCCCCAGAACTGCTGGAAAAAGGGGTTTGTGCTGTGGTGATGGGAAAATATTCTTTTCTCCATCTCCTTTGGATCACGGGCTGGAAAATAAAACCTCACAGTGTGTGGGTAGTTTCAATATTGGGACAGTTTCTTTCATTTCTGGCTCCTTCACTCAAAATGTGAATTTTTGTCCTCAAGGAATCCCCACAACACAAAGGACCTTCTTCATGTGTGTTTTACACCCAATTTGAATGTAACATTTATATGAATACAATTAAAAATACATCATTTTCAACGGAGGGAGAAGGTGGAGTCTGGGAGATCTCCAGAGGTCTCCTCCAACCACAACCATTCCAGAATTCTGGGAATCTTAACCTGGCTCTCGCTGGAGATGCTGTTCCCACCCCAAGGAGCCCGGACCCTACGAGATCCCCCTTATTAACGAGATCCACCAATCTCCCGGGGGATTTCCGACTGATTATTATTTACAGCGTGACCTCGGGAGTGAAAGGTTGTTTACTCGGCAGCAATTCCCGCCTCCTGTCCCAGAGATTGCCAGGATGGCGAAACCCCGAGCACGTAGAATGAGGCAACTCCAACGAGCTCCTTGGCTCCCGCCCCAGAACCTGTTCGTGGCATTTTTTGATAGGATCAGGCCCTAAATTAGGCACAGGGAGAGGACGGTGCCGGTGCTGGTTGGGATGTGGGGTTTGCCCAACATTTAATCTTCCAGGACTCTTCTCTGGGGTTGTTTGACTCATCCAAATTGTTGTTAGGAAGGGGGGAAAAAAAAAACACAACAAAACACCCGTGGATCTGGGTCCATTTAAAAGTGAGACAAAAAAAGCAGAATGTTTGTTTTTTGCCATTCTGTTTTCACCCACCGGGGGGGGTTTTGACCCCCAAATCCAGAAAACTTTGCCTTGAAACACCAAAGACCCAAATCCTCTGAGGTCTAAACCTGTGTTTGATGCCACAGGATCCTTCACTCATAAAGTGTTGCAAGATCATCATGTGGGGACAATTACACAAGATTTTGTCACCAGCCCTATTAAATTTCATTCTAAAATTAGGCAACGTTATCATTTATTTGCTTTTATTTGTGTTTCTAAAATCTACCACTGCATTATTGATATTTCCATGGGGTTCCTTCCTTCATGAAGGGAGAAAAAAAAATTCTGAGAGCTCAAACAAATTCCCAGAGAATTCCAGAAAACCAAGCCCAGAGCCTTCAAGTATTTGTGTTTATCTGAGAGCTCAAACAAATTCCCAGAGAATTCCAGAAAACCGAGCCCAGAGCCTTCAAGTATTTGTGTTTATCCAACTGACCAAAAACCACCTCAAAATTTCAGTCCCTCCCAAAACAAAGAAAACTGGAAACACTTCAAAATCCCATTTCTTCTTCCCTGGTTCTCAAGACTCCTTTCAAAGGGCACTCCCCAAGCTGGGGTGGTTCAATATTTAATAGACCCAGGGCGAACAGGTTTGCATCCAGAGGTTGGATGAGGAGCCGGAGCTGATCCGCCCTCCCCAGAGCTCAGCTCCTTCCCGAGGCTGGGAGGCGTCCGAGGCTGGGTTTTATCCTTGGCACAGCGAGGTTTCCTCCCCTTTCCTTGTGCAACAGGGCAGGGACGAGTCATCCTCTGAGGAACTCACTCCAAAGATAACACATCCCAAATCCCGACTCTGATAAGCCAAGACTCATCCCCAGCTCTGATAAGCCAGGACTCATCCCGAGCCTGTCGGTGCTTGTTAAACCAAGGCCCCCCCTCCTGCAGCTGTTGGTGAGCTGGGCTGAGCAGTAAACACGGGTCTGGCTTCTGGATGAAAGTCTCCAGCTGGCGCCTCTGGATAGAAACTCCAGGAGTTGTCTCAGTGATAGCAAACGGGAGCCACCCCTCGGCTTCAGGGGATCTCTGCCCACGAAAACCTCCGTGGCTCCGTGAGTGGAGGTGGAAAATGAGTGAAAACACATCAGGAGTCCTGCTGGAATTCCACGGTCAGGCCGGAAACGGGAGGGAAAACGGGAAACCGGGGCTGTTGCGAAGCCGTTTTTGCATCCATGGTTGCACCATCCCGGGGCTCTGCACCCAGGTGCCCCCATCCCGCCCCAGGGAAGAGCCAGCGGAGCTCGGGATGCGTGGGGAGCTCGTGGTCTCTGACCCAGCATTTTACTCACAGCTTACTCACGGGTGCAAGGTTTGCGCAAGCGCCTTCCGTAGACACCGATTTCCCATCACCGCTCCAGACCCCGGCAAATAAAACAGAGTAAAATATGAGTAAAATGGGAATTTTCAAAGAGAAATTCTGTGTGGGGCATCTTGGGGCTGGCCAGGAAAAATGCCAGCGATGAAAATTGGTGGTGACTGAGTCAGTGATGGTGGAATGGCCGTAAAATTAGGTGGGAAGCAGACGGACGCAGGTAGGGAATCACAGAGCCGTGGAACCACAGCATCTCAAAATCCCGGATCTCACAATCACAGAATCCCCGAGCAGCAGGGGAGCAGGGTCACCTGGAGCAGGTGACACAGGGACAGGAGGGTTCGGAGTGACACCAGAGGGGAACACTCCAGGCCCTCCCTGAGCAGCTGCTCCAGGGCTTTGCCCCCCTCCACGGCAAGAGGTTCTCCCTCACGTTGAGGAAACCTCGTAACATTTTTGGGGGATTCACAGGTAGAAGCCAACACTTCCAAGAGTGGCCTGTGCCACCAGCTGGGTTTGCCAGGTCACTTCCCAGCCAGAGCCTCCCACAGTGGCCACAGACTTCGTCATCCTGGTTTTGTTCCTTTGGGAAATGACCCTGTCAGAGAGGGGACCCTCAGCTCGGTTCCTGCAGGTGTCTCACGGGGTGAAAATTACTTCAGAGATGTTTTCCAAGGACATCCAACCAAGACTTTCTAAGAATTTGCCGTTTTCTATGGTGAGCACCTGAGAACAGTGGTTTTTCTCCACAAGAGCCCGGCCCTACCAAGACCAGTCAGGGAGGGCTGGGCACCGGGACCTCTGCTTCCTGCCAGACTCCAGGTGAGAGGTTTTGGGAGGACAGGAACCCCAAAACTCACCACCTTTGCCATCCATTTTGCAACCTAAAACTCATCGCGCCGTGAGGGTGAGACAGCCGAGCCGCCCACACGGTTTTCACTCAGAGCCCGCCAGGGGCAGGGTGCAATTAAAGCTGTGTAAGACGAGGAAGACAATCCAGAGCCTGACAAGTCAATCAAAGAAACCGGGTGGAAGGAGCTTTTGAAGGTGGTGGGTAATTAGGGGTGTGGCTGTTTTGTAAATACCTTGGTCATTTTTCCCCAGGGGGTTATTGCATTTTCAGGAAGGGACTTGGGAACTATATAAAAGTCCTTGGAGGGGAGAGCAGCTCATTCACTCAGCTCCGCTCCTCCTCCCGAGCCTTCACAGCCAAGGTGAGTCCCTGCTCCACTGCTAACCTTTAATTCCAACGAAAATTCCCTGCACTGAGCTGAGCTTTGCTCTGGGGGCATTTCCTGGGGTTATTGAGAGCCAAATCCTTGGCTCTGTGGCTGGGGCTACTTTGTGCTCCAGAAAATTATGGCCACCTGCTCTGAGAAGTAAAATTTATTACCCGTAGTTATATTTTGATGACCCCGGTGCTTTCCAGTATCCAAAGGACAAACTGGAAATGACTGGAAGCAAAGGATGGGATTTGGGGATGAATGGGAGACAGCAGGCTGATCTTCCATAAGAACCCCTGGGGTTAAGCTGGGAATTTTAATTGCATTTATAAGCCTGACTCCTTTACTAAGCTCCTTTGGAAAACATTCAGGAGCTGAAAGTATTAAAACACCCTTGAAGAAATTTAGGAAAGAGCGGAGAAGGTGGATTTAAACTGTGAGAGGAAGGAGCAGCAGGATCCTCTTCCAGCTCAGCATCCCGGATGCCTTTTGCCTCCCTGAAATCCCAGCAATCCTTGGAAGGGGGTTGGGATGCGCACAGAGGATTTTCCTCATGCTCAGGAAACGGGGCCTGGAGGGAGCAGAGGACACGAGGAGGAGGGAAGGCTCAGGAATTTGTCTTTATTTTGGGCACCTGCCTTTGGAAGTGGATTTTTCCAGGGCCCTGGCACCAGTCCTGGCTGTGCCAGGGCCCCTCAAGGCTACGAGATTTTGGGATTCTTGCCAAGATGCCTCTTACTGGTGCAGGATATCCCAGCATCACACAGAGCTCCCCCGGGAGCATCCCGGGATGCAGCCAAGGAAGAACAGGGAAATGTCTCAAGGAAGAACAGAGAAATGGCTCAAAAAATGGCAGGGAAATGGCTCAAGGAAGAACAGGGAAATGGCTCAAAAATAGCCAGGAAATGGCTCAAGGAAGAACAGGGAAACAGCTCATGGAGCTCAGCAGAAACAGAGGCCGGGGCTGCTGTGGGGACTCATGAGGGTGTCCAGATGGTCCAGGCTGATCCAGGACTGTGGGAATGGAGCCCCAAACTGGGGAAACTGGTCGGGCAGAAAGGCAAATCCTGCTGGGCCCCACCAGGGACCCCGACCCCACAGCAGAGCAAGAGATGGCAGCAGTGCCCTCCCCGCATCTAACGCCAGACTTCTCTCCCCTCCAGGTTTCCAGCCTTCCCTCCGACCAGCCCAAAAATGTGCTCCCGTGAGAACAGAGGCTGCCACAGCTCCGAGAGCTCCTCCTGCCACGGCGGCAGCTCCTCCTGCCACGACAGCGACCGCTCCTGCCACGGCTCCGAGGGGGTGGTGTGCCACGAGGTGACCCCGGTGCCGGACGTGACCCCCGTGGTGGTGCTGACCCCGCAGTGCCCGGTGGCCACCGGGACGGGGCAGGTGCCCCTGGCCCAGGTTCCGTGCCAGCAGCAGCAGCAGCAGATCAAGCAGCCGGTGCAGTGGCCGCCGCAGCAGCAGCAGAAGTGAAGGGCTCGGAGCTGCTCCTGTCCCCTGTCCCCTGAGCTTGGACAGGCCCTGCCTCATCCCTCCGGCCCCTTCCCTCCTCCTGAGAACCCCAAGTGGCATTAGTGCGGTGGAATTGGGATTTTTTTCCCCCCTCGCGCGCGGGAATTCCGATCTCTTCATTCCCTGCTCCTGTCTCCAGTAGCAAAGGTGTGATATTAAAACCTAAAGCTCATCAAACGTGCTGGCGTCCTGGTGTTTTTCCACTGGTTTTCCTTATCTTTGGCATCGTTTCCCAAGCCCGCCTGGGCTCAGGGGAGCTGCTTTCCACAGCTTCCACCCCTTCCCGTGGCATTCCAGTGGCTGGGATGGCTCAGCTCTGCAGTCCCCACACCCTGGGCACCTGCCAGGCTGATTTCAAAAGCTGTCTGGGGCTGCAGGTGCAGATCAGCATCTCCGTAACCCCAGCCCTTGGCTTGGAGCCTCCCGCCCTCACAGGCACCTTGTGAAGGGTTTGAGATTTGTTCATGGCTGGTGAGCACGGAGCAGAGTCCGTCTGGGAAGTCTGGAAATCCCAGATCTCCATAAACAGGAGCAGGGAAGGGACCACGTCCTGCTCAGTGTCCCTTCTGACCCCTCCAAGTGGAGAATTTGGGGTTGGATTGGTCTTTTCTGCGAGGGGACTCTCCCTGCTTTGAAAATCCCGTCAAGAGTTTGTGTTCCCTGGAGGAAATCCCAGAGTAAACGAGGTTGGAAAAGCTCTCCAAGACATTTGAGTCCAAGCTGTGCCTGATCCCCACCTTCTCACCCAGCCCAGGATGCTGAGTGCCGCTTCCAGCCTTTCCCTGGACACCTCCAAACCTCCTTGGGCAGCCCCTTCCAAGGTCTGATCCCCCTTCCACGAGGAAATTGCTCCTGATGTCCCACCTGAGCCTCCTGCCAGGGAGTTGGAGAGAGGGAGAAGGTCCCCCCTGAGCTTCCTTTTCTCCCAGGAATTTTCCAGACCCTTCTCCTGCTGCCCCAGCCCCTTCCCCAGCTCTGTTCCCTTCCCTGGATGCACTCCAGCCCCTCAACATCTCTCTTGAGTGAGAAAAAACATTCCCAGCTCCTCCCCAGGTTTAAACTGACTTAAACCATAAAAGTTCTGAGTGCCTCTTGTAGATGCGAAAGGAATGAAATGAATAAAATGAATGAAATGAAAAAAAATAAATGGAATTTCAGATGAACAGACGTCCATGAAAATCCGGATTTCTCACCACAGCGGAGCCGTGCCTGGGCTCTCTCCCAGAACCCACCAGGCCGATTGCTGCGGGCATCAGTGGCTCTGTGGGACGAGAGCAGCACCCTGTGTAATGCACGAGACATTTAATTAGCCAAGGCTTTGTGCTCAACCTTTGAAAGGAGCAAGAAAACGTGCTATTAGCACCCGCTTAATTATTGCTCTTGATTAAAATAACGAGGAGCCTCAGTCCCAGGTGTGAGGTCGGTGATGGCAGGAGCGAGGGATGAAGGTCGGGGTCGGGAAGGTGCGGCTCCAGCCTGGCACGGGGACGTGGAGTGGTTCCAGTCCCCGGCAGTGCCAAACCCACCTGTGCCAACAGGGCTTGGAACCCCGCCAGACGAGAGGCTCCAGGCTGGGCTGGACTCTGACTGAAAACCTTTGTGGGAAGATTAAATCTCCGAATATGAATCCTTTCCAAGCAACCCAAGGTTTCACCCACGCTCCCGGCTGAGCCGGAGCCATCCAGGTTGTGTCACTTCACGGAAGGAAAGACGGGAATCTCTCCCGAGCTGGAGTTCTGTTATCTCCGCACACATCTGCGGAGTGAAGCAGGGAAGGTTGCAGAAATCCAGCAGGAAATTGTCCCCACCTCCTCCTCCTCCTCCCACAAAGGCCACAGCAGCGAAGGAGCTGAATCCCCACGGAGAAATATTCCAGGGAAAACCTCTCCCTCTTGCACTGTTCACAGCAAGCACAGGTTGGCTGAGGCAGAGCCAAGTCAGGTGTGCAAAGACGGAATCTGTGGATAATTTCCTGTCAGTGTTCCAGGCCATTGGCGAAACCCCCTCAGCCAAAAGCAGGGAGCGGCTGCTCGGCTCCAGCTGCTCATCCCACCCTTCCCGGAGCTGGAAGCTTCCACAGTGAGCCACTCCAGGAGAATGGGGGCTTTGCCCTCTCATGACCTCAGACATCTCTGTTTCATCCCCCAGTTCCTGACATTTCTATCTGACACCCTTTTTTCTTTCATTTTTCCCTCCTCACCTCTCTCACATGACAGCAAATCCCCTCCCACACACAGCCAAAAATCCCTTAAGTGCTGCCTGACCCAAACCTGGCAGGGAATTGTCCACGGGTTCGTTCTGTGCTCTGGGATAACGAAGCTCAGCTGTGAGTGGAGCAGTTTGAGGGATCCCGGTGAGTCAGCAGAGCATCATCCCCAAATCCCTCGTGCCTCACGCCTAATCCCCAGTGCCATCCCAATGTTGACACATTCCTGACTTTTATGGGACAAGAAGATGTAATTGATGGGTCAGACGGGCATGACTTGTACCCGGGCATTGGGAAAATCCACGTTCTACATCACATTGTTGTGTTTATGCCTCTCCTGAGCTTCGTCCCCGTCTCATCATCCCTGAAATCATTCCAGAAGTGCTGGAAGCAGGACAGCAACAGCAGCACTTTGTCCCAGCTAAAATAAAATAAAATCTGAGTAAAATCAGAAGAGAAAACAACCAAAACACCTCGGGGGGGGGGGGGGGGGTGAGCAGGACTTGGGCTGTCCTGGAGGTGTCCAAGGAATGCCTGGATGTGGCACTCAGTGCCCTGGTCTGCTTGACAAGGTGGGGGTTGGCCAAAGGTTGGGCTCAGTGGTCTTGGAGATCTTTTCCAACATCAACAATTCTGGAAATCTGGGATTCTGTTCACCTCAAACCATCCTGTCCTGGGATTTGATACCGCTGCCCCAAACACCACGTCACAAACGCAGATTAAAACAGCCCCTGGGTTTGCTTGGCCAGGTTGTGGTGGATGGAGATCCACAGAGGTGGCAGCCCATGGGCAGGAGCCCATCCTGGAGCAGGTTTGGTGGCAGAACCTGTGACCCCACGGACAGAAGCAGATCCTGGAGCAGGTTTGGTGGCAGAACCTGTGGACCATGGACAGGAGCCCATCCTGGAGCAGGTTTGGTGGCAGAACCTGTGACCTTTGGCTTTGGTGGGCGCCTGGAGGAGAAGTCCTTGCTGGGCCACATTGTTTGGAATTATCACTGAAGGACAGATTTGGGCTAATACAAATCTCTCATTGAGATATCCGGCCCCATTGGGCAATTCCTCTGGATTATTCCTGCCCTGAACCCAATCCGCAGGGATTAACATCAGTAATTTTTCTTTCACATGGAGGTGGATCACGTGTTTCCACGTGACCCTGAGGAATTGGCACTTCTGGATCACAAACACCTCTTCTGCCCGCTCCACGCTGTCCACGAGCAGATCCATTGGTGCCGGGGCTGGCGTCACTTCACGTGAAATTCCTTCCAATCTCCTTCATAGGGAGGTGAAGGAATTAATGAGCTATTAATAATTACAATGCTAGAAGCAGAGAGCATCAAAGGGAAAATACGGGAAGCTGAACACAGCGGATAGAAATGGGCTGGGATCTGTAATTAGGGATGCCTCGTGTCCCAGATAACCCTGTGGAAAAGTATAAAAGGTTTCCCATCCCGGCTCCCTTCACTCGCTGCTCTGCTCCAAAACAGCTCCATCCCCACTGCTGAAGGGTGAGTCTGATTTTTCTCTTTCCCTGGAGTTTCTTTAGGGAATTGGATGTTTTCCCACGAGTCTGGGTAGAACTGGAGTGTTGGATGCTCCCTCCTCACCGCCGGATCTTGGCCGTGCCGGAGACCAAGTTCTTGTTACCCACAAGAGCAAATTATTTAAAAAATGATAATAAAGGCCTCAAGCAGAGCCTTTTTATACCAAAACTACAGAAAGGGTAGAAAATACAGACAGGAAAGCCACAGGGTTTTGTGGGAAAGGGACTGGGAGGTTCCCAAGCGGGAGGAACCAGAGGGCTCTTGGGAAATGGATGTTTGGACCAATTTTTCTCTGGAAATCGAGTCCCATCCACAAAAGATTCTGGGTTTAGTGAGGGATTAAAGCTTCTCCCAACAACACTGACCCCACTTTCTCACCCCCGAAGAACTGGAAATTAGGAAGAAAATGGGGAATCCCAGAGCAAATGTCTATAAGCTCGTGCCCGCTGTGACCGCTCCTCTCTTCCCTCCAGCTCTGCCCCACGATGTGCTCCCGCAGGTCCTGCCACAGCCACGAGACCTCGTGCCATGAGTCCCACTCCTCCTGCCAGCCGGGGCCCTCCTGCCACTACACCATCCAGAGGCAGCCCGTGCAGAAGTTCAGCTACGTGACCCCCTGCTGCCCCCCGGTGCAGCGCTATTGCCCCCCGGTGCAGCCTTATTGCCCCCCGGTGCAGCGTTACTGCCCCCCGGTCTGCCCCCAGGTCACCAAGAACATCTGCAAGCTGCCACCGTCGTACCCCAAGTACTGAGGGCAGGATCCGGCTCTGGGATGCACCGGATCGCTCCTGCCTTGGGTGCTCTCCCTGCCTAAAGCTTCGATCGATGGTTCTTTATTCGCATTTTTGATTTGATCCTCGAATTCTTCGCCCACTGTTAGAATTTGGTTCCTGGTTTTGCTCCTATTCGGTTTAATTTGCTCCGCAGGCAAGACCCAGCTCAGGTTGCTTTCCATAAAGCTGGGAGTGATTCCTGCTGCTTTTCACCCATGTGACAGCCTCCAAAACAATAAAATTTGATTTCCAAAAGTAAAAGAGGTTTATGGTCTGTTTATTCTTTGACCTTTTTTTTTCCTTCAGAACAATTGTTACCTCTGACTTCTTCTTAGTCACCACTTCTCTCTCTTTCCTCCTCAAACTGATCACAAAACATCCCTAAAATGTCAAAATAATAAAAGCCAGTGATCCCAGAGGCATTTCCCAGAGGCTCGGAGAGCTCGTCTGCACTGTATTTATTCACCTGTTGATATACAGGATGCGGATTTATACATTTATATCCAGAAGGAATTGTTTCCGGGAGGGTGGTGATTCCACGGATCCCTGGGAGTGTCCAGGCTGGACGGGACCTGGAGCACCTCGGTCCCCTCCTCAGCAGCTCCTCACACTTCATTTGTCCCTCTGACTCACAAAACATTTCGAGGTGGTGCCTAATAAATGCAAATAAGCACCTCGTGGGTTTTCCTAACCCTCCTTCTTTCACTGAGCTCCAAATTACTGTTTCCAGTGACAATTGCAGGCGCTTATTTTAAGTGTGAAATCCCTCTGGACTTTTGACAACCTCAGACTTTCCTTATCTCCCAGTCCAGCTGAGACACCGGTTCCAGAACAGGCTCTGTGGCTGCATCAGCTTCCCCAAGAGCTCAGCAGCCAGACTCAGCTTGAATTAATAGCTCTGAGAGTTGGATGAGATGTTCTTTAATGTCCCTTCCAACCCAAACCATTCTGCGATTCCCTGATTCCGTGAATTCCTCCTGCCTGACGCAGAATTGACTCCCCCAAAAAAAGGAGTTTCATCCACCCAGATGAAGAATTTCTGCATCATTTCCAGGAGACTTCAGGTTTTCCTAAGCAAGGATTGGCTATAAAAGATTTTTCTTAAAAGCTTTTGGGTTTCTCAACCACGGCATTACAAAATAAATATAAATAATCATAGAATCATGAAATAGTTCGGGTTGGGAGGGGCCCTAAAGACCATCTCATTCCCTGACCCCCGAGTTGTTCCTGTGGTGCTCACCTGGATAAAAGCCACAGGAAAGGGACAATCACCCATTTTATTGTCCTAAAACCTTGGGGTGCTCTGAGAAAAACGTGGAAGCAAAGAGCGAAATGCGGGAATGAACAAAAATCACAAAACTGCTTAAATAAAACAGAACCCCACAGAAATCTGGGGTCGAAAACAGGTTGCCAAGAGGGAAAACCCTTGCACAAACCCTTCCTGCTGAGGATTTCAAACTCCCTCCATCCAGGAGGAACGTAAACAGGAAAATGTTGTGGCACAAACAAAGAAACAGCTGATGGTTGGAAAATGGAAAGAATCGGGATTGGGGACGTCCTTTTGGCGTCTCCTCCGGAGCCGAGGTGTTCCGAGGTAGCCACCAGGACCTCCCTCTAATGAAGTCCCTGGGAGTTGTGGCTGTTAATTAGAATCTTTTGTGTCAATCAAAACGTGACTCTGCCACGGAGAACCAGGGGCAGCGCGCGGGGAAGGAGTCAACCCTCCGGAGTTGATGCAATCCCGGTTGCCCAATGACAAATCACTTAATAACTGCGGGGATAGGTTCATTTTTGCCACAGAAATATGCAACTGCCTCCAAAATTCCCTTCTAAGCAGATTGGGAAATTGTTTGTTTATTAAAGTGCTGAGGAAAATGCCATCATTGGCGCTTTTTCTTTTCCCCCTGACTGCGTCAAGTCGGAAATGCTAAAAATGAGACACAGGAGATAAATATGAATATGAGGGTTTGTGTCAGCATTGCCAGGAGCTGCCTGATTCCCAGGACAAGCCTTTGGGAGATATAAAAGTCCGGCATCCCCTGTCCATCCTTCACTCAGCACCAGCTCCCCGAGCTCTTCCTCTTCCTCCAGCCAAGGGTGAGTTGGATTATCTTGATTTATTTACTCTCGAGCAGCAGAAGTTCACAGAGCTCTGTGTTTAGACCTTGCTTTTGTCTTAGAAATTCCTTGTTTTTGATGGCCTGCACACACACGAGGAGTGCTTGGTTTGCTCAGGGATGGGATGGCAGAAAAGGAGGAAAAACTGAAGGAGCAAAGGCAGGGAGGCTTTGGGAGCCAGCAAGGAATTCATTCCCAGACTGGCAGGTGATGGAGGCAGAGAGAGCTCAGACAAGTCAGAGAAATTTTAGAAGGAAATTTTGCCTTAAAAAACCAACGGGAGCATCTCGGGAGGGAAATTCCCGTCAGAGCCGCGCCATCATGGAGCGTCCTCCAAAAGGATGGGTCACGATGTCACCCACACCACAAAACACAGGGAAACAGCATTTCCCATCCCAGTCCCAAACAGGAGCCAAGGAAAACGCACAAGGGGCAGCTGTCCCAGCCTGACCATCTCTCTCTTCCCTCCAGCTCCACCACAGCTCCAGGACGATGTGCTCCCGCGGGTCCTGCCACGACTACGAGTCCTCCTGCCACAGATCCCGCTCCTCCTGCCACGGATCCTGGTTCTCCTGCCACAGATCCCGCTCCTCCTGCCACGAGCCGGAGCCCTCCTGCCACTACCTGCAGAGGCAGCCGGTGCAGAAATGCACCTACACCAGGCCCTGCTGTCTCCCCGTGCAGCGCTACTGTCCCCCTGTCCCCTGCTGTCCCCCTGTCCCCTATTGTCCCCCTGTCCCTTACTGTCCCCCTGTCACCTACTGTCCCCAGGTCCCCTACTGTCCCCAGGTCACCAAGAACATCTGCAACCTGCCACCGGCGTGTCCCAAGTACTGAACGGGATCCAGTCCCGGCCACCACCGGAGCCACCGGCTCCTCCCTTGGACATTCCGACCTCGGCTCGCCTCGACCACACTGAAATCTCTGTGTCTCTGCCCCGTGGGATCCTGGGGGGGGATGAAATGTTCCCCTGATTAACGTTCATGGTGTCATTCTTGATAATTATTCGGGAAATTTCTAATTATTCCTGGCATGATTACTTTGTTGGGAATCTTTCTCTGTCTTGCGCTTCTGTTTCAGACTCATCTGGGTGCGGGAAACAATAAATTCATGAAACCCTCATTGCCTCGTTGCCTTTGAATTCCTTTATGCACTTTTTCCTTGGGTTTTTTTTTTTTTTGGTAATTTTTTTCAGGGGCTTTCAATTCAAATTTCTTTGTATTTCGAAAATATCCCAGTGTTTGGTGGCAAATAATCCCCACGTTCATTTGGGAACAGAAGACACGTCAGCAAAGGAAAGGGGGAGATGGCCAAAAATAGGACTCGATGATCTTGGAGGGCTTTTCCAACCTCAGTGATCCCAGGAAATTAAATGGAAGGGGGAAAAGTAGGCCACAGCTCCCTCTCAATATGTCATAACTTAACTCCGAGCTATTTCAGACCTTGGATACGAATTTTCAAATATCTGAAAGCCTTTGAGCCTCTGAAAACAGAAATTCCTGTGAAGGAAAACTGAGCAGAGGATGATGGGCACTCTTCCGAGATCCCGTTTTCCTGAGCAGGCCATGAATCTGAAGGATTCAGAGATGGTTTTGGGTGCTTCTTTTCTTACCCTTCAAACTCTGAGTCAAACATGGTCCTAAATCCAGCTTGAGTGCCCAAACTTCCAGCAGACAAAACCCAATATTTGCTCAAACTTCAGCTCCTCTTCTCCGAGTCCTTTGGTGTGACCAGGCAAAGAAAAACGTGAGGGATCACAGAAGGAGAGAGAAACCAAGGAATGTGAAAATTCAACATCCTCAAACCTCGTACAGAGCTCAGGGTCAGGTGTTTTTCTCTGATCCTACACATTAATAACGCTTGATTCACGCGGAACAACCTGATGGGATCACCCCAGTCGTCTGCCACGTCGAGGGACACGTGAAGAATCAGGAACATTTTATTTCCTGCCATCCCAGGGAGCCGAGGAGATCCCTCTGGATTTTCCAGCGTTGTGCCATCCCCGGGAATTGCAGACAGTAATCCCATTTCCTCTTGGCACTCAGCAACAGGGGAATTAAAACCCTGAGCTGTCACCTGCACCCAGCAGGAGACCAACCCCAGGAGTCAGCATTTCTGAGACCTTTCTGTGCCTGACGCAATCCCCGGTTGTCCCTCGTCCCTAATTAACACCCGTCACATCAGTGTCAGTCTCCAGGAAATGGGAGAGAACTGCCTCCCAAAATCCCTGCATTAGGAATCATCGACGGGACGGGGCCCGGTGCGTCAAGGAGGGAACACCTAAAAACAGGGGAAGCGCAAACATCTGCGGGATTGGACGCAGAATTAATTAAAGTGTCATCGCAAGGAGGTGCCTCACACCTCAGGAGAGTATAAAAGGTCCCTCAGCCCCGTCCTCTGCAGTCGCTCGCCTTCGCTTCCAGAATCTTCTCGCTGCAGCTGAAGAGGGTAAGACCAATTTCACCATTTCTGTTCTCGCTGACAAGGCAGGAAGCCTCCACGAGGGGTTTTTATGGATCCTGTGGGATTTAGGGAAGCGCGTGCGCTGAGGGAGGGGTGAGGAATGGAAGACGGAGGGAGAAGGGTGCAGCCCCTGGAGGGATCCTCGGGGGACACAAACCCTGCCGGAACTGGGGCGTGGCAGATGGGCTCCTGGGGCTCCAATTGACTCACAGGGACCTGATTCCACACCACAATCCCCAGAGCGTGCCCAGCAGATCCGGCACGATCAAGGGGGCCTTGGGTCCGGACTAGGCAGGTGAAAAAAGGAGAGAAACAGTCCATGGGAGATGCCAAGAAAAAGTATTATTCGAAAGAAAAGATGGGGAGTAAAAGAAATAAATCAGAGCCTCCTCTCACCACGTTGATCCCTTGCTCCAAACAGAACTCCAGGACCATGTGCTCCCGCGGGTCTTGCCACGACTACGAGTCCTCCTGCCACGGGTCCAGCTCCTCCTGCCACGGGTCCCGTTCCTCCTGCCACGGATCCAGCTCCTCCTGCCACTACACCATCCAGAGGCAGCCCGTGCAGAAGTTCAGCTACGTGACCCCCTGCTGCCCCCCGGTGCAGCGCTACTGCCCTCCAATGCAGCCTTATTGCCCCCCGGTGCAGCGTTATTGCCCCCCGGTGCAGCGTTACTGCCCCCCGGTCTGCCCCCAGGTCACCAAGAACATCTGCAAGCTGCCACCGTCGTACCCCAAGTACTGAGGGCTGGATCCAGCTCCGGGATGCACCGGATCGCTCCCGCCGTGGAAGGTTCCAGCTCGCCCCGGTGCTCGTGGCTGGGCAGCTTTGTCACTTTTCTCCAAGCAAAGCCTCCTAAAACTGCCAGGGGTGATGCGGTTTTAGGGTGAAACCTCTCGGTTTAAGGAGCTCTGAGCTGTTTTGTCTTTCCTCTGCCAGCGCTGGGAATGGTTCCTTCTCGCTTTGCTGCTTCGTTCTCCAGCACGACAATAAAAACGGTGTTTCAAGCCAAAACGAGCGGTTCTGGATGTTTTCAGTCACTGCCCCACTAGACAGGCCGGGTCAATGGGCAGGAGGGACACTGAGGGGCTGGAGTGTGGAACAGAGCTGGGGCAGCAGGAGAAAGGTCTGGAAAACTCCCGAGGGAGCTGGGAAAGGGGCTCAGCCTGGGGGAAAGGAGGCTCAGGGGGGACCTTGCTCTCCACACCTCCCTGGCAGGAGGCTCAGGTGGGACAGCAGCAGGAATTTCCCCATGGAATGGGCGATCAGTTCGTGGAAGGGGCTGCCCAGTGAGGTCTGGAGTCGCCATCCCTGGAGGTGTCCAAGGAAAGCCTGGAGGTGGCTGGAGCAGCTCAGTGCCCTGGGCTGGGGATCAGGCACAGGTTGGATTTGGCCGTCTGGGACCTCGTTTCTCTGGGATTCCGTGCTGGTCTGGTGGCATCTCTGTTTTCTTGTGGGTTTGCTACCGTAATTTAATCCCTGGAGCCGGAGGAATGCCACGGAAACATGAAATCCATGGAAAACGCCTGCAGGGCTGGGAGGAGCACATGGGGTGAATTCCTGAGGGAAGCAAATCCTTGCCCTGGGCTCAGCAGATGTTGGCGGGTCGGGTTTCCAGCCTGACCTGTGTGTTCATGTTTTCCCCACATGTTTCTGCTTTCAGAGCCGCTGCTATTTTTGGAACCAAAACAAAATCGAATCCTGCAGGGTTTGGAACATGGAACAGCCCCAATTAACCAGTTTCTGCAGCGTAAAATAAGTGAAGGTTTCCCCGGCGTGATTCATCCCTCATCACCCATCCCAGGTGTGGGAAACAGCCTGGAATGAGCAGAGTGCTGCAACAGCCACAAAAAGACCGGTTGGTCAATAAGGAATTGGAATTAGTTATTTATAGGTTATGGAGAAAACGCTCATTAGAGAGGAATGGGTTAAAAAGGAAAAGTTGCAGGCGGGACAGAGAGCACGGAATGATTCACCCGCCTGGGGGCTCTTGCCCTTGCTAAGAGGTGGCTCAGCCACACACGAGGGTGGAAAAAATGATTTTCTTACTCATTCCTGCCCTCCCCACAGGTGGGAATTGAGTTACTGAGGTTTGGTGGCCACAGCGCTGGTTTGGTCTCCAAGCAGAGACTTTCACTTTGCGGCCCCAACTTCCAACTTTCTCCTCTATCACCAACCATGGCACATTTTAATTCCTTTTCCAAACCCAGAGAGGGTCATAAAATCGGAAAGGAGCCTTTCCCCTATGGAGCCAGGGAATGTTGGGAATGTTCAGCCTCTGGAGACCCCAGAGCCCCTCCCAGGATCGGCCCCAGTGAAGCTGGAGAGGGACTTTTCCTCACCAACCGCAGGGAAATTATTTCAGAGTGATGGAGAGGAGTTTTAGGAGGGATATAAGGAAGGAATTGTTCCCTGGGAGGGTGGGGAGGCCTTGAAGAACCACAAACGTTTGGCAAGAGAACTCCAGGTCACCTAAAGGGACATTTCTGCTCCGCTAAAGACACCTCAAGTAACGATTCTACAACTGGGATAAACTGTGAGGAAATCGGATTAATGGTGAGGAATTTGCCTCAGATGTCTCCAGGCAAGGATTGCTTTCCTGGAGCTCCAATCCAAACCAAAAAAAATTAAAAAGAAATAAAGAAATAAAAAAGCTCTGCTCCTCTTGGGCATCTTTCAGAACCCACACAAGTCCTTGCACTCAAAGCAAAACATAACTGAGAAATTTTTTATGGCCCTAATTTGAATATTTTCCTCTGCAAAATCGCTGTTGGATCTACAAACCCGCCTTGCAGAGCTTTAAACTCCTCCGGTGCTCACATCCAACTGTAACCACTTGGGGATTTTTTTTGGCGGACCGGATGAACCCGTGCACCAAATCCTCACAAAGACAACACGAAACGGCCTCATTTTGGCCAACCTCCCCTCCTTCACCCCCCGTCCTTCACCTCCCTGCCCAGGATATCCCACATTTCCAACGCTGGAGTTCCCTACCTGTTCTCCGCAGGCTCCGGAATGCCCCTCAGATCCTCCCAAGCCCCCCTGACCGTTGACCGAGCTGCTCGTGCACAGCTGGATCAAGTTTCAATCACTAATTAGTGCCTGGCTGAAGATCGTTGACACAGCTGAAGCCAATTAGTAATCAAGCTTGGAGGGAGTAGGACTGTTGACCGATCCACTCTTGCCTGGCTGAAGATCGTTAACACAGCTGAAGACAATTAGTAATTAAGCTTGGAGGGAGTAGGACTGTTGACCGACCCACTGGTGCCCAGCTGGATCGAGTTGCAATCACCAATTAGCGCCTGGCTCAAGATCGTTAACACAGCTGAAGACAATTAGTAATTAAGCTTGGAAGGAGTAGGACTGTTGACCGATCCACTCTTGCCTGGCTGAAGATCGTTAACACAGCTGAAGACAATTAGTAATTAAGCTTGGAGGGAGTAGGACTGTTGACCGACCCACTGGTGCCCAGCTGGATCAAGTTTCAATCCCTAATTAGTGCCTGGCTGAAGATCGTTGACACAGCTGAAGC
This sequence comes from Pseudopodoces humilis, assembly GCF_049639895.1. Classification (NCBI taxonomy): domain Eukaryota; kingdom Metazoa; phylum Chordata; class Aves; order Passeriformes; family Paridae; genus Pseudopodoces; species Pseudopodoces humilis. Next base: position 875,736 of record NC_142230.1, read on the forward strand.
CAATTAGTAATTAAGCTTGGAGGGAGTAGGACCGTTGACCTTGGGATGACCTTGCCTGGAGAAGTGGTGAGTTCACCGTGAATTCTTGGGAGCAGGACCAGCTGTTCAAAACGTGACGTAGCCAAACATCAAGAGCGGGGGAACAGGGGCTTCGTGCCACCAGGAGTCAGATGGAAATGCCCCCCACAGCCAGAACTGGATGAATCTCCCCTAAATCTCCCCTCCTTCACCCCAGCAGGAGGGAGGGGTGGCCAGGGATGTGGGGGTCCTTCGGTGCCCCCAGCAGGAGCAGCCCTTCCCCTGGGGGTGACCTCAGACACCAAACATTTCACCTGACCGGAGAGAGATCATTTTTTAATAAAGCCGTGATTTAATTTGAGATCCTCGAGATGCTCAGGACATCACACGGAGCTTTTATGCAAAACAGGTATTAACATCCATCATTAATGACTGATCACAACATGATCATTAGCATCGGCATTAATCACTGCCAGCGGGTGACTGGGAGCTGAGCACGGAGTTTTTCCAGAATTAACATCCGTAGGTGGCTCTTCCATTACTCCAGGGCATCTCGGAATCTGAAAAGAATTGAATAGGAATTTTGCAGATCGAGTTATGCCGAGCACAAACAGGATGCAAAACTTCCAGAGCGGTTCTGCATCTTGATTTTATTTAAATGCGCCAAAGAGGAATTGGGAAAACGCTGGCTCTGATTTGACCCGAAACCAATTCAAAATTTCCACGATGAATTTGCAGTGAAATCGTCTGATATTGGCGAGGCCTTGAGCCTGACTGAGCTCAAGGAGAGTTTGGACAATGACCTCAGGCACGGGGTGGGATTGTTGGGGCTGTGCAGGGCCAGGAGTTGGACTGGACGGTCCCTTCCAGCCTGGAATATTCCATGATTCCATGATTCTGTTCCAAGGGCATGTGTTTTCCCATGCACGGATGGGATGAGGCAGCGAGGGATGAGATATCCAGAACTTTCTGGGTTTGCCCTTCTGGTGGCCCCCAGAGAAGGGCTTTGGGCTCCACCATTTCTGCGCTCAGACACAAAGCACTTCCTGCAATTCCATTTTAAAAATCATATCAAGGAGCGACTGACGTCCAGAAGCTTCTGCACACCTCTGGAATCCACTGCACCTCGAATCTTAATTAGGATTTTTATGTTAATTAATCATCTCCACGCAGCAGCCTTACCATATGCAAAGCGAGCAGAAACAACCCCTTCAAGCGTCCCGCAAGAATTAACTCGACATTAAAAAATTGTAAAAAATTCACGCAACAAATTGATAATAACCCAAAATTGAGGGGTTGGTCAAAAGCCACGAGGCAAAGACTAAACACATGAAGGCCCATTGGGTGAATAAGTACAGGCTTAGTGCGTAAATCACGGATTGCTGGGGGGTACCTCATGTCCGGCAGGACAATTCCGACCTCAATAAAAGGTCTCCAGGTGCCTCTGCTCCTCACACACCTTCAGCTCTCAGCAAGAACGGTGAGTGTTTCCTACCAGGGAATCTCATTTGGCTTTGGGTGAATTGAGGCTGTGTCTTTGTGTCTGATCTCTGCAGAGCCTTGGGCTGGATGGATCTTTAAAGGCGTCTTCCGACCCAAAGTGCTCTTTGATTCTGTGGATTTGTGATTCCCTGGGTTTGTGATTCCGAGGTTTTACAATTCCATGGTCTTAGCGTTCTACGGTTACAGGGTTCCATGGTCTGCAGCTCTCTCTGAAATCCAGGTTTTTGTGAGACTGTTGATCTGTTGGCTCTTGGAAAAGGTGGAGAGAGTGGAAAATTGGCTGCTCAGGGTGGAAATTCAGGGAGGGAACGTCCTGGATGAGCACAGTGCGGGCACTTCCCAGGAGGGTTCAAATATCTCTGGGACAGAGCAACAGATCCAACAGTTGGTTGGATTCCTGCGAGGATCTTGGGTTTCCAACTCAAGGCAAAGAAATACGAGGTGGGATGGGGATGTGGGCCTGGGCAGTGTGGAAAGATGGGTTGGATCTCAGAGTCCTTTGTGTTCCAGGTCCTCGCTCCGGCCACCCTTCGCTCCTCTCCCAACACCATGTGCTCCACTGGATGCTGTTCCACGGGATGCTGCTCTGTCGTGAAGAGCAAGACCGTGTGCTGCAGCCCCTGCAAGACTGTGTGCTGCAGCCCCTGCAAGACGGTGTGCTGCAGCCCCTGCAAGACTGTGTGCTGCAGCCCCTGCAAGACGGTGTGCTGCAGCCCCTGCAAGACCGTGTGCTGCTCCCCGTGCCAGCAATCCTGCTGCTGTGACCCGTGCCAGAAGCCATGCTGTGACCCGTGCCAGTCCTGCTGTGACCCGTGCCAGAAGCCATGCTGTGACCCGTGCCAGTCCTGCTGTGACCCGTGCCAGAAGCCTTGCTGTGACCCGTGCCAGACTTGCTGTGACCCGTGCCAGAAGCCTTGCTGTGACCCGTGCCAGTCCTGCTGTGACCCGTGCCAGACTTGCTGTGACCCGTGCCAGAAGCCTTGCTGTGACCCGTGCCAGTCCTGCTGTGACCCGTGCCAGAAGCCATGCTGTGACCCGTGCCAGTCTTGCTGTGACCCGTGCCAGAAGCCATGCTGTGACCCGTGCCAGACTTGCTGTGACCCGTGCCAGAAGCCTTGCTGTGACCCGTGCCAGACTTGCTGTGACCCGTGCCAGAAGCCATGCTGTGACCCGTGCCAGACTTGCTGTGACCCATGCCAGAAGCCATGCTGTGACCCGTGCCAGACTTGCTGTGACACATGCCAGAAGCCATGCTGTGACCCGTGCCAGTCCTGCTGTGACCCATGCCAGAAGCCATGCTGTGACCCGTGCCAGACTTGCTGTGATCCATGCCAGAAGCCATGCTGTGACCCGTGCCAGTCCTGCTGTGACCCGTGCCAGTCCTGCTGTGACCCGTGCCAGAAGCCATGCTGTGACCCGTGCCAGACTTGCTGTGATCCATGCCAGAAGCCGTGCTGTGACCCGTGCCAGTCCTGCTGTGACCCGTGCCAGAAGCCTTGCTGTGACCCGTGCCAGTCCTGCTGTGACCCGTGCCAGTCCGTGTGCTGCACCAAGGTGTGCCAGAAGTCGGTGTGCTGTGTCCCCCGGCCCTGCTGCAGCCCCTGCGGGTCCCTGTCCTGCTGCTCCTGCGTGGTGAAGAAGCCCATGGTGGTTTGCTGCACCCCGGTGAGGAAGTACTGCACGCCCTGCATCCCCATCCAGCAGTGCTGCGCCAGCCTCAAGAAGAGCTGCTGAGCTCACCCGGGGTGGCTCTGAGGGCTCCACACGAGGAGGTGAAAAGCTGCTCGTTTACTTCTGGTTCTCATCGTGATGGAGCCAATTCACGGCGATTTTCTTCTTCTTCTTCTCCAGCTTAAGCTGCAGCTTCTTTCTGTCCTTTAGTTATTGGCTGTCTTTAATTATTGACTTCCTTGGGTACAACCTGAATTTGTCACCCATTATTGTATAAGGCATTAGATATTAGTGGGGTGTTAATTCTCCTCTTGGATGTTTGGGAAACCTTCGGTGTCACTGTGATCACTCTTCCTTTCCTCTCTTGATTTGTAGGCAATAAAATTTAGCATCAAGCAAAACACAACATTTGGTCTTTGGGTTGTTCTTACATGGCCTTGCCATTAATTTGTCACCTTGCCCAGGGTTTGTCACCTTGCCCAGGGTTTGTCACCTTGCCCAGGGTTTGTCACCTTGCCCAGGGTTTGTCCTCGTTCCGGCACCATCTGTGCCTTTGGCCAAGGTCCTGGATGTGTCCCAGCGGCACAGCAGAACATTTGGGACACAAAGATCTCGCCGGGCTGTCGGCACAAACCAGGTGATGTCTGAAGCAAGTGGAGCATTCCTGATCCTCTGGAATGGGTGCCCAGTCAAGCTGTGGCTGTCCCTGGATCCCTGGAAGTGTCCAAGGCCAGGTTGGACAGGGCTTGGAGCAGCCTGGGATGGTGGGAGGTGTCTCATGGCAAGGGGAGGAACGGGATGAGCTTTTAAGTCCTTCCCAGCCCAAACCATTCCTTGATCCCTTCTTGCCTCTCCTGATCATTCGCCTCAGCTCAGGTTTTACTACAAAACTGAAAGCTGAAGTGATTAAAACTTAAAGGGCAAGGACTGAGAGAGGCATAACTGCATCGTTGAGAACACAGCACTCAATAAATCAGAGAATCCTCAAATATCCTGACTTGGAAAGGATCCACCAGGATCGTTGGATCCTGGGCCAACTCCTGCCCCTCCACAGACACTCCAAAATCCCACCTCATCCCTGAGAGAGGTGCCCAAACACTCCTGGAGCTCTGGCAGACTCAGGCCATATCCTGGGGAGCCTGGGCAGTGCCCCACCACCCTCTGGGGAGGAACTTTCCAGAAATATCCAACCTAGACCACCCCTGGCACAGCTCCAGCCATTCCCTCAGGTCCTGTCCCCGGCCCCAGAGCAGAGATCGGAGCTGCCCCTCGGGAGGAAGCCGTGGACAGCTGTGGCATGCACAGGAGCCCATCCCTGGTCTCGGAAGGAGTATTCCAATAGGTACCAAGAGGAATTCACTACTCACTGGACAGCAGGCAGCATCTTCTTCCCACCACCATCTTCCAAAAGTAAAAGCTTAGAAACCCCCTGAAATCGTTGATTTTTACGGGAGAAGAGCATTTCCCCTGTGTGTTCCTGGACTACGAGCCCAGGAATGAAACCCGGGGTTGGCATCCAACTTAAAAGGCTCATTCCTAAAATAGCAAACCCGTGAGTCAACGATTCCTTCCTTCCCTGGCTGGGACTTTCTTTGCTATTAAAATGCAGGACTCAGCTCGGAATTGCAGGTCTGGAGAAAATGCCTGGAGCTCTGGCTTCATTTGCTTCCTCCAACCTTCCCACGTGACATCTGCATCAAAATCATCTTCTGTACCTGTTCGACTCTTCTGAAAACATTGCTTTGGTCTTCAGGAGGGGTTTTATTTATTGTAATTCAGGCACAAGGCACAGGCAGAGGGATATTCCATATCAGAACATTTTATAAAGTTCTTCCTGTTTAGGGAATCTTGTGAATATTCATCCCATCTTTGAGTCAGGAAATCATGGAAGGGGTTGGAAGTTCAAAACCATCTCGTTCCAGCAGGACAGGGACACCTCCAGCCAGACCAGAGCTCCATCCGACCTGCCCTTGCCCTGACACTGGAAGAGCTGCAGGAACAGATTCACAAAGGTCCTGCAGCTCAAACTCACGGAACCACCATGGATCTTTCCAGAGACGTCACGGGATGGGGCGTGGCCTACGAAAGGAACTTTGTGCAGATGTTATTTCTGAGCCAAGTGCGGGTTAAAGGGCGTTGAAGAGCAGGGAAAAATGTCGTAAATGCTGAGAGTGGTTCAGCCTGGAGAAGAGGCAGGTTTAGATGGGATATTGGGAAGAAATCCTTCCCCGTGAGGGTGGCCATGCCCTGGCACAGGGTATTCCATGGGTGTCCCACCCTTGGAAGTGTCCAAAGCCAGGCTGGATGGGTCTTGAAACAACCTGGGATAGTGGAAGGTGTCCCTGCCCATCCAGGAGGGTCGGGTGATGTTTGGGGTTTCTTCCAACCCAAATCGTTCCATGTTCCTACAACTACAACACTGGGGTCATCTTGGCCAACGGGGCAACAATAAAACTCGATAAAAATGTGATGAATGATTGATTCAGGGGAGATGTTTGAGGGTTTACACAAGGAGGACGTTGCTTCCTGCAGGCAACTCTTGGTTATTATTGGGTGACCAGAACAATGCTCCCCTGGGGACAATTCCAGAAGGGACACCCGACGTCACAAGAGGTCATGGTCACATCCTGGAGAGGCAGATCCTGTGGGTCACCTGCCACCACGTCAGCCTCACAGTCAGAGTCCCCTGGACGTGATGGCAGCCTCTTTTTGCCCTAAATTGGTGCTGCCTCAGCATCCTGGAATTCCCAAACTTTTACAGGGATGCACCACCAACATCTTCTAACGTGGAGCTGTCCCCGCTCTGCCTGCGGCCGCGGTTCCTCACGTGAGCACCCAAACGTGATCACCACAAGCGTCCTCAGTCTCAGAAGCCTTTGGGATATTCTCAGGAAACGGGATGTGTGGAACCAACACAGGGGAAAACCCGCACGCGTGCGCTGCTGCTTTGGGAGCCGCTTCCTTTAGACTCAACCCATCCATTCCATGGATGAAAATGAAAAAAAAATATCTTAATAATACGACAAAAATTAAAAAAAAAAACCAAAAACCAAAAGCAGGGAGTGTGAGGACCCAGCACCCTGAAGGGAGGCCCAAGAGCAAGAAAGGGGAAAATTCAGCCTAAATCTCCACCACAGAGGCAGGAAAAAAGGATTCCCATTGACCAAAAATTTCCACTGACCCCCAGAGCTCCCGGCCAGGGGCAGAGGGGACACATGAGCAATGACAGCTCCAAGTTCCAGGCATGGTTGTCCCACTGCTTCAGCACCTGGCTGGCCCCAGGCACATTGTTAAGCATCCCTGTGTCCCAAGGTCATTCCTTGGGAAGGGATGGGAATACCTCAGAGCTCCCTCCCTCCGGTACCATTAACGCAAATCCATTAGAAAATTTGCATCTGTTGTTCCTCTGGACGAGTAATTATGGGGCACAATTGAGGTGGTGAGCAAACAGAAAGAGGCAGAGATTAAACACCTGAGGAAGACACGTGAGGGGATACCCGGGATGACCCACGGAGTCGGAATTGCCGAGGGATGCCTCATTTCCAGGGGAGGAGGCTTTGGAGCGTATAAAAGGCTCCCCAGCCCAGGGGTCTTCATTCGATCATCTCAACTTCTCCTCTCCTCCCTCCACTGCTCAGCAGGGTAAGTTGGGATTTGTTGCTTGTCTTTACCTGGGGACTCTTTTTCCGGGGGCTTCTCCAGGATTTTCTGGGCTGTCTGGTTTGGGGCCGCACGCTGCAGAAGATTTGGGATCACAGATTGGTTTTGGGGACTGGAGATTGGTTTTGGGCTGCACAAAGGTGGATTCCAGTGCTGGACAAAATGCCAAAAGCACGGCAGCCTGTCCTGGGATTCAGGACAGCAGGCACATCCCTGGCTGGTTTGGGATGGATCTGGGGATAAGAAGGCTTTAAGCTGCCTCACCTTCTGGGAGATCCAAGCAGAGAAAAAGACAAACTCTCTCTTTCCCTCCCAGCTTTGCCTCCACTCCCATCACCAAGATGCCCAACGGATGCTGCGGCGGTGGCAATAATTACTCCGTGTGCTGCTACAGCAGCCCCAAGACCTGCAAGAGGCCCATGTGCTGCAGCCCCATGCAGTGCTGCAGCCCCTGCTGCACCCCCTGCTGCATGCCCATGCAGTCCTGCTGCATGCCCATGTCCTGCTGCTACACCATCAGCAGCAACAACAGCAGCTGCTGCGGCGGCAGCAGCAGTGGCGGCTGCTGCGGCAGCAGCTGAGCCCGCCCGGCTTCTTCCCTCTTGGATGTGGCTGTGGATAACGCCCCGAACGCTCCTGCTCCTGTGCTCAGAGACCGTAGAACCCCTCCTCGTCACCTGCCTTCCCTCACCTGGTGCTTGTGATGTGCCCTGAAGCCGCGGCCCGGCGACTTTCTGCCGTGGGCGCTGGTCCTGCTCTTCGTTTTCCTCTTGGTGTGTGGGATGTTTCACTCCTTCGTCGCTGTTTTGCCCCGATCTGTCTGATAAAAACAAACCCCAAAACCCAATAAAATCTGTAGTTTGTGACCCTGCAACCTCCTGGTGTTGATCTGTTTGTTTGCTGGTGGGTCCAGAGGGTTTTGCTGCATCTTTCGCCTTTTCCTGGTGTTTTTTATCCCCAGTGTTGGGATTCTCCTGTATCCAAGGTGTTCACTAGGGGAACACGAAGAAAATCAGGGCATCCCTGGTAAATTAATTCAAACTGGAGTTTCTGGCACCTCTGGGAGCGATATTTGCCCTCTCAGGATAAAATAACAGAGAAATAGGAAGAGAAAAGGAGGGAAAAATGTTGTGTGGAGACCTCACAGCACCTGCCAGGCTCTGCAGGGGCTCCAGGAAAGCTGGAGAGGGGCTTTTCATCAGGAACTGCAGGGCCAGGACAAGGGGCAGTGGGGTCAGACTGACAGAGGGGAAACTGAGGCTGGATATTGGGAAGAAATCATTCCCTGTGAGGGTGGTGAGGACCTGGCACAGGTTTTCCAGGGAATTTCTGGTTGTGCCATCTCTGGAAAGTGCCCAGGACCAGGTTGGACAGGGCTTGGAGCCACCTGGAATAGTGGAAAGTGTCCCTGCCCATGGCAGTGGGTGGAATAAGTGGATTTTTATGGTCCCTTCCAACCCAAACCAGTCTCTGATTCTATGAAAATAATTCATAAACTCACTGAAAACGGGAATGTTTTCAGAAAGAGTCTGACCCAGACACATCCCAGCTGGGGAAGCTCCATGGATTCCAGCCAGCCAAAGATCTACCTCTGGCACTCGGGACATGGAGGTTCTGCCTCTGCCAAACTGAGTTACCAGACTCTGAGCTGAAGCTGTGAAACAAACGCTGAGAAGCCTCTGCTGCCTTCAAAGGTCGGTTGGGGCTGTACCAAAACATGAAAATTCTGCTCCGCCGCCCTTTGGATGCATTTGATGCCCTTTTCTGATTCTGCTTCAGTCCCTTGTTTGCGTTGTGACCCACATCCCACTCCCCTGAAATGACTTGGCTACCTGGGTTCCACCAAGAGCTGGCCACGACCATCCTGGGTGGGAAACGCCCGCCTCCATCTCCCCGCTCACAGCCACGGGACTTGCCAATGGAAAAAATCCCCTCAGGAGGCACGAGTGGAGTGCGTCCCTTTGCTTCTGCCCCATTAATTCCTTGTAAATTAATAAATGGACCTGTCCAAGTGCGTTTGTCTTCACCAGGAAGGAAAAGCCGCGCGTGTTCTCCTGCCCCTCGCGGAGAAGTCACAATTACCTGCATTGCTTCTCCAGTATTTCACTCCAGGAATTGCTCTCATGCCAGGGAAGCCTGGGAAGGAGCTGCTGGCATTTCCTGAAGGGATGAAACAGCTCTAAAATCTCAATCTGCTCCCCCTTGAGCTGCACAGAGAGCAAACCAAGGTCCCTGTCACTGTCCTCGGGGCTGGTTCCAGCTCACCTGGGCTGACCCCTCTCCCGAGCAGCCCCAGGATCCCTGAGGATATCAGGCAGCAGCAGGGAACTGGCCAGGCAGGATCACCATCCTCTCATTAGGCAGCTCTCAGGATAATGTGGCGAGGTCCTCAGCGGAGAGCTGCAATTTCAGAGGGTGAAAAAATTCCTCCCAAAATTCCTCCCCGGTGTTCACGCCAGGGCTCAGCTGCCCAAGGCTCTGCCTTACCTTGACATCCTTCCCTTCCTCTCTCTCCCTCCCTCCCAGAAAATGGTTTCACCTCAACAAAACCTCTTCCCGAGTCCCTGCCTCCCACTCAGCTCCACCAGCCCGGTGAGGAGCAGGTTCTGCTCAACCTTCTCACCCTCTGGTTCACCCTGGGCTCCCTCCCCTCCCAATACCCTCAGAGGGTCCTGCCCCAGCTCCAAACCCCTCCCTCCCTGCTGGGGGCTGGGCAGGGGGGTCCTGCTCACTGCCAGGATTCCAGGACCCCTCAGGGAAAGCTGCAGGAGGGAAATGTTGGCTTGGGGTGCACCACACCCAGTTCCGGAACCTCCAATCTTGCAGAGGCAGGGCTGCCCCTTGACCATTTAACTGAAATATTAATAAAAATACCGCTACTAATAAAAATCAATAAACAGAGCGAGAACTTCCCAAACCTGGAAGTGTCCAAGGACAGGCTGGATGGAGCTCTGAGCAGCCTGGTCTAGCTGGACGTGTCCCTGCCCGTGGCAGCGGGGTGGAATTGGGTGACCTTTAAGGTCCTTTCCAACCCAATGGATTCCGCGATGGATTTGCACGGAGTCACGTGCAGGTGACTGAGCCCCAGACATCCCAAACACTCCTCGCTCACGTGCGTGTCCAGTGACCGGGAACAAACATCCCCATTCTCCTGAAATCTTCCCAATTTGCTCCAAACACCATTCCCGTGAAGCGGCCGGCATCACGCCGGGGTTCGGTTCCGGCTGCGGCACTGAGTCAGCACCAGCTGCTGCTGACTCAGTCCCGGAACATCTCCGTCCAGCAGATACGAGGCCGCATTTTTTGGCTCCCTCTCAAGGTTGTGGGGAGGACAAATTCATCCAAATTCATGGGAGCCCTTTGATTATCTCCAGGCTAAACCATGACGAGGCAGAACAAGGGTGGTGATCACCAGTAATGAGGCGAAATGCAAATTCCAGGCGACACATATGTCTAAAAAATATGGGTTTGGATGGATAAACAGGGAAGCTGGAATGGTCAATGTCTGTCTCACTTCCAGGAGGGAAGGATGGCCGGGAGTATAAAAGGGCTCCGGGCCCAGCTCGCTTCATTCGCTCGTCTTCTCCTCTCTTCATCTCTCCTCGCTCTTCAGCAGGGTAAGTGAGAACTCCTAACCCTTCCTTCGCCTCCCGAGAGGGAATTTCGGATCTCTTACAGCAGATCCAGGTGTTGCTGGGATCTGGGATGGGGCTTGGACATTGGGGTTTTACGAACTCTACACGAGGAGTTCCGGGGATGAGCTGGAAATCTTCGGGGAGGCTCTGGGACTATCAACAGGGCCATGCAGGGGAGGAGAACGGAGAATATTCCAGAAGGGCCCAGAGTGAGGGCCCGCGGCTGGGTTGCTCTTCCTAGGACACCAAGGGTGCCCCGGAACGCGTCGTTGGGCACCTGAAAGGGGGGAAGCTCGGAGCCGCGGCCACAACTCACAAACCAGGCTCCCCCGGGTTTCCCCTCCTTGAACCCCCAAATGTGAGCGGGTGGACAGAGCTTCGAATTAACCCCGTATTGCCCAGCCTGCTGCTCCCACTCACAGCCTCTCTCTGCTCCTCCCAGCCCCGCCTCCCACCACCCTCCAAGATGCCCAACGGATGCTGCGGATGCGGCGGTGGCAATAATTACTCCGTGTGCTGCTACAGCAGCCCCCGCTGCTGCAAGACGCCCATGTGCTGCAGCCCCATGCAGTGCTGCAGCCCCTGCTGCAGCCCCTGCTGCATGCCCATGCAGTCCTGCTGCATGCCCATGTCCTGCTGCTACACCATCAGCAGCAACAACAACAGCAGCTGCTGCGGCTGCAACTGAGCCCGCCCGGCTGGCTCCCGGCTCGGATACGGATGTGGATATGGATTCCATCCCAAATGCTTCTTCTGACTGCTTGGACGCTCAGAGCTTCTCTTCTTTGCTGCCTTTAGTCCCCCAGTGCTTTGCTGTGCCCTGAAGCCGCTGCCCGGCGAGTTTCTGGCGCTGCTCTTCCTTTCCCTCTCGGTGTGTGGGATGTTCGATGCTGCCGGTGTCTCCTTCTCCCTTCTCTTTCTTTAATCCCCAATTAGCCGTGAAAGACAATAAAATTTGTTAGTTCTGATCCTGCAAACTCCGGGGTTGTGTTTATTCATTTAGCTTTATCCCTTAAACAGTAGCTCCGGTGTGGGGTGTGTTTAGCATTTGCCTAATTGATTAATGCAATTAATTTTGCATGTTTGTCGCTCTGTGATGACAACGCCCCGGTGTACCTGGTGAACTCCTTGGGCCGATGCTCACCTGGGGGAAAACGGAGCTTGCAATCGACAAATGTCACCTCAGCAAGAGGAGCATTGTTTAATTCCGTTCTCCTCCTGCTGATTTGAGACCCTGTTTGCAACCAAAGCACCTCTGAAGTCCTGCAGCCAGAGGTGGAGGTCTTTTTTTCCCTAATGGGAATCTTTCCAGAGAACTTCCTGAGCTTTAAAGGAGGGTTCTTAAACTGCTTAAACAGACCAGGATCGTTCAGGTTGGAAGGGACTTCAAAACTCATCCAATCCCATGCCCTGCCATGGACAGGGACACCTCCCACTGGCCCAGGGTTGCTCAGGTTTAGTTCCAAGCCTGAAGGACCCAGAAACGCTGAGTCGTTTTCTCTGGGTTCTATTAAAATGTGGGAGACTTTAAGAGACGAGATCAGAAATTCAATATTCACACTCGGGGGTTTGTGAAATCCTCAGGAAATGGCTCCAAGACTCCTCTAACGTGAAAAACCCAGCAAAAAAACTCGGGACTCTGTCAATGAGTTCTAAACCCAAAATCCTGCTTGGTCCTTACAGATCCCTAGGTTTTTTCCATCTTTCCGCACAAATCCCATGGCTCCCTGCCGGGCAATTCCACTTCTCCTGTGGCTAGGGAATAAATGACAGCAGAGCCCCGCCAGGTGCCAGCACAGCCCTGGAGCCGCACCCCCGAATTCTGCGGATGCTTTTCCCAGTGATTCAAACCCAAATTCCACTGGACAGACCTCTGAGAATGCCTTTGGAACCCAGGGGGGCTCCGGGGAATTTTCCTGGTACTTAAAAAACGTCTCGGCCACAGAAATGCCAAATGGAGCAGCCCCACAGAACGGGAATCAAAGCGAAAATGCCAGAAAGGTGGACACGGTGCTTGGCAAAGCCTGGAATTGTTTCTGTGTGAGGTCATCGCTGCTCCCGTGTCCTCATTCCAGACTTTCCACATATAAAAGGCTTTTCCTGGCCGTAGCCACTCACTCGGCCGAGGTGCTCCGCGCTTGGGAGCGAATTAATCCATTTCAATCAGGGAATAAACATCCCAGCATCCCATCCCCCCGTAGGGATCCCGGATTCGCATCTCCCGCTCACCCACAGTAGCAGCACCCGCTGCCCCTCGCCCTCCTGGGGCCGCCCTGGGTTCCCTCCCCTTCCTCTGGGAGGGTTTTCTGTGGTTTTCCCACTGCCAGCAGGGTCTCCTTTCGGGCGCATCACTCAGCATCCCGGCATTCCAGGTATCCGCATCCCAGGATCCGTCTGACTAACGCCACTGGAGCATGACCAGGGCTAATGGGATAATGGCCACTGCCTCTGCAGAGCTGGCCCGGCGCTAATTGCGGCTGATTAATCCGACAGTGAGTGCCAGAAACAAAACACACACACACACACGGCAGCGGCCTCAGTGCTCAGCTATTAATTCCCAGGACGTGTCTCATTCCCGGGAGAGCTCGGCCGCTTATAAAAGCTTTCAGCCGCAGCTCTGTGCTCAGGAACTCCGACTCCCTGCTCAGCCCGGCCGTTTCTGCTCGCAGGGTGAGTTGGATTCTCTCAGCCCTCTCAGATCCCTCCGTTTTTCCTTGGAAATAGCAAAAAAAAAGAAAAAAAAAAAAAAAAAAAAAAAAGAAAAAAAGGAGTCGGTGTTTTGTTTTCTTTTCCCCAGGCTGTTTATGCCCAAGGGCTTGGTCACCCTCAAAGGATTTGTGAGTCATGGGGGAAGCAGCTCCTGAAGGAGCTGGGGGGGCTCAGCCTGGAGAAAAGGAGGCTCAGGGGGGATTTTGGGCTCTGCAGAATTCCCTGGCAGGAGGGGACAGCTGAGGGGATCGGGCTCTGCTCCCAGGGAACAGCGACAGGAGGAGAGGGAACGGCCGCGGGAGGCTCGGGGTGGACACAGGAGGAATTTCCTCCTGGAAAGGGCGGCCCAGAGAGGTTTGGAGAGTCCTCATCCCTGGAGGTGTCCGAGGAATTCCTGGACGTGGCACTCCGGGCTGGGCAAAACCCTGATCCATCCCAGCTTGGGCTGGATGAGCCCGGAATTCTTTTCCACCCTCACTAACTGCCCGGTTCCGCCGTCTCTCCCCCAGGATGCTCCACCAGAAAGGCGGCACCGACCAGGACCCGTGCCAGCCCTCCTCGGGCCACCAGGGCTGGACACGGCCCAGCTCCAGCAGTGCCACCCCCGAGAGCTGCCACCACCCCGGCACCCTCAGCCACGACACCGAGGGCTCCTGCCAGAGCCCACCCCAGGGCTGCCCGGCCCAGCCCGGCTGCTGCCCGGCCCCGCAGAGCTGCAAGCCCCGGCGGCGGGTGGAGGTGAGCCCGGTGCCCCCCGTGTGCCCCCCGCCCGTGAAATTCCACCGCCGGCCGCTGGAGCAGCACCGCCCGTGCCCGCCCTGCCCGGAGCCCCATTCCTGCGGGAAGCCTCGCCGGAGAGTGGAGCAGAGTCCTGAGCGCGATGAGGAGCCCCCGGTGGTCCTGCAGCCCCTGCCTCTGCAGCATCGCTGCCCCCGGCCCCTGCCCTGCTGCCCCCGGCCCCTGCCATGCTGCCCCCGGCCCCTGCCCTGCTGCCCCCGGCCCGTCCAGCGCTGCTGCCCGGCCGCTGTCCCCCTGCCACCGCATCCCGGCCAGCAGCAGCAGAAACAGCTCACCCTGGTGCCGCTCTGCATGAAGAACTGAGCCCGGGACCCCTCCCCAGCTCTTGCCGGTGCTGCCTGGGCCGGGGAGGTTCGCCCCCGGCCCAAAGGATGCTCCCAGCTCCGCTCCGGGCTCGTTGCTGCTCTTTGCACGTCAGATTTGGGGTGCCCTGCTCGGCCCCATCACCGACACTTTAAATTCCCGGGTTTTGTTTTTCGCTGGGGAGCAGCGGCGGGGTGTTCCCCCTCCCGAGGGGCACCCGGGGATGGAGGAACGGCCACGGGTTTGCCTTCTGCGGTTTCAAGGCTGTTTGAAAGCAGCTCCAGGACTTCTCGAGGGAAAAAGGAACCACTGTGACGGCGGGAGCATCACGGACTCCCGCAATTTTACCCCCTCCCCGCGTATCCGAGAATAAAGTTGGAAAATATTGAGCAACCCCTTGGTTCCTCTCTTTCTTGCCCCCACAAGCATCACAAGGAGAAGCTGCTGAAAGCCATTAAAACTCTGGCGAGGGAACTCGTTTAAATTGAATTTAATTTCATTTAAATCAGAATCGGGGCTCACACGGGAGGGTTCCAGCCCGGTTTCCCCAGGCTGGGCTGTGGGAAATCCTCCCCACGGCGGGATGGGCAGATCCAGGCACCAACACCTGCTCTGTGGCCGTGCCAGCACCTTCATCCCCTGGATGGAAGCACGGGGCATCCTGATTTAAATGTTAATTATGATAATGAGCGCGCGAGGCGTGGCTGTGCGTGCCGGGGATGCCTTTTCGATCCTGCAGGAAGGCGCAGGCCAGGCTCTCGCAGGCGCTCGGGTGACCTGCTCCTTCTCCTCACTTCCCCAGGAAAGCCTCCCGCAAAAGTGCATTAAAAGAAATAATTTAATTTCTTTGTGTTGCCTCAGCACGGCCCGGGCGTGTCCTCACACAACTGCCAGGGAGGACTGGGAAGGGAAAAAAAGGAAATCCATCCTCGTTTTCTTCACCACAACAATTTATTTTTCTCCAGTTTAATTCTAGCCAAATTAAAAAACCACTTACCTGTGAAATTTACCTTAAGAGAGCCCTTTTTTTTTTTATTAGGGATTTTCTTCCCAGCCTTTTCCCAGTTCCCGGCGCGGTGACTCAGAGCCCACAGACCAAGGGCCAGCTCAGCCCTCACTTCCAGGCCAGACCTGGTCCAGTTTATGTTCCAAGCTGCTTTTCCAGCCCCTGCATCCCAGTCACCCCATCCCAGCCACGGGACTGCTCCTTCAGCAGTTCCAGCCCCTCGCCCCAGCTCGGTGCCGCCTGAGGATTTTCCAAGTCCATGCCATTATCCAGGGTTTTAATGAAGGTGTTAAACAGCACCAGAATCAGCCACTCCTTCACCCCCACGTGGTTCATCCACCCAGTTTAACCCCAAAAACAGGAGCTGGGGCAGCTCCATCATCACACCTGGAGCCATGGAATCGGGGAATGGTCTGGGTTGGGAGGGACCTCAAAAAACCACCTTGGGGATGAGGTGAGGGGCAAGCCTGGAATGCAGAAATGGAGAAGAAACAGAACCGTGGGTTGGTTGGGGTTGGAAGGGACCTTAGGGATCATCTCACTCCAACCCCCACGTTCAGGGACACCTTCCACCATCCCATCCCTGTCCAACCTGGCCTTTGACACTTGCAGGAATGCAGCAGCCAGGAATTCCCTGGAAAAGCTGTGTCATGCCCTCCTCTCCCCCTCATGCCCAGACCCAGCCCCTCCACCACCCAAACCAAGGGGCACAATTTGCTTTCGGTGACTCTGAGCTGGCTCTTCCCATCACCTGCTCGTGCTTCACCTGGAAACGCTGCTCAGGCAGCAGGAGGGGAAGGGTCAGAGCGGTGCCATCACCGCTCCTGACTCACAGGTCACCCGTCAGTGTCCTGCTCCCCTGGAGAGGATGAATAAGTCCTTTATTACCTGTCTCACACAGCCAAAGTGTGGCTCAGGCCGTGTCAGTCTTTTATGTGCCCCGCTGGGGACCGATGTTGTAATTAAAAGATGCTTATCAGAAATCGTGAGTCAAGCAGAACATGCCAGGCACTGGGAACAGCATCCAAATGGAGGAGATGTTTTGCCAATAAATAATTTAATCCTCGTTCCTGCTGCGTGTTTCACGTGCAGGGGAACACTCGGAGCTCTATAAAAGCCCTCGGCCCCTTTGGCCTCTCACATTCTGCTCCCCCGGGCGGCGCCTGCCTTCGCTGGAGAGCTGGTGAGACTCAGCTGGATGAGGGGATTTAGGAGGTCACACCTGGACCTTCACACCACGCTCTGCTCCAGAGCCAGGGGAGAAGCTCTGGAGGGAGCTGGGGGTGGGATTTACAGCCGTGCCACCCCCTGTGGTGACGCCTTGGGGTTGGTTTTGTTCCTGGAGGTGAAAAAAAATGGGAAGGGAAGGAGAGAGAGAGGGTTTGGATGCAATTCAGATGCAATCTGACCGGAGTTGGGCAACCACAGGGATTTCCTCTGGACCCAGGCTCTCAGGATGAACCCCTCACGGTTTTATGGGAAATCAAACAGAATCGGGGGAGATGCCGACACCAACCCGTCTCTTTCCCAGGTTTTTTCCCCCCACAGCCCCAATATGATTTACTCCTCGGGAAGAGAATCCTACTTCAACCTGAACTCCACCTGGTACGACCCCTCGGGATCCTGGCTGGACACGCGGCGCACGCCCTTCCGCTACGGCTACGCCAACTGCTGCTCCTCGGGCTGCCACGGCGAGGGCGCCGAGGGCATGAGGGGCCACAACTACCGCCACTACGGCTACCGCCAGCCCCGCTGCTCCGAGCGCTGCCAGGGCTACTCCAGCTCCTCGGGCTCGTGCCACGGAGGGGGCTCCGGCTGCGTCAGGAGGCCCACGTACAGCTACGGGGCATCGGGAGGGTGCCAGGGCTACGGGAGGTCCGTGTGCTCCGAGAGGTGCCAGGGCTCCTCGGGCTCGTGCCACGGAGGGGGCTCGGGCTGCGTCAGGAGGCCCACGTACAGCTCCGGGGGCTCGGGGGGGTGCCAGGGCTACGGGAGGTCCGTGTGCTCTGAGAGGTGCCACGGGGCAGGGGCCCAGGGTGGGAAGCCGTGCTGTGGGAAACCCGTGCAGAGCATCCCGGTGCAGAGCTGTCCCCGTCCCTGTCCCCCTCCGGTGCAGAGCATCCCGGTGCAGAGCTGTCCCCGTCCCTGTCCCCCTCCGGTGCAGAGCATCCCGGTGCAGAGCTGTCCCCGTCCCTGTCCCCCTCCGGTGCAGAGCATCCCGGTGCAGAGCTGTCCCCGTCCCTGTCCCCCTCCGGTGCAGAGCATCCCGGTGCAGAGCTGTCCCCGTCCCTGTCCCCCTCCGGTGCAGAGCATCCCGGTGCAGAGCTGTCCCCCACCCTGTCCCCCACCAATGCAGAGCTGTCCCCCTCCCTGTCCCCCTCCGGTCCAGCAGGCCTGTGTGCCCGTGTCCAAGGGCATCCCCAGCCAGCAGCACAAGCAAATCTGCAAAGTGCCAGCCCGGAAGATCAAATAAAGGATTTGAGGAGCGAGGGGAAACAAGGGGAGCTTGTCCCGCGTGTCCCTGCCCTGCGCTGTCACCCATCCCTGCTCTGTCCCCTCCGCTTGTAACGCGCTCTGAAGCTGTGACCCGCTGACGCCGTGAGATTTAGGATGCCCCTCGCCTCATTTCACAGCAGACGCGGAGGCAATAAAAAAAATGCTGTCTCCAAGCCCCCTCGCACCCGTGTTTTTTCCCTCTTCATCCATCCGAGCGGTTTCTGGTCCTTCTGGTGGCCAAAGCTGGGTTTGCAGCGGCCCCGTCTGCCCTCACAAGGAGGCTCGGGGTTGGTTCCACCTGGTGGCTCCTCATTCCCACTCCAGGCGATTTCCTGGCTGGAAAAGTAACAGTTTTCATCACGGAGTGTTTGTGCAAGAGGGTAATTAAATATTAATAGGGTTGTGTAAGGAAAAATCCACATTTCATCAGAGAGGGAAGAAGCAGAGGGTCTGTGTGGGACCACGAGGAAATGGGTACAGCTGGATTTGCACAGTAAACCTCCCAAAAAAAATGTCCCGGGGGAAAAAAAGGCAGGGAGAGGATTTGGGAATGGCTCTAAGAGGGTGAAAGGCCCCAAAATCCTGTTGGGGTCTGGTGGGGTGGGGAGAGGAATCCCCTGGGAGGATCTGTGGGGCAAAGCAGGGATCTGGAGCCGCTGTGAGTCACAGCTCCGCATCCTCGGAGGCTCCTGGCACCTCACCTCACCCAGGCGAGGGCCTCCACCCGCTCCTGGCGCCAGGATGTGGCTCACGGCACAGCCAGCCGCTTCCCAGGGCTGCTGGGGGGGATTCCTCCTGCAGGATGAGGAGAAGCAGCAAAAGCAGGTGCGGGGTTGGGGTTTTAGGGGTGGACACCTGGGGGCTGCTGACGCTGCCCCAAGCCTCCCTTGCCAACCCCTGCGAAGGCAATTCCTTCACAAAACCAAGGAATTACCCCCAAAAAAAGCCATTTCCCACTCAGGAGGGTGTCAGTGGATCTGGGGATGCCTCTCTGAGGAACGAGAGCTTTGTAGGGGACACGGGCTCCGACTGTGGGGCCAGCACAGTCCTGTCCCGTACGTGGGCCCCGGTGCCCCCGGGCCCTGCTCAGGTGTTTGTCTCCATCGCCGAAACGAACGATGGAACAGGTTTATCCCCATCCACGGAATCAGGGCTGTAATTAATCGTGAATAATGAGTTTCACAAGGATCTCCATTCTCCCAGCATTTGTGAAATATCCCGAGTCGCGCTGGGTTTTCCCCATCTATTGATTCTGGCAATTCAGCTCCACTGGGGACCAAGGAGTCTCCTGGATTCTGTGTTTTATTTTACTTCAACCCAGGCTATTTTAAATATCACAGTGGCCTCTAGAGTCCTGCAGGGAATCAGGCCTGGAGCTCTCCACCAGCAAAAAGACACTTTTGTCCCCAAATCAGAGCGTTAAAGACGCAGATCCCGATGTCCTCCCACTCCTACCAGGACGTTTTCCACATCCTACGAGGCTTTAAATTCCTTCTGTTTGGGTTGAAAGCCCTTCAGTTAAGAAAGGCCTGGCTTGAAAAATTCCAACACTGCTTTTAGTGCTCCTTGCTGATTTTATTCAGAATTTTTGGTGTTTCTTTGGTGCTATGCCTTGTCCAAATTACATTTGTTTTTACTGCCCACCACCACGGCCTTTTTTGTTCCCTTTCCCTTTTATTTCTGGGTTTCCTTTACAACCCCACAATCCCACCTTCCCACCCCCTAAAATCTGTCCCTTCTCAGTTCAGGTTTGGGGCACAAGGGACAAAACGCCACAAAGGGGACAAAATCCATCCCGAACGCTCCCCAGCCCCACGCCCCGACCTGGCCAGGCGTGGTGGGCAATTAACATTTTTATGGAGTAACAAGAGGAATGTCAGGATATCGATCTGCTCCGTGAGTCAAAACAGCTGCACAAAAACTCCCAATTAGCCGAGTGCTCGGGGTGCTGAGCAATCAGGTCCCTCCAGTGGGGCCCCATCTCGTTTCCGGAGGAGAAGCCCAAGCCAGGCTTTAAAAGCCCGCGCTTGCCGTTTCTCCTCAGCGTCTCAGCTCCTCGGCGTCTCCTCTCGAGCTCCTTCTGCTCCAGGTGAGTCCAGACCCATCAGACTTCTGCTCTTCTGATGCTCTTCAGCTTCTCCCTGGTCCTGAGCTCTTGGGCTCTTCTCTTCCACGTCCTGTCTCCATCTCAGTCCTTCTGCCGAGGAGAGAAACGTAAAAATTTCTGGCTCAGGTGGCTGAGGACTCTGTGTGTCTTGTTCTGGAGTCTGTCCAGCTCTTTTAACTTCTCCCGGCTGCATGAGAGAAGGGCTCTCACCCAAAGAGGTGACAACCCTGCTCCCGTTGGAGAACTTGGCTTAGAACCACGGAATCACACAATTATGAGGTCACGGAATCGTGCAGAGGGTTGGGACGGTTAGAAGGGACCTTAGAAACAGCTTGCTGACTTTAGGGACACCCCACCAGCAGCCCAGGGTGCTCCAAGTCCCGTCCAGTGCAGCTGTGGACACTTCCAGCGTCCCTGGTCACTGCCTTGACTCACGGAGCAGTTTTCCCAGCAGGTCTCCAGCCATGTGCTCCCGCCAGGACAAGGACCAGTGCTACCAGCAGGAACGGTCCTGCTGCCAGGGGAGCAGCGGATCCGGCTGCCACGGGAGCAGTGGAGGATCTGGATGCCACAGGAGCAGTGGTGGATCTGGATGCCACAGGAGCAGTGGCGGATCCAGCTGCCATGGAAGCAGCGGATCCGGCTGCCACGGGAGCAGTGGCGGATCCGGCTGCCACGGGAGCAGTGGCGGATCTGGATGCCACAGGAGCAGCGGATCCGGTTGCCATGGAAGCAGTGGCGGATCCGGTTGCCATGGAAGCAGTGGCGGATCCGGTTGCCATGGAAGCAGCGGATCCGGCTGCAGCGGGGGACCCTGCCACGGGACATCGCAGGAGTGCCAGCAGCAAATCTACCAAGTATCCTCCAGGATGAAGTGATGGCGCCATCCGCTGCAGGTGATCCACGGGGATGTCCTGGATCCTGCGCCGCGTTCCGAAAGCTTTGCAAATTTCCCAGCGATTTCCCAGGAAAATGTGTCCCTCCCCTTCCTTCCCCTCCCCTGGCAAATCCTGTAACCTGTCCTGAGCTGCTCTGTGGATGCTGAAATAAACTTTCTGCTCACGCTGGCGCACTTGTGTCGGGATCAGTCTGTGACTACATTTGAGCCGCCACAATCCATAACTTGGGAGAGGTTTTAAGCCAAAAAAAAATTCTAAAGACAAAGAACCCCTTTTTTTATTATTATTTTTGCCATTTGGCCCCAAAACTCCTCCCAAGGGGGAGGCACCTCCAGCCAGCCTTTCTAGAAACGCTGTGCCCAGCCCTGCCAGAGCTCTGGGTCGTGCCAGGGGCGTTGCTCGATGGTTACACAAGGAGCTGCTACGTTTATTCTCAACTTGTAATTAAAACCAATTGGGTAATTTATTGCTCCGGTATTGCCATTCATGAAATGGATGTTACCGTGATAAGATTGTTCTCGAGTGCGTCAGGAGGATCAGAAATTTCTGGCATTGCTGAAAAGGGTGCAGGCAGCAGCTCACTCCCTGTTTTCGGAGCAGGGATGGATCCGAGTCTGGGATTTGCCTTGAGCCCCCCCATTTCCAAACCCGTTTTCCAGGCACATGAAGGTGGCCAAGCACAAAATGTAGAGGTGCCCATTGTTAACAAATCGGAGCAATTAAAACACGAGGAGCTGAACTCGGGGAGATGCCAAGAGCCGAAAATTCCTTCCGGTCTTTTTTTTTTCCCAGAGGTCATTGACCACATTTCTGCTGAGGCCAGAACAAAAACCAATTAAGGAGCCAAACCCCGGCACAGTTTGCCCTGACACTGTTCTAGATCTTGCCAGAAGTTTAGCAACACAAAAGAAGCTCCAGGTTGCTCACCTGGCTCCTTCACCTGCCCTGTCCTCCCACCTTTCCCAAAATCCTCCGTGTTTGGGTACCAGCAAGTGCGGGTGGGTTTTGGATGGCAGGAACCGCTCAGCCTCCATCTCCCCGTGGTCACCATAAAACCTCAATAAAATCAAAAACAGGAGAGCTCGTGAGGAAGGGAAAGATTTTCCACCCGGTGTTTCCCAAGCTTTTTCACTCTGACAAAACCACAGCAGCTCCCAGATGGGAAAATCCGGATTTCAGCCTTTATTTGCTTCCTGTTTGATGACTGAAATGTCTTCCATAAGCAGAAAGGGGCCAAGCAAGCTCTGTGGTCCTAAAGAATTCCCAGCCCACGCAGCAGAAAGGTACAGGGAGTATCCCAAATTATCGCCTCGCATGAGCTCTCAGTGTGCAGAACACCACCGGGATTTACTGGCCAATTAGGAGCTAATTGGGGAGCAGGAAAAATGCAAAATGAATGTTCCTGCAGCTCTGGAGAAAGTCCCGGGGGTCTGGCAGTTCCCCACAGCGTGGCAGCACCGTGAGTGGCCGAGGGCTCCCGCGGGATTCCTCCTCCCGCAGCGTGTCCCAGCACCTGGAATAAAACCACAGGACAGCTGATCCGGAATTGTTCCCGGGCTGAGACTCAACCACGTAATTAAGCACCTTGCTAATTGTGGATCGCTACCCAGGGCAGGGTTTATTCCTTCCAAAAAAAAATAATAAGAATTCCAGCTGCCTGTGGTCCTCCTGGCAGCGGCGGGAAACCTTGGAGTTTCCTCATCGCCCCACCGTGTTTTCACCGAGGTGAGGAACGAGCCCATGGAAATCCAGGCAAATCCCAAAATCCCTGAGGTTGGAAAGGCTCTCCAAGGCCGTCGAGCCCAAGCTGTGCCCGATCCCCACCTTGTCACCAGCCCGGAGCGTCACGGCCAGGCCTTCCTTGGACACCTCCAGGGATGGAAACTCCAAACCTCCCTGGTCTGAGGGCCTGACCAGCCAGGAAAAAATTCCTGATTCCAGCTTGAGCCTCCTGGCAGGGAGCTGTGCAGAGCCAGAGGTTCCCCCTGAGCCTCCTCTTCTCCAGGCTGAGCCCCTTTCCCAGCTCCCTCAGGAATTCTCCAGCCCCTTCCCAGCTCCCTCAGCAATTCTCCAGCCCCTTCCCAGCTCCCTCAGGAATTCTCCAGCCCCTTCCCAGCTCCCTCAGGAATTCTCCAGCCCCTTCCCAGCTCCCTCAGGAATTCTCCAGCCCCTTCCCAGCTCCCTCAGGAATTCTCCAGCCCCTTCCCAGCTCCGTTCCCTTCCCTGGAGCCCCTCCTGCCACTGGACACTGCACTGGACATTCCCCTCAGCAGTTCCCAGCACCGAGGGAATTCCTGCTAAAGAAGAGTTTCCTCCTTTCCCAAAGCTGTTTTTGGGCCCATCTCCATTTTTAGGGGGCGTTGCAGACCTGGAGAACCCCGGGGCGTTCTGGAGGGATGATTTAGGGATGAGACATCATCTCCCCCCTGAACCCAAAGCACTCCCCGGGTGTGATCAACACCAAACCTGACCTGGGGAAACCGGGGCCGCCCACACGGCTCCCCCAGCCCAGCCCCGCGCGGGCAGAGCCGGCAATTAAACCTCCGTGGACAGGAAAGGCGACCTATGAGGAGAGGCAATCCCAGCGTGGATCAGGTGAGTCACCCCAGGAGCCCGGGGAATGGGGAGGCAAAAAAAAAAAAATAATAATAAAAAAAAAGAAGCCATCAGCGAATTAAATGAACGGGCAGAGCTGTGGGACAGGGAGGGGCTTCTTCTCCAGGTGGGGTGTGCAGAGAGGGTATAAAAGTGCTGCTGTCCCCAAAATCCTCATTCCCTCTCATCCCTTCCTCACCTCGTCCCTGCACCAGCAGCTCAGGTAAGAGCAGGGGGCTCCCAAACCCTCTGGGGGGGGATGAGTTTGGACCCCCCGCGCCTGGAACGGGGCTGGGATTTGTCCTGGCGGTGGTGGGGAGCAGGGGCTGGGAGAGGAGGGAGCCCAGGAGTTGAGAGGGAGCAGAGATGGGGACGTGGAGGGAGGGAGGAGGATGGGGACAGTGGATGGGGACGTGGAGGGAGGATCTGGGGGGGTTGGAGAGCCGGGCACGGCTTGGCCAAGGGGACCAGGAGAAATGTGGGCTCCGGCTGAGGCTGGGAGAAGGAACAGCTGGATTCCTCCCGCCTGGAAGGGCAGGAGCAGGAAGGAAAAGCCAGCTCGTCTGTGCCCGCAGGTGGCCCGGCACAGCACCATGTGCTCCCGCCAGGACAAGGACCAGTGCCACCGGCAGCAGCGCCAGAGCAGCGGTGGCTGTCACAGCTCCGGGGGTGGCTGTCACAGCTCCGGGGGTGGCTGTCACAGCTCCGGGGGTGGCGGCTGCCACAGCTCCGGTGGCAGCTCCGGGGGCTGCCACAGCTCCGGGGGTGGCTGTCACAGCTCCGGTGGCAGCTCCGGGGGCTGTCACAGCTCCGGGGGTGGCTGTCACGGGAAGCCGCAGATGCAGGGCCAGCAGCAGCAGCAGCAGCAGCAGGTGCCGCAGATGCCGCAGCAGAAGATGAAGTGACAGCTCCGGCAGCAAAGGGCGGGCGGGGAGCGGCTCCCTCCGGGCTCCCCGGAGCTGCCGAGCCCTGCCCGGTGCCCTCCGGGCCCGGCTGGTTCTTCCCCGCGGCCCCGCCAGGTGCCCAATAAAGTTTAGTCACATTCCCTAAATCCCTCTGGAGCGGCTGTTTCCTTCCACTCAGAACCACAGAGCCGAAGGGGTTGGGAAAGACCCCCTGAGGTCGCTGATTCCAAACTGCTCATGCCTGTTTTCCACTGCAAGGCTGGGGCTGGGTTAAGGCACAGCCTGTGCCGGAGCTGGAAAACCCTTGGAATGCTCTGGTCGCTGGGGATCATTTCTGGGGGCATCATTCCTGGGGTGATAATTCCTGGGGGATCACTCCTAGGAGATCCTTCCTGAGGGATCATTCCTGTGGAACATTCCTGGGGATCATTTCGGGGCATCATTCCAGGGGATCATTCCTGGGGGGATCACTCCTGGGGATCATTCCAGGGGGATCACTCCTATGAGATCACTCCTGAGGGATCACTCCTGGGTGGATCAGTCCTGGGGGATCATTTCTGGGGGGATCATTTCTGGGGATCATCCCTGGGGGATCATTTCCAGGGGGATCCTTCCTGAGGGATCATTCCTGGGGGATCACCCCTGCGGGATCCCGGTATTGGAGAAAGCCCAAAAGGCCTCCCCCCATCCCCCTGCGTGTCCTGCTGGACCCCCCAGACCCCAAACTTCTCCCTTTCCCAACCCTCTCCCGACCCTGGGAGCTTCCCCGAGCACCCCCCTGCCTCGGGAGGCTGCTAAAATCCGGTTTTTATTGCGTTTTTGTGGTCTTACAACCGTTCACGTGAGAAGGGGGGGAAATAAACCGGGGAAAAAACGCCTTTGGGGTATTTCCAGTGCCGAAACCTCTCCGTGAACACCACGGCTGAGCCCCCTCAGCCGGGGCTGAAGCTGAGCCGCGTTTTTGGTGAGTCCACCCCCGCAAAATAAACCTGTGGGAGTTCTGTGGGAATCCTCTCGACTCCAGAGGAGCTGGAGACGAGCTCCCAACACCCAATCCTTGATTTTTTCCCCCCCGAGGAATCGCCTCTCTGGGTTCATTAGCGCTGAGTCAATAATTACCCTGCTCATCCCAGCCCGATTGAGCAGGGATTTTATTTTTTTTTCTCACTTTCTCCCCGTTTAATAACCGGGCTGAAGGGGTTGAGATTTCAGCCGTGGCTTTTTATGAGGGGAAAAAAAAAAAAATTAAAAAGAGATAAAATCTGCCCCAACCACCCCCCGAAGCCTTCAAAGCTGCGTTTTTAAAGCACCAGGAGACAGGGAGGATGCAGGGAGACGCCGCTGCAGCACCGGGAGCCGAGGAGACCTGGGATATTTTTGCCTCATGGAGGTAAATCGGTGGAGCTGGGCACAGTCTCGCTTCTCCCAGGATGTGCCTGGCCCGGAGGAGCAGGGAAAGCCTGGAAGGAGATCCCACCACTGCTGCCGCCCACGGATCCTGCGGAAAGGGGGGAAAACCCACGGGGGTTGGCCACGGGCACCCCGAAACCTGGCGGGAGTCGAGTCCCTCCCTCCAACCCCCTCTGCTTTGCACTGATCGCTGCCCAATTACTGCGCAAAATTAATTAGAGATGATTAAATCCCTTCCGGAGCTCAGCTCCTGCTCCATCCCACCCTGTCCGGTGGGCTGGGCTCCCTGGTGGGGACAGGGGGGTGGCTCTGTCCCCAGCCCCGAAGGTGTCCCCAGCCCCGAAGGTGTCCCCAGCCCCGAGGGTGTCCCCAGCCCCGGAGGTGTCCCCAGCCCCGGGGGTGTCCCCATCCCCAGAGGTGTCCCCAGCCCAGGAGGTGTCCCCAGCCCAGGAGGTGTCCCCAGCCCCGGAGGTGTCCCCAGCCCCGGGGGTGTCCCCATCCCCAGAGGTGTCCCCAGCCCCGACGGTGTCCCCAGTCCCGGAGGTGTCCCCAGCCCCGGGGGTGTCCCTGGCTGTCCCCCACCTGCTCCCTCCGGGTGCCAGGAGCATCCGGGAGCCCTCAGTACACGCAGGGCTTGCCAGGAGCCCTCTCCTTGTTCATGGGCTCGGTGTCGGGGTCCGAGGGCCGAGGGATGGATCTGTACTTGCTGCTCGGGGACCTCTGCGGGGACAGGACCCCGTCAGCCCCTCCCGGGGCGGGGAAGAGCCAGGACCCCCCAGCCCCAGGAGCATCCAGGGCTGGGGGATGCCCAAATCCCAGCGCCAGGGGTGCAGAGCCAAACAAACAGAAAAAAACAACAAACAGAGGACAAACCCAGGGAAAACAGAAGGGTGGAGAGAGCCCTGGATGTGGGCTGGATGTTGCAGACCCCCTCAGACCCCAAAACACCCCCCCAGCACCTTTCCCACCCTCTTTTCCCCTCTGCAGCAGCCGCTGTCACCTTGACAGGAGCGAATTCCTGCTGGATCAGCTTCTTGAACTCGCTCCTGCTGAAGGGCTCCGCTTTCTTGCCCTTCCTGGTGTTGCCCTGGGAACTCTGCATCATGTCAGTGATGGCTTTGATGAGCTTGGACATCCTGGAGAGGAGCAGAACCTGAGGCCACCGCCTCTGCCGGGGGCGGCAGGAAAATCCCCGCGTTCCCTTCCAGCATTCCCAAACATCCCGCTCAGCCTTCCTGCGTCCCATTTCACCGCGGGTAAAAAGATCTCCTTCCCCGGCCTCTCTGAGGACTTTCACCTAGATTCCCTTCATTTCTCCACTTTCCCTGGTTAAATTAAAGGGGAGCTGCTCCCTGTAACCATCCAGGCACTTGAGGGGTGAATGAATCACCTCCTGCAGGTGAGGAAAGCGCGTCCAACCTCCTGCCTGGGAGCTGATCCCGTCCAGCTTGAGCCCTGCCGGGTAAAACCCGCTCCAAACCAAGCCAGCAAACACAAAAAGCTCCCTCCGAACCCAAAAGCCAGCGGCGGAGACTCACCTGCATCAGCCGGGGATGGGGACTGGTGGGAGCAGCTCGGAGCGGCTCCTGGCAGGATCCCGGGAGTGGGAGGAGGACAGGATTCCTTCCGGTCAGTCCTGTTCTCTTCCCAGGGAGCCTCCCTCCTTATCCTGCTGCTCGGAGGATGTTTACCAGCACACCTGGAGAGGTGTATGTAGGTCAGGGCTCTGCGCCTCCTTGGATTGCCAGAAAAAGCCAAACTCTGCGTTTAACATCCCCAAAATGTGGGGTTTTTCCCCCTCTCTACAGCCCAAGGGGTTTGTGAGCTCGTGGGCAAAGTTTGGAAAATGTCACAGAGCAGAGAAATTCCCGCGGGAACAAAAGAAAGGGGTTTAATCTTATTCTTAGGCTGTCCCAAATGTCACTGAGCTGCCTCTGGGCCCAGACTGGACCCAGCTTGGGCCAGCTCAGGCCAGGGCAGCAGAGCCGGGGTCAGGAGCCCTGAGCTGGCAGGGTGGGAACACCC
The DNA here is from genome assembly GCF_049639895.1 of Pseudopodoces humilis. Classification (NCBI taxonomy): domain Eukaryota; kingdom Metazoa; phylum Chordata; class Aves; order Passeriformes; family Paridae; genus Pseudopodoces; species Pseudopodoces humilis. The sequence continues at coordinate 903,476 of NC_142230.1, forward strand.
GGGGACACCGAGGGGTCTCCCATGGGAGAGTCACTCCTTGCTCATCCCATGGCCGGGTCCAGGATCTGATCCAGCCCCAGGACTCCCCAGGTCGAGGATTTGGGGATATTTGAAAGCGGGTGCGTGGACTCACAAAAACTGCGGGGCCTGATTCCTGCACAGAAATCCGATTTATTTCCGAGAGGAGCAGGGGGAATCCGAGGTCGGGGTGGTCGCAGCGTCCTTGGGGACGCGGGCAGGACCTGGTGGCCTCTCGGAGTGTCGCCGCTCCGCTATGTCGCGTCCCACCAGGTGGCAGCAGGAGCCCGGGGCTCCCAATCCCGCAATCCTGGAAAAGGACGGCTGGGGGTGAAAGCGTCCCGATGTGGATTTGGGGCTTGGGGAGGGGTCGCTCTCTGTCCCCTCCTGCCCAGCAGCCCCGGGGTGACACAACAGGAGCCCCCCCAGCGCCGGCTGCAGCTCCAGGGTTGACAAATATCCGGTTACAGCAACAGGCGGAGCCGGCTCCTGCCTCCATCCCGGGGGGGGTTGTGCGGGGACAGAGGGGCTGAGCCCCCCGAAAGTCCTGATCTGCTGAAAATCCCTGTCCCCAAGGCTGTTCCCGAGCTCTCTCCGCTCCCCGGGGATGTGAGGACTCCCCCCGGGACCCCAGAGACCCCAAAGCGCTGCGGGATGGGGCTCCTGCCCCGTTTTGGGGCTCCTGCCCCGTTTTGGGGCTCCTGCCCCGTTTTGGGGTGCGGAGCTGAGGGGACGCTGCTCCTTTGGCCTGGCCGGGAGGAATTTGACATTTTGGGGTGTCAAAAGGGGCTCCGGAGGAAGCTGAAGCAAGCTGGGGGTGAAGCAAAGTTGTGTGAGCTGGGCAGGGGGGTTGGGGCCTTGCTTCAGCTCTGCTGCTTTGGGGAAGTTTCTGGAAGGTTCCTTCCCGGAGCTGGGCGATTTCAGGGCTTTGAGTCAGCCTTGGGAAATCACCACTGAGCTGCTTTTCCTGCCCCAAAAGGGGTTTGGAAATCAGGAGCCCGGGAAGCTGCTCAGCGGCTCCATCCATGTTTCCCTCTGGAAAGCAGCTGATGTTTTTAACAAATGAACATTTTTATAATTTTTTTGGTGCAGATTTGGGGGGTTCTGAGTGAGGAATTGGGTTTTTTTCCCGTTCTTGTCCAGGCCGAGAGCAGCTGCCCAAAACTTAACGTGTCCATCCCCCACCTGTGGAGCTAAAATGCCCAAAAAAGGGTTTTCCTCCAGGAAATAGTGCTCATCCCTCCCCATCCTCCCTCCCAGCTCCTCCCCACCACCACAGCTCAGGCTTGGGACACCTGTGGAGAGTTTCCAGGCCAAAATATGGGTTTGGGTTTTTTTTTCCAAGTGGAAATGCAAAAATCCATCAAACCCTGGTGCAATCCCGACCTCTGAGTGCCGAATCCCAAATTCCCAAGCATCCTCCCCAGCCCTGGGAACCCGCAGCCTGTCCCAAAGGTGGATTCGCCCTCTTCGAGGAGAGAAAAGCCCCGGAAAACCCAGAGGGACACAGGAGAGCTTCGGCAGCCTCGGGGTAAATCTTTATTCGGCAGCAAAACCGCGGCGCGGGGAGGGAGGGAAGGAGGGAGGCGGGCAGGGAGCGGCGGCTCCAGGCGGGATTGGGCTTGGGAGCCTTTTCCAAGCGGGAAGATCCCTCGGAGGGCAGGGAAGGAGCCTCAGTGGTGGTGCTGGTGGTGGTGGTGCTGGTGCTGCTGGTCCTCCACCTCGTGCAGGTGCTCGTGGGTGGCGCAGGTGACGCGGGTGACCAGCAGCATCATCTCGCCGAAGCTGATCTGGGCGTCCTTGTTGACGTCCAGGTCCTTCATGATCTGGTCGATGGTGGCCTTGTTCTTCACGTGCTGCCAAGGAGGAGGAGGAGGGTGAGGAGGGCAAAACCCCCTCGTTTGCAACTCAAAATCTCAAAACTCCCCCTGGCTGGGAAAATCTTTCCTTTGGCTTTAAGTGAGTTCCAAAAATTAAAAAAAAAAAAAAAAGGGATTTGGGGGGGGTGAAAAGGAGATTTTGGGCTGATTTTTTGTGGAGAAGGGGATGAGGGGCTGCAGGTTCACCCAGAGCTGTGAGGGTTCCTTCACGGAGAATGTTTGGGACGGGGTGGTTGGGCAGGAGAGCGGAGTGGGGAGGGGGTGAATCCCAACCCCGGGGACACCCAGGCCCTGGGGCCCCCTCACCTTGAGGTAATTCGCCAGCTGCTTCTCAATCATCAGCTTGAGCTCGTTCTTGCTCAGGGTGTCCCTGTCCCCCTCCCGCCGGGAGTACTGGTGGAAGACGTCGATGATGACGTCCATGGCCTTCTCCAGCTCCGACAGCGGCTCCTGGCTCTGCTGGCCCTGGGGGAGAAACGAAATGTCCGGGAAAGCCTGGGATAACCCGTCGGGATCGGGATCGGGATCGGGATCGGGATCGGGATCGGGATCGGGATCGGGATCGGGATCAGGATCGGGGTCGGGATCGGGATCGGGATCGGGGTCGGGGTCGGGGTCGGGGTCGGGATCGGGATCGGGATCGGGGTCGGGGTCGGGGTCGGGGTCGGGATCGGGATCGGGATCGGGGTCGGGATCGGGATCAGGACACAGCCGGGCTGGGCTCAGCTGTCCCTCGGCTGGGGATGAGCAGGAGCTGTTGGAGTTTCCTCCAAGGAGCCTCAGGAAGGACCCCGCAGCCTCTGCCCTGTGCACCCACAAACGAGAGCTGAGGTTTGTCCCCAAAACCCCAAAATTGTCTAAGCCTGGCTCTGCTGATAAACCAACCCGAGCAGCTGATAACATCCCAAAAAATCTCTGTGGGGACACAGAGCAGGTGACAACACCCCAAAACCCTCAGTGGGGACACAGAGCAAGTGACAACACCCCAAAACCCTCAGTGGGGACACAGCCCAGACATCCAGGAGCCTCTTTGGTGGTCAGGAACCTCTCCCAGGAGAAACCCTCTCTCCTCACGGCCCCGTGGAGATGGTTTCGCTCAGCCGGGACCCGGCGCTGGGATGAAGAGAAGCTCCCCGAGGATCCCAGGACCTGGAAAAGAGCACGGACACCTTCAGCTCCCCCCGGACTTGCCTTGCTCATCGTGTCACGGCGGTGAGGTCCCCCTGGGGCCGGTGTCACGGCGGGGTCTCTTATAGCCCGGCCCGTTGTGAAATGTCCCCGTTTCAGCCCCGCTCCCGCCCGGCCCCGCAGCGCCCCGGGGTTGCTCAAGGCTCCGGGGCAGTTCCCCTAAAAGGGGCTCTGTGGCTTTTCCCCCAAGGTCGGGGTGGCCCGGGCTCGGGTGGGGGCGGCCCTGTCCCCTCACCTGCTGAGATTCTCCACCAGCTCCTGGCAAAATCCCAAACCCCTTTCCCTTGGGATTCTTCCACAATTTCCCTCCTTTTGTGGTTTGTGGTGCCACGGCTCCGTCCCTGCCCTGCTCCAAGCAGCTCGTTCCCAAAGTTCATCCCGGCATCCCGCGGCTTCCCAGCGCCCCTCAGCGTGGAAAAAACCTCCAAACCCAGCGGCTCCAACCTCCCCGGAGCCGAGCTCCGAGCGCTGCTGGCTGTGTGACAGCGGTGTCACCTGCAGCCACCCCGGGAAAGGTGAGCCGGGCGTGTTCCCAGCCTGGCAGAGCTCCAGGAGTTCCATTTCCCCCCTGGCTCCTCCCCAGCCCAGGCGTGCCCTGAGCTGCAGAGCCCAGGTCTGGCTCAAAGACGCATTTTATCTCATTTTTATTTTTATTTACTTTCCCCCTTCCCCACTTTTCCAGGGCTCGGTCCTCACCTCGTGGATTTTTTGTGTTGTTGGCCTGGCAGCTCAGAGCTGCCGAGTTTGGGAGCAAAACGAGATTTTCCGCCGTTTCCTCATTAAAATGAGCTGCCTGCTGGCTCAGCTCGCTCCTCTGGGGTTTGTTCAAGCCTCGGGCTGCTCTCGGACACGAAGTGGGGACCAAAACAAAGCCCCAGACGGGCCTGGGGCGAGTCCAGGAGCTCCAGAGCATGGAAGGAGCCGCAGCCCTGGGCTTCCAGAGGGAATTTCCTCCTGGAAAGGGCGCTCAGGGCAGGGAGGTTTGGACTCCCCGTCCCTGGAGGTGTCCAGGGAAGGGCTGGACGTCGCTCTGAGTGACCAGCTGGGGACAAGGGGCAGGTTGGGCTCCATCCTGGGAGTCTTTCCCAGTGAAATCACCCCGGGGAGCCGTGATTCCGCCCCCCGGCCCCCCCGGCCCCCCAGCCCTGGCCGGTGGGGCGCTCTGCTTTCACAACGGGGGGGTTCTGCTGCTCACAACATCTGGGGACAATCGGGGGACGTTTCACAACGCGGGGCCGGCGTTGCAGCCTTTGGGTGCAATCTCAGGAAACCTCCTTGGGTCACTCTGATCACCCCGGGGGCGGCAGGGGGACAAGGGTGGGGCACGGGGGGTGGCACGGGGGGGGTCCCTGAGCCAGGGCTGAGCCCCCAGGCTGTGGGTGGTCAGTGCTGGCACCGCTGTGGTGGCTCTGCGGGGACAAGGGGCAGTGCTGGGGGTCACAGGGACAGGCGCTGGTGACTCTGGTGGCTCTGCAGGTGTCCTTGCAGGGGAACAGCAGCTTTGTCACGCCGGGGTGACCCCGCAGGCGCTGCCCCTCCCGCCCCCCCGGGACGGGTGAGGAGACGGGAAATACTCGGAGAACTTCAAGCGATGCTTTATTGTGCCGTGAGCGGGGCTGTCCCGAGCAGGCTGGGAGCAGCCAGAGCCCAATTCCCAAATTCCCAAAGCTTCCCTCTGCCCGGTTTCCGTGCCCAGGCTCAGTCCCGGTCGGGCCCGCAGCGCTCGGAGCTGTGGCTGATGCGGTGGGCGTCGTCGGCCACCTTGCTCAGCACGACGGTGAACTCCTCGAAGCTCAGCTCCTTGTCCTTGTTCAGGTCGGTCTCTTGGAAAAGCTTCTCCAAGTAGCCAGCCTGGTTCCTGTTCTGCGATTGGGGACAGGACAGGGGGTCACGTCCCTCCCCGGGGGGAGCCTTCAGCTCCTTCCCTGCCCTGGGAAGGGTTTGGGAGCTGCAGGATGTCCTGACCCTCCCCTGCCTTGCCCTTAGCCCCAGGTGGAACCCCAGGGAGGACAAGGTTTTGTCCCAAACCCCAGAGGGGACAAGGTTTTGTCCCAAACCCCATTGAGGACAGGGTTTTGTCCCAAACTCCAGAGGGAACAGGGTTTTGTCCCAAACCCCATTTGGGGACAGGTTTTTGTCCCAAACCCGGCGGCAGGAGGAAGAGGAGGGCTGAGCCCCAGCTGGGGGTCTCCAGGAGCCCCCAGCCCTGCTCCCCATCCCGGCGGGATCGTCCCCCCGGCACTCACGCAGCTCCCCAGGAAGGACGGCGCCTGCTCCGTCAGCAGCGTCCTGAAGTCGCTGAGGCTGAGCAGGTCGATCTCGCCCTGGCGGATGCTGTACTGGTGGAAAACGTCCACCAGGGTCTGCAGGGCCTTCTCCAAGGTGCAATTCCCGGGGAACTGCCGGCTCCCGGCGTGGCTGTGGCTGCTGGAGGACATGGCTGAGCTCCGGAGGTACCTGCAGGACAAACCTCGGAGCCGTGAGAGGAGACAAAAACCAGCGGCAGCTGCGCCTGGAGCCTCGTCCTGCTGGGGCTGAGCCCGGGGCACCTTCAGCTCCCTGGTGCGGAGCAGAAAATGAGGGGATTTGGGGAAATTGCTGGGATCCGGCTCCAGTTTGGCTTTTCCAGGGAAGCACCTCATTCCCACACTCCTGGGGACGTTTTTCAGGTGAGGGCAGCAGGGTCAGGCCACCAGGGGTTCAGGGCAGAGGCCGCAGAATTAGCGATGCCTCCACCAAGGATGGCACCAAAACGCCGGGAATTCATTTTCCAACCCAAACCGGCCTCCTGCTCTACCCCGAGGAGAATCCATCGCCCTGGGCTGAGGCCGCGTCCCAAACCGCATCTCCCTCATCGCTCTCCCTTCCAGGACCATCCTCGTCCCACTCACCCTGGTCTCCGAGGAGGCTTTGCAGGGGATGGATCTGTCGGTGTGACCCAGGAGCCTGGACCGGCCTTTTTATACCTGTCTCAGGTCCTCTTTCATCAGAGCTGGTGACACACCTGCCACAAGCATCGGCTTGAGCTCCCGTTTCCCGCACCTGGAAATTGCCAGGTGGGAGCCCCTCAGCCCCTCCCGGCCTCATTCCTCCGCTCAGCAGTTCCTGGTTGCACCCACCGGGCTTTGGAAATGTTCTCCTTGCCCCCTCCACCACCTCTGACAGGGCTCAGGGAGGGGAAAAACCCCGGCTTTGTCACACCTCGACGGCGAGGGCAAGGCCGTTCGAGAAGTTGCCAAAACTTGGGGTGTTTTGCAACGCCACGAGAAATTTGCACATTTTCCTTCTGCTGCAGGAGCAAATGGGGTTGTTTCGCCTGGAAACAGGGATGGCTTTGTCCCCTGGACGGGTTTTTAATGTGATTTCTGTTTTCTACCAGCCCAGCTGGCTGGACACCGCCCAAGACAACGCAGCAGTATTTTATAACTTGTTTTCCAGAATATTTTCCATTGTTTTCTGTTTGTACCAGACCTCTGCTCACGCTCCAGAGGTTTTTCTGGAGGAAACCGGGCAAAAAACCAGAAGAAAACCCAAATCAGGGTCTTCTCTGGCCGGTGCAGGAACTGCAGCGTGTTTTGCAATTGTCACCTCCGTGTCACGCGTGTTAGGGACAAGAAGGGGCAGACAATGGGGAGATTTAAAATCCGACAATGGGTGGGAGGAAGGCGGAAGGACCAGCCCAGCCCGGGGTGCCCATCCCTGTTTGGAGATGTTCCTGTGTCCCCAGGGCATTGCAGGGATTTGATTCCGGTATCCCTGACTCATTTCACTGCTCCTCTTGTTTCCCGCTCCTTTCGGAGTGTCACCCACCCCAAACCGGAGTGTCCCCCACCCCAAACCGGAGTGTCACCCACCCCAAACCAGTGTCACCCATCCCAAAATGGAGTGTCACCCACCCCAAACCGGAGTGTCACCCACCCCAAACCGGAGTGCCACCCACCCCAAACCGGAGTGTCACCCACCCCAAACCGGAGTGTCACCCACCCCAAACCAGTGTCACCCACCCCAAACCAGTGTCACCCACCCCAAACCGGAGTGTCACCCACCCCAAACCAGTGTCACCCACCCCAAACCAGTGTCACCCACCCCAAACCAGTGTTACCCACCCCAAACCGGAGTGTCACCCACCCCAATCCGCATCCTGGTTCCCCAGCTGGCAGGGAAAGCGGCTGACGCTCTGCTGCAGCTCCCACATGCTGCCCCTTTCCCAACTTTCCCAGTTTTTCCCTAAAACCCGAGGGGGAGGCAGCTGGGGATGCCCAGCCCACCCCAACCCCGCTGGTTTCACCCGGGACAGGCTCCTGGAGCTGTGGGTGTCCCCTCAGTGTCCCCTCACTGACGGATCCAGGAGCTCTTTTCCACTCCCGTTTCTGTCCCCAGGAGCCCACGGTGACTTTTAGGTGTGTGGTGACCTCGGGGACGTGTCCCCAACCATGAAATGTTTGACTCCTTCTGCGGAGCGGCCGCTCCTCTGAGCGGCTCCCAGGATGGAGCCCCCGGAACCCCCGGAGCCCCCGGAACCCCTCGGCCTCGTTCCTTGCTCGTGGTTGTTTTGGGGGCTGCAAAAACGTCCCACACACCCCTGGGATGGGGCACCCCCAGAATGTGACACCCCTGGGATGTGACACCCCTCGAATGTGACACCCCTGGGATGTGACACCCCTCGAATGTGACACCCCTGGGATGTGACACCCCTCAAATGTGGCACCCTTGGGATGTGGCACCCCCAGAATGTGGCACCCCCAGAATGTGACACCCTTGGAATGGGAGACCCCCAAAATGTGGCAGCCTCGAAATGTGACATCCCCAGAATGTGACACCCCTGGGATTTGACACCCCCAGGATGTGGCACCCCCAGAATATGACATCCCCAGAATGTGACCCCCCTGGGATTTGACACCCCTGGGATTTGACACCCCCAGGATGTGGCAGCAGGACACGGAACACAGCTGGGTTTGGTGCTCAGAGGAAGAGATTTTATTTCAATGCCACCAAGCAGAAGCAGGTGACAAAGGTTTGGTTACGGGCAGGGGCTGAGGCTCCAGGCAGAGTCCCGTGGCTCAGCCAGCGTGGGAGAGGTTTCAGTGATGGTGCCCGTGCCCGTGCCCGTGCCCGTGCCCGTGGTCATGGTCGTGGCCGTGGTCGTGGCCAGCACCAGGGCCCTCGTGGGACCTGTTGTGGGCATCGATGGCCACGAGGCTCAGCGTGGTCAGGAACTCGGTGAACTTGAGGCGGCCGTCGTGGTTGGCGTCGGCTTTGGCGAAGAGCTGGCTGATGTAGGTGTCGGTGCTCGTGTTGGGCTGCGGCGGGACAAGCGGGGAGCAGAGTCAGCTCGGGCTGAACCCCAAAAAAACCCTTTTGGGGAAGCTCCCGAGCGCCTCCATCCCCAGGGATCCCGCAGCGCTCGGCTCCTCCATCCCTGGAAGCGTCCAGGGTGAGATCTGACCCTGGCGGGAGCTGTCCCTGCCCAACAGCCCCAGAACGAGGGGATCTCCCAGGCCCTTCCCCACCAGCCCATCCCGGGGCTCCGGGACCTCACCGGCACCGTGTTCCGGAGGAAAGGCTCGGCCGTCTCCTTGAGCAGCTTGGAGAACTCGTTCTTGCTCAGGTAGTCGTCGATGGGGCGCCGCGCCGCGTACCGGTGGTAGACATTGATGGCGCATTCCAGCGCCAGCTCCAGGTCGGTTTTCATCCTGCTGGGAAGGGACAAAGGGCACAAACCTTGGATGGAACCCCGGGATGGCCGTCCGCTCATCCCAGGGGCGCCGGCTGGAAGGAGCTGCTCACCTTGGAGGAGTTCTGGGCTCTGCAGGAGCAGCGGGGATGGATGGAGCGATGCTCAGCTGGGGACGACACCTTTTATACCCTCCCGGGGCTCCCAGCCTCCGCTTCCCTTCGGGGCAATAACCCCGGGAATTGTGCAAGGCAGCGCAGCACGCCCAGGTGAGGATTTCGGGTTTCTCACCCGGCTCCAGGAACTCTTCTCCAGGGAGGGGAAGCCCCAAACCTGTCAGGCAAAACAAGGAAATGCCAAAAATGGCATTGGTGACAGGGCAGCCCCGGGGGTCAGCGATGGCACAGGGGCTTTTCTGGAACATTCCCCCAGCGTTTGAGGGAGATGTTGGCAGAGGAACTTTTCTGGCTGGGGGTCTCCAGAGGGATGACGCTGGTTTCGATCAGTTGTGGGTGATGTTTTTGGTGAATTTGGCTGCTGGATGTGGCCAGCACATCCCACCCCTCCATGGGGACATTCCCCCTGATCCCAGGGACTCCAATCCGGGCGCGCTGGCGTGTCAGAACTCTGCCAGCCGGTCCTGGGAGGTGGCACTTCCCAGCAGCTGGAATTGTTGCCTGATGACAACCCAGGGCATTGGCAAATGCTGCCCGTCCCCAGCTGTCCCCCCAGTCCCGGGGGGATCCCAGTGCCCCACACGGAGCCCTCCCAGTATTCCCAGTGCCCAGAAGGAGCTGCAAAACCTCGGTTTGTCTGGAGGGGGCTGGGGAGGAGCCCCAGGATTCAGATTTTTGGCCATTAAGGTTTTTGGGAAGTGGGAATGGCAGCGGTGGTGAAACATCTCCCGACCAGCCTGGGAACCCCGGAGCGCGAGGAGCCGCTGCCAGGAAAACACGAAATTGCAAAAGAGGGAGACAAAGGGGTTTGGGATGGGGACGGGCAGGTCCTTGCCAGGAAAGGGACACACAGAGGGACACGGGTGACCCGACAGGGACACGGGTTGAGACAAGCCTGGGGATGTGTGAGGGCGTGGCTGGGCCACGTGGGGAGGGGACAGGGACACCTGTGAGCCATGGGGACAGAGAGGGGACACGGACACCTGTGAGCCGTGGGGACAGAGAGGGGACACGGACACCTGTGAGCCGTGGGGACAGAGAGGGGACAGGGACACCTGTGAGCCGTGGGGACAGAGAGGGGACAGGGACACCTGTGAGCCATGGGCACAGAGAGGGGACACGGACACCTGTGAGCCATGGGGACAGAGAGGGGTCACGGACACCTGTGAGCCATGGGGACAGAGAGGGGTCACGGACACCTGTGAGCCATGGGCACAGAGAGGGGACACGGACACCTGTGAGCCATGGGGACAGAGAGGGGACAGGGACACCTGTGAGCCGTGGGGACAGAGAGGGGACAGGGACACCTGTGAGCCATGGGCACAGAGAGGGGACACGGACACCTGTGAGCCATGGGGACAGAGAGGGGACAGGGACACCTGTGAGCCATGGGGACAGAGAGGGGACAGGGACACCTGTGAGCCGTGGGGACAGAGAGGGGACACGGACACCTGTGAGCCGTGGGGACAGAGAGGGGACACGGACACCTGTGAGCCGTGGGGACAGAGAGGGGACACGGACACCTGTGAGCCATGGGCACAGAGAGGGGTCACGGACACCTGTGAGCCATGGGCACAGAGAGGGGACACGGACACCTGTGAGCCATGGGGACAGAGAGGGGACAGGGACACCTGTGAGCCGTGGGGACAGAGAGGGGACAGGGACACCTGTGAGCCATGGGGACAGAGAGGGGACACGGACACCTGTGAGCCGTGGGGACAGAGAGGGGACAGGGACACCTGTGAGCCGTGGGGACAGAGAGGGGTGGCTGGGGAGGGAGGGAGGGACAGGCGCTCACTGTGGCTCCTCCTGCTGCCATTTGCTGCCCCAAATCCCCCAAATCCCCCGAAACCGCGTGCCCAGACAGCGCTGCAGCCCCGTGCTCTGGGGATCCACTGAGCCTGGAGGGATGGATTTGGGTTTTTTCCTAAACCTTAGAATCCCGGGATCACAGGGATTGCAAAAGCTCCGTCATCACGTCAGGGCTGTGCCCCAAGCCCGGAGCACCGGGAAGCGGCTGCTCCGCACAACCGCGCCCCGGGCAGGAACGCGGCCGAAACCCCGCGGCACCGGGGCTGGGGAGGGGGCGAGGGTCCCGCCTGCCACGGCGACAGCTGAGGGACAGACCCCGATCACCGCTCACCGCGATCCCAGCCCCGGCCGCTCCCCGGCCGCCCGTCCCGGCGGGGTTCAGCAGCTCCCGGGAGCGCAGGGCAGGAGCGGCGGGGCACGGCTGAGTCAGCCCGGCGTGGCTGCCGGGGAGCGGCCCCGGGGGCGGCTCGAGAGGCCTCGGGGAACGCAGAATCCGCCCCGGGGCAGAGCCAGACCCAGCCCGGGATCGCTCCCGGCCCGGCGGAGGGCGAGCGGGGGCTTCCCCCAGCGACAACGCCCGCGCCCCGGGGAGAGACGGGCACAAAACGCTTCGTTTGAATCAAAATTTATTGAAATGTCATCGGGAGGACAACGGGAAGGTCCCAGAGAGCGGTGACAGGGCCCTGCCCTCACTTCCTGCGCGGCATCTTGTCGGGCAGGTCCTGGAAGAAGTCGTTGCACATCATGGCCATGCAGGCCAGGAAGGTCACGTACTCCTGGAAATCCACCTCGCTGTCGCTGTTGCTGTCCAGGTTGCTCATGAGCTTCTGTAAACTCGCCTCGCTGGTTTGTTTCTGCCCGGGGGGAGGGAAAAACGGGGCGTTAAACTCGTGGTTTGCGCGTCCCGGAATTCCCGGGATTTCCGGGATTCCCTGGGGATGCGGCGCTTACGCTGAAGCTCGGCAGCTCCTTCAGGAGCAGCTCCTTCAGCTCCGCCTTGCTCAGCTTGTACTTGTCGCCCTCCTTGCCCGAGTACTTGTGGAAGGTGGCGACCATCACGGCCAGCGCCTGCTCCAGGGGACACTCCATGGCGACAGCGGCAAGCCTGGGGACACAGGGACGGGACTCGGGAGTTTGGAATCCTCCGGCCCCTCCCAGCCCCCAGCACATCCCGGGATGCGCCCTGGTTCTCCCCCGGTTCCCTCCCCGGTTCCTCCGGCCGGTTCCCCCCCGGTTCCCTCCCCGGTTCCTCCCCGGTTTCCCCCGGTTCCCCCTCCTCGGTTCTCTCCCCGGTTCCCTCCCCGGTTCTCCCTTCCCCCTCCGGCCGGGCTGGGACACCTCCCGAACAGAGGGAAAAGCGGGGAGGCCGCAGCCCCCTCGGGCAGGGAAGGAGCTCAGGAGCTTTTCCAGCCCTGGCAGGTGAAATCCGAATTCCCAGCGGGAACCTCCCGCTCCCTGCCGGGGGGATGCGGCAACATCTGGAGAACATCTGGAGAGGGGAGAGAGGGGGCGAACGGACTCACCGAGAGCTCGGACGGGACACGGGAGGACGGGAGGGAGGAAGGGGAGCCGGAGCCAGGCCCTGGCATTTATAGCCCGGCCTGGACACACCCGGCCGGGGCGGCACCGCCGCTCCCCAGCCCGCCCGGACACGGCTGGGAAAGGAGAAAAGGAGGAGAAAGGAAACCCCGGGAGCTGCCACGGGGGCCGGGCTGGGTGAGGAGGAGCAAAACGTGCCCGTGGGGCTGGCCAGGGACCACCTGGGCCGGGAGAATCCCTCGGGATTCGGGGCAGGTGGCGCTGCCAGGTGCCACCCGCGCCGCTTCTGGCAGCATCCCCAGGGATGTCCGGGAGCCAGCGGGGCTCGGCCGCGGGGGTGGTGTCGAGACGAGGTTTTTTTTTCTGTTTTCCAGTCGCCTGGCAGCGATTTCTGTTTCCCGTCGCCGCTCCCCGTTGTGTAACGGAGCTGTTTCGGTGGCGGCGTGGCCCGGGCACGAGTGCGGGAGCTGCGGGGAGCGCCGGGAACCGGCTCCTTCCAGCCCCGAGTGTCCCTCAGCCACCGCAGGGACCCGAGCGACAAAAACGGGGACAAAACTCCCACCCTCGGGGGGATTTGGGAGCTCACCAAGCCCCCCTCGGTGCCTCCCCAGCTCGGGGCGGGGGTCTGTACGTTTTGGCAGGAGAAGCGCCCGAGGTTGAAGCTCGTCACGCCATTAAGCGAGTGGGAATTTGTGGGAGTTACTGGGAAGGGCAGAAGCTCCGGGGACTCTTTATAAAGGGGCTGGGGAAAGTTTGGAGCTCCTGGAAGGACCTGGAAGGGCTCGGGAAAGACCTGGAGGATTTGGGGACGGGGTCTGGCAGCTCTGCCCCGCTTTTGGGGGGGTTTTACACTCGGGATTGTTTCTCTGGAAAGCCGGAGAGCAGCTGAGGGTTTCCCAAAGCTGCCCCGAGCTGCCCGGAGCTGCTGGGAGCGGGGGAGCTCCCAAATCCCGGGGGATGCTGGCACCGGGGACACCCTGTGCCTTCGTGTCCCCCCAGCCCCGAGGTGTCACCCAGGGCACCTCGTGGCCACCCGAATCCTCTCTGTGCTGGCCTGAAGCGCCCCGAACCCTCCCCAGAACATTCGGGCTGGGGGAGGAATGTCCAAGAGTTGTTTTTGCTCAAACTTCTCCAAAAAAAGAGACAAAAAACGCCTCCTGGGGCTGAGCCGAGCAGTGGAAAAACCCACGGAGATGGAGGAAGGGGTGAGTCACCCTGTGCCCGCTGCCTGGAACCCAGCTGGGAGCGGGGAGAACCTGAACAGAACCCCCAGAACCCAGCTGGGACTGGGGAGAACCTGAACAGAACCCCAGAACCCAGCTGGGAGCGGGGAGAACCTGAACAGAACCCCAGAACCCAGCTGAGATTGGGGAGAACCTGAACAGAACCCCAGAACCCAGCTGGGAGCGGGGAGAACCTGAACAGAACCCCAGAACCCATCTGGGAGCGGGGAGAACCTGAACAGAACCCCCAGAACCCAGCTGGGAGTGGGGAGAACCTGAACAGAACCCCAGAACCCAGCTGGGAGCGGGGAGAACCTGAACAGAACCCCCAGAACCCAGCTGGGAGCGGGGAGAACCTGAACAGAACCCCAGAACCCAGCTGGGAGCGGGGAGAACCTGAACAGAACCCCCAGAACCCAGCTGGGAGTGGGGAGAACCTGAACAGAACCCCAGAACCCAGCTGGGAGTGGGGAGAACCTGAACAGAACCCCAGAACCCAGCTGGGACTGGGGAGAACCTGAACAGAACCCCCAGAACCCAGCTGGGAGCGGGGAGAACCTGAACAGAACCCCAGAACCCAGCTGGGAGTGGGGAGAACCTGAACAGAACCCCCAGAACCCAGCTGAGATTGGGGAGAACCTGAACAGAACCCCAGAACCCAGCTGGGACTGGGGAGAACCTGAACAGAACCCCCAGAACCCAGCTGAGATTGGGGAGAACCTGAACAGAACCCTGGAACTCAACCGGAATTGGGCAAAAATTGAACAGAACCCCCCAAACTCAGACTGGGATTGGGCAGAACCTGAACAGAACCCCCAGAACTCAGACTGAGAAGAGACCCCAGAACTCAGGCGGGATCGGGGAAAAGCTTTTATTGAGAGCTCCGGCCTGCAGCCTCACTTCCTGCGGTGCTGCTTGCTGGGGTCGTCCTTGAAGAACTCGTTGAAGCCCATGGTGATGCAGGCCAGGAAACAAACGTACTCCTTGAAATCCACCTCGTTGTCCTTGTTGTGGTCCAGGTCGTTCACCAGCCGCTTGAACTCGGCCTCGTCCATTTGTTTCTGCCAGGGGAGAGGGTTTGGGGTGAGGGGCTGCCCCTTCCCACCCCCCTGCCCAGCCCCAGGGAGGGTTTTCCCTTCGCCTCTGGGAGGAGGAGTCCTCGGCAGTGCCCAAAGATCCTCCCGGATGTGGGAAAATTTGGCCAAAAATGTAAAAAAAAAATTTAAAAATCGCCTCCCGGTTGAAACCACAAGCCAAAGAAAGGGAAGTGGGGGTTAAAAAAAAAAATATGATAAAAAAAATAAATGGAAATCGGGGTGTGATTTCCTTTCCCGAACAAAATATTTTTGTGGGTTTAAAAATAAAAATAAAAAACAAAACAACTAATTTCATTTGGGGCTGCGCCTGCCCCAGCTGAGCCCCTCGGGCCCTCGTCCCTCCCCATCCACGTGGGATGAACCCATCAGATTCCACTCGGGGAATTTCAGAGACCCCCCCTGGGCCGGGGGTGTCCCCGGGGGTGTCCCCGGGGGTGTCCCCGCGGCCACTCACGCTCCCGAAGACGGGCAGCTCCTTGTTCAGCAGCTCCTTCAGCTCCGCCTTGCTCAGCTTGTACTTGTCGCCCTCCTTGCCCGAGTACTTGTGGAAGGTGGTGACCATCACGGCCAGCGCCTGCTCCAGGGGACACGCCATGGCCAGCCTGGGGACACAGCGGGGACACCCTCAGCACCTCCCCGGGCGGTTTTTGGGGTGCTGCGGGGAGCAGGGACTCACCGGCTCAGCGCGGATCAGCTCCCCGAGGAGTCGCGGTGCCTCAGCCCGGGCGCTGCGGGCATTTATAGCCCGGTGGGGCTGGCACGGCCCCCCCGGCAGCCCCGAGCCCCCCGCCCTTCCCAGCGCCTCCCCGCACCCGGTTTCGCCCGCGCCCCATTTTTGCCTAACGAGCTGTGTGATGCCATTAGCGGGAGGTGCGGGGTGCCCGCCACCCCTCGGGGCCCCCCGGGTCACCGGGACCCCCAAAACCGCCCGGGACCCCGCGACGGGGGGCGCGGAGCTCTCCCAGCCCGGTGACCCCAATGCCGGCCAGGATTTGGGGCTGTGGAGGTGACACCGGGTGTATTTGGGGCTGTGGAGGTGACACCGGGTGTATTTGGGGCTGGAGAGGTGACACCGGGTGTATTTGGGGCTGTAGAGGTGACACCGGGTGTATTTGGGGCTGGAGAGGTGACACCGGGTGTATTTGGGGCTGGAGAGGTGACACCGGGTGTATTTGGGGCTGGAGAGGTGACACCGGGTGTATTTGGGGCTGTGGAGGTGACACCGGGTGTATTTGAGGTTGTAGAGGTGACACCGGGTGTATTTGGGGCTGTGGAGGTGACACCGGGTGTATTTGGGGCTGTGGAGGTGACACCGGGTGTATTTGGGGTGGTCCCTGTCCCCCAGGTCCCGCAGCAGCTGCCGGGGGCTGAGCTGAGCCCGTTCTCGTGGCACAGGGGGACAGCGGTGACAAGGAGGGGACACTCGCTGGCCTGGCATTCCTGGCATCAGCCAGGACGGGGGGGTGGGTGCTGTCCCACCCTCACGGGGGAGGGAACACTCCGATCCTCTGGGATCCTCTGGGATCCTCTGGGATCTCTGGGATCCTCTGGGATCTGGGGGCGTCCTCTTAGAGGGACAAGCGGGACCCTCCGTGTCTCCCCAGGTCTCCTGCAGGGCCGGGGAAGGGACACGAGCAGGGGACGAGCTCCCGGGATTGTTTCCCTCCGCTGCATCCCGAAATGGCTCGCTGGGTGCTGCCGGTGCCCGCCCCGAGGGTCCCTCCCGGAGAGACCCCCAGGCTCCGGCCCGGATCTCCGGGGTCCCGGGGGAGCCGCAGGTGCGGAGCCCGGCCCAGCCCCGCTCCCCCCGGGCTGAGCCACACCCGAACCTCGCCCCGCGGGGATTCCTCGGCCGTGACTCAGCCCGGCCCCGCCCGCTCCCACGGGCACGGCCCGGTTCGGCTTCTCACGGGACCCCGGGGCTGCTCGGGGGGGCTGCGTGGGCAGGGGGACGGGCAGGACTCCCGGGGCCGGGGGGGCTGCAGGGGGGTCCCCGTGCTCGGAGTGGGGGTGCCCGGGGCCTCCCGCCCACGGCCGAGCCCCTTCCCGGTGGAAAATCCCCAGGAAGAGCCCGAGCTGCCGGCCCGGGGTCCTGCCCAGCCCGGGGGTCCCGGGGGTCCCGGGGGTCCCGCGGAGCTTTGTCCCCACCCCGGGCGGGGGGCGTGTGACGTGCAGGACAGGAATTGGGGGTCGGGGCAGCCGGGGATGTGGGGCTGCGGTTCTCCCCCTGCCCGGGACCCCCCTGGGGACCCCTCCGGTGAGAAATGTGGCAGCGGTGTCTGCTGACACCCCGTGGTGGCTCCGGACGGCCCTGGACCGGCCTTGTCACCGGGAACAGGGCGGGGACAGGGCGGGGACAGGGCGGGGACAGGCCGGGGGACCCCCCGCCCTCTCAGCCCCCCGGGAAGGCAAAGCCTGAGCGTCACCCGCTGCTCCTCCGAATTTTATTGCTGCAATAAATAACCACGGTGGTGTCACCCGGCCGGGACCGCGCCGAGCCCCGGGCCCGGGCAGGGCAGAGCCTTGGGCAGGGGGGAGAAGCACGCTTTGCCCAAGGAGAGCCCCCCGTTTTCGGGGGGAGCCCCAAGGGGAGAGCGGGAGCTGCTCGTGATGGGATTTCTGCCAGCGGAGCGCCGAGGACAGACAGAATTCCCGCCCCAGACGCGGGGGGAGCCTCTCCCTTTGAGGAAGAGGAGGAGGGCAGGGCAAGGAGAAGCCCCCCGACTGCCTCGCACCCCAAACCCCACCCCGGGGGGGTCCCGACCCCGTCCTGCTCGGCAAAGGGGGCTCGGGGAGGGCACAAAGCGGGGGGCTCGGAGGAGCAGGGGGCGTTCCGGGAGGGTCCAGCAGCCGCTACTTGGTGTGTTTGACACTCTGCTCCTGCTGGCGGATGATCTGCGCGATGGGGCTGGCGATGCCGCCTATCAAGGTCCAGTACTCCTGGAAGCTGATGCGCCCGTCCTTGTTCTCATCCAGGTCGCAGATGAGCTTGTCGGCGGCGCGGCGGTTCCCGGTGTCCTGCGGGACACAGCGGGGCTGCTCACACCGGGGACACCCCTCGGGACAGAGCGGGACCCCCGGGCCACCCCCGGGCTCACCGTCAGCATGTGGTTGAGCTCGCGGCTCAGCATCTTCCGAAAATCCTTCTTGCTGATGCGCCGCGGGTTCTTGCAGCAGCAGCAGCGGCTCGAGTACTTGTCAAAGTTGTTCACCAGCACCTGCACGGCCCATTCCAGCTCCGTGCACTCGCCCATGGTCGCCTGCGGGGACGGGAGTCGGGTGAGACCCCGCTGGGGTGGGCGCGGGGGTCTCCACCACGAGCCCCCGGCTGGCGGAGACCATCCCCGCGGGGAGGCGAACACCCCACGGCCGTGCTGAGGGGGGGTTCTCATCTCCCCACATCGCTGCTCCTACAGAATCATCCCCCCGAAATCCTCGGTGCCAATTGTGCCCTCCCCACAACTCCTGGGTGCCCCCAGTGCCCTCCCCACAACTCCTGGGTGCCCTCAGTGCCCTCCCCACAACGCCTGGGTGCCCTCAGTGCCCTCCCCACAACTCCTGGGTGCCCCCAGTGCCCTCCCCACAACGCCTGGGTGCCCTCAGTGCCCTCCCCACAACTCCTGGGTGCCCCCAGTGCCCTCCCCACAACGCCTGGGTGCCCCCAGTGCCCTCCCCACAACTCCTGGGTGCCCTCAGTGCCCTCCCTACAGCTCCCGGTGCCCTCCCCACAGCTCCCGGTGCCCCCGGCCCGCCCCGCCCGCCCCCCGGGCCCGCCGCCCCCGCGCGTGGGTCGGGCCGGTAATTCTGGCCCCGGGGCCGCGGGGCTGAGCAGCGCCGGGGCCGCCCCGTTCCCAGAGCTCATTAGGGAGGAATGGGGCTGGGAGCCGAGCGCAGGGGCAGGAATTACCAGCCAGCCCTCCTGTTGCTTCACGGCTCCGGGAACTCCCCGGCGGGGCAGGTCCCGGCCTGCCGAGCCCCTCCGAGCCCGGCCCAGGGTGTCCCCACAGCCCCGGGTCCCCTCCGAGCCCGGTGTGTTCCTCCTGTCCCCGCGGCTGTCCCCAGCCAGGAAGCTCCTGGCTGTGGCCGGGCCCGGCAGGATGGTCCCCGTCACATCCCGGTGGCGAGGGGACGGAAACTGCGTCACCTTGGCCGGACTTGGCTCTTTCCTGCCCCGTCGGTGGCCGGGAGTGGGGGGAGCTGGGGTCACTTCATCCCTTTGCTTCCAGCCCAGGGGACAAGTGACCAGCCCGGGGGACAAGTGACCGGCCCAGGGGACAAGTGAGCAGCCCAGGGGACAAGTGAGCAGCACAGCAGTGGTGGCCGCAGGGACCTCGGAGGGTGCACAGGGGTGGCCCAGCGCTGTCCCCGCTCTGGGGACATCAGCACAGGCTGTCCCCAGCCCGGCTGCTGGCTCTGGGAGCAGGCGGGACCTGCCCCGTGCCAGAACTTGGCTCCTTTCCCTTCTCCTCACCCTGATCCAGCCCAGCCCCAGGCCGAGGTGACACAGGGAGGTGACACCGGGCTCGGCCCCTCGCTCTCTCCTTGTCCCCACGTGCCTCAGCGTGGCCCTGTGTTCTCCCGAGCCATCGCTGTCCCTGTGCTGTCACTGCCCCGGGGTGACTCCATCAGCCCAGGGCTGGGGACTGTCCCCAACTCTCAGGATTCGGCCACCGGGGTGGCTTCGGGGCTGTCCCAGCGCCGGATTGGAGCCGCTCACCGGGATCCCGGCCCGTGAGCCGGGGGAATTGGGCAGCACCGGGGCAGGAGCAGCCCCGGCACCCCCGGCACCCCTTGCGCTCGCCCGGGTCCCCACGGGTGTCACCGGCCCCTGGCAGCAGCGCCCGGCCCGGCCCTGGGGCACCGCGGCTGCTCCGCCGCTGACTCACGGTACAGCCCCGGGGCCAGCCGGGGGCACCGGGACACCGGGGTGGCACACGGGGACACTGGGATGGGACACGGGGACACTGGAGTGGCACACGGGGTCACTGGGGTGACACACAGCCCCAGCTGGGTGGGATGGGCACGATGGGGCTCTCCAGCAGCTCCACTCCCACCACCACGGTCCCACCGCTCCTTTCCCCTCTCCCTGTCCCTCCTCGCCCGGTCTCCAGCGCCCAGAGCGGGGACAGAGCCGGACACGGCCCCAGCGCTCCCCGCCCGCCTCCCCCGCTGCCAAATCCCCTTTTCCAGGAGCCAGACCCCGCTGGCTGCCCCAAGCCGAGCTCCGCAGCGCCAGGGAAGGTCCGAGGGTGCTGCCGCTGCCGTTCCGGACATCCCGGGGCTCAGCCCGGTTCCCCCCCGGTGACCCCGGCCGGTCCCTCCAGCCCGGCCCCGCTCTCAGCTGCCCAAGGATTCCAGGAATTTCCACCTCCCGACCTTGCAGCGGCACATCCCGGGGCTCTTCCCGGTGGAATATTCAGCCCGAGGCCTGGTTCCCATCCCGGGGGGAACGGGAATCCCCCGGGAGCCTCACCTGCATCCTCCCGGGGGTCCCGCTGTGTCCGTCTGTCACCGCTGTGGCCTCGCGGGCGCTGGGAGCCGATGTCGCCGCTCTCTCCTTACCTCGCACCCATCCCTCCGGCCCAGCCGGGTTTTTAAGGAGGCTCCCACCCCTCCCTGACGTTCCCAGGGCGTTCCCAGACCGGCGCTTACCTGGGAAATGGATCCCTGGGATTGCGACACCGGGACGGGTCGGAGCGAGCAGGGACCCGGCCCCGGCTCCTTCCCGGGGGCCGCTCGGGGTTTGGGGTGACGGGAACACCCCAAAAGGCTCCACGGGGTGGGGAGGGGGCGCAGAATTCCCTCCCGATCCCAGCGTTTGGAAGTCAACCAGTGAAAACCCGGCTCCTCCATCCCAGCCATCCCCCAGCTCCAAACCACCCAAATAAAATCCTTTATTTGAACCAAAACCACTTGTTCTGCCGGCTGGAAGGGGCTGACACGGGTTTGGGGCTCTGGAAGCCCCTGTCCGGCACTCGGACATCTCTGACTGGGACGGATGAGGCTCTCCCCAGCTGGGAGCTGGGCTTGTAAAGTCCCATCCATAATTAATTATCCTCTGCAAATTGCAGGCCTGGTGTCTCCCAGAGCGATTCGATGGCGAGATGAGATCCCGGCCTTATCGGGGAGGGCACATCTGGGGATGCAAAGGAGGAGGTGATTTATGACAGGCGGGAGCCACCGGCTCCCCTGGAGCTCCCGTCCCGGAAAAAACGTGTCACGCCAGCTCTCCCCCGGCCTCTTCCTAATCTCGGTCGGGAGGAAGCAAACCTGTTCTGGGCCGAGATGCTCCGCTGTCGTGGCGTTGATGCAACATCCCGGGAGGGTGGGAATCCCTCCCGGACCCTGCAGGCAAACAGCTCACTCCTGAATCACGGCCTTTCATCGCCCTGCTCCCCTGGCAGATGTCACAACCACATCCAGGCCCTTATTTTTACAAGGCATCCAGGGCGTGTGCGTGCGCTCGGAGCGGCCGCGAACCGGCCCGGCCCATCCCAGCGCCCCCGGGACCCCGGGGAGGTCGGGGGTCCCCCCCGCTCTGGCTCCCCCAGGTGAAGGCTCGGGAGGTGTTCGGTGTCTCCTGGATGAGCTCCGCACCACGGGAGCCTTTCCAGAGGGGCCAAGCGCTGGGTTTGGGGTCTTTGGTGACCCCCGGGATGGGTGTCCCGGTGCCGTGCCCTCACCGAGGGGCACCGGCCGTCCTGGCACGGGCTGGGCTGCTCCTGTCACCTCCAGAACATTCCAGATACGCCGGAGACTCATCCAGGCCGGCTCACGTCGCAGGAATTGTCACCTCAGTGTTCCAGCAGGGCCGGGGAGCCGGGAGTCCCCAGTCCCGGGGCACATTCCCAGCCTGGCGCAGGGAATTGGGAATGGGAACTGGATCGGGGAGCCCCGGCTCCCCTTTCCCCCCCATCAGCCCGACCTGACACATTTCCTGTCTCCAATTAAACGCCAGGCCACACCTTTCTGCTTAATTTCCATCTATTTATTTCCAAGGAAGGAACAATAAATAGTCATTCCCGTTGTGAAATCCAGCCCGCGCTGAGAGCAGACAGGGGCTGGCTGTGGCCGAGCCGCGGTGCCGGAGCTGCCGCCGGCCCGGCAGGACCTGTCCCCTGCCCTGCCCCGGCTCTTATCGCCTTTCCCCAGCCTCGGATCGCTTTGGTTTTTCCCCTCTCGAGGTGACGGAGGCGCTGCTGAGGTCCCCACGCCCTCTCCCTTTTGGGACAATCCTTTTTAGGGTCCCCACTGCGTCTCCGGGGTGCCCACAGCCTCCTCCCGGACACGGAGCTCTGTGGGAAAGGCCTGGATGGCAGAGGAAAAGTGGGAAAACCGGGTTCTCCAGCGCGTTTCCTCACTCTCCGTGTGCTCCAGCGCCGGAGCCAATGGTGAGGTGCAGCTTTGTGGCATTTTCTCTTTCCCAGTTTGCTGTAATTACACCCAAATCCCACATTCTCCCGGCACTGTTGGGATCCCGCTCCCGGCCGCCCTTGGGTCTTCCCAAGCCTGGAATTTCGGGGTCTCCCCTGATCTCCCTCCAGCCCAGGAGCCGCATTCCCAAATCCCAAATGTCCGGAGCACCACTGGGACCAACAGGCACTTGGGATTTGGGAATGTGGAGAGCCCTGGGATGCTCACAGGGGTCACACACCCCCAGAGCATCCCCTGTACCCCAGAGGCCCCCCAGAGTACCCCCAGGGCATCCCCTGTACCCCAGAGCACCCCCAGAGCACCCCCAGTGAATTCCCTGTACCCCCAGAGCACCCCCAGAGCATCCCCTGCACCCCCAGACCATCCCAAAGTGCTGACCCCAACCCACAAGCGCTGCGGCCCCGACCCCCTCCTGGCCCCCCACTTCTCCTCCGTCCCCCAAAGACAAAACGAGCTCACCCCATCCAGCTTTCTTTGGGTTTTTGGGGTTTTTTTCCCCCAGTGTTTTTTCCTTTATTAATTTATACAAAAATGGTCGCGAGCCGCCCAAGCTGATCCCAGCCCGCCCCTGCCCCGGGGCCGGGGTCCCTGGGGATGGGGAGCACCGGGAGGGCAGCACATCCCGGATCAGCCCCCCAAAAACCGGGGGGACGGCAGGGAAGGCTCCCGGGCCCCGCCAACCCAGCCAGGGCCACGGCGGAGCCCCCGGAGGTGCCGTGGGGGTGACGGGACACAGGGCTGGGGGCCGAGCCCCCACATCCGAGGGGGATCGGGGGAAAGGAGCCGAGTCCCGCCCGCCGCGGGGCTCCGGGGCTGGGGGAGCCGCTCCCGGAGGCTTCCCGGGGCCGCAGGTGGGACAAGGCCGGGGATGGAGGCAAAGGACGGGGAGAGGCGGCTCCGGGACCCCCCCGCGCCACCTCCCCCTGCATGGGCAGAGCTGGGGGTGGGAAGGGAGAGTTCCTGACGGGAAGGAGGGCAGGGATGGAGCCGGGGAGGGGGATCCTCGGCGCGGGAGGAGTCGAGACCCGGCAGGAGCGATGTGGCTTTTCCCAGGCGCATCCCCCGGGACCGGCGGCCTCTGGAGCTTCCAGGAGCAGAGCCTCAGACCTCGGGCGCCTTCCCGACCCCCACCACCCTCTACTTCCTCCGGCAGCCCTTGGCCGCATCCCCCATCATGTCCCAGTACTCTCCGAACTCCAGCTTGGCCTCGTTAGGGTCTCCCATGCATTCGATCTTCTCTTCCAGGGGTCCCACGCACTGCAGAGAGAACATCGGGGTGATGGGGCTGGGGGCTCCCACCAGCAGCCCGGGACCACCCCCAGCTCCTCCTGCCCACCGCCGGGCTCTGCCCTCACCTTGCCCAGGTGGGGCAGCTTCTGCACCACCAGCTCCTGCATCTCGTTGGGGGTCAGGTACTCCTTCTGCCCCTTCACAGCGTAGCAGTGGAACTGGCTGATGACGGTCTCGATGGCCCGCTCCACGTCCGTGAGCTCCTGGCAGTCCTGCGGGGGGCACAGGGGGTGAGCGCCGGGGGGGACACAACACCGGGGGGCTGGGACACCTTCCCGAGGGGCTGGGACACCACACCGGGGGGCTGGGACACCACACCGGGGGCTGGGACACCACACCGGGGGCTGGGACACCACACCGGGGGCTGGGACACCACACCGGGGGGCTGGGACATCCCGCGGGTGGACAGGACCAGCCCCGAGCGGGCGGGACACTCCCCGAGCCGACATTTGATCCCTGCACAATCCCAGGATAAATCTCCCGGTCAGCACGAGGCCCTCCTGTGCAGATGTCAGGCAGCCTCCGCATCCAGCTGCGGCACCTCCCCATCCAGCTGTGAGCCCCCATCCAGCTGTGGCACCTCCCTGCCCAGCTGTGAGCCTCATCCAGCTGTGAGCCCCCGCTGCCCACAGACTCCCCCCGGAGCTCTCCACACAGATGTGAGGCCCCACAGATGTCGCGCCCCTCGCCCGCAGCTGCCGCAGCGGCTCTGCCCGGCTGTCACAGCCCCTCCAGGTGCCACCCGCTGTCCCCCAGCTCTGTCACCCCCCCAGACGCGCTGTCCCCGCCCGGGGCCCGCCAGGCTCAGCCACCCCGGCGTCTCTCGGGGCCGTCCCGACTGGTTCTTCCTCTCCTCCATCGCTCAGGTGGCGATGGCAGAGTGAGTCAGTGCCCGCGGTGGCGCCGGGACGGGGCTCGGCAGCGGCCCGAGCCCCTCTCCCACCCCACAGACCCCGGCCCCGGCGGGGTGGGGGGCTCAGAACAGCCCGACCCCCGCTCCCGGCCGCTCCGGGCCGCTCCTGCGGCTCCGTTTGAGGGAAACGACGGTGATTCACTCAAATCTGCGGCTTCCCCTGCGAACGCCGTGAAACCGCAGCCGGTGATGCCCAGCGGGAAGAGCCTGGCAACCTCCAGCGCCTCAGCCCGGCGCCCCAAATCCTCCACAGGTGCAAAGGGGTGCGGGGTGGGCACCTCCCGGTTGAAAGCCGAGGAAAACAGGAGCTTTTCTGCCGGTGGGCATCCTCGGAGAGGCTGCAAGGAGCGCGGGCAGCTCCCGAAGGTCCATCCACGGGAGCAGGACAGAGCTGCCTGCTTCCCCGAGCTTTCAAGCGGCTCCACAGCACCCGGTGCCCGGCGTTGCCAAAGCCCAAAACAGCCCCCGGCTCCTCCACGGGCTCTGAGTCACGCCGTGCCCGGGGCTCCGAGGCCGGGGCCGTGCGGGGTCACCCCCAGCCCCGCCGGGGGTCCCGGTGCCGCGGTGTCCCCGCCGGGGGTCCCGGTGCCGCGGTGTCCCCGCCGGGGGTCCCGGTGCCGCGGTGTCCCCACCGGACCTTGCGCTTCTTGCGGCAGTTGCACTGGCCCATCCTGCTGCTGGCGGCTCCTCGGGGGCAGCTCCGGGGGTCTCTCCGGGGGTCTCTCCTCCGCCGCGGGGTCCGGGGGAGCTGGCGGGGGAAGGAAGCCAAGCTCAGCTCTCGGCTCGGGGGAAGCTTCCTCTCCTCCGGCGCCCGGACTCCTCCTCATCCCCGAGCGGAGGGCGAGGAAGGAGCCCCGGGATGGGAGCTCCGCGGCTGGAGCTGCCGGGACACGTCCCCGGCGTCCTCGCAAGTCGTGGCAGAGCCGAGCGTGGGAGCGGAGGGGCCGGGGGCGCGGATCCCCCCCGTGCCGAGGGTCGGACCGTCACTTACCTGCAGCACGGGCTGTCCCAGGTGTGCGCGGGCTGCGGCGGGCCGGGGTTTTATACCGGGGAGGTGTGAGTGGGAGCTCCGTGGTGCAAGGCGTCTCATTTGGGAGCCTGGCCCGGAGCCAGCGTGGGGCCGGGAAACGCCTCCTTCCCGGCCACACCGGTGCCTCCCCACATCCAACCGGGCCCGGCACGGCCGCGGAGCAGCGTGGGAACGGCCACCGGGCCCCGCTCGGTCACCCCCAGCGGGATTTCACCGCGGCCCAGCGAGGTCGGGGTTTGGGAGCCGGGCGCTGGGAATGGGGGCATCCCCCAGGCGGGATGTGCCAGGGGATGTGTCACCCTGTGCCACCCTGTGCCACCCCAGAGCCTGCACAACACGATGGGCATCTCCCGAGCCTCACCCCGGCCACGGGCACGGCTCTGCCCCCCGCGCACCCCCAGCGCGGCAGGAAGGTGTTTGTGGCACCCCAAAAGCCAGACCAGCGCAGGGACACTTTGGCCCCGTCCCAGCCAAGGAGTGACCCCAAAGCGGCACCGCGGGGCTGAGCCCGTCCCCAGCGCGGCCACCACGGGGAGGAGACGGGGGCTCAAATCGGGAGCCCCCCAAGAACAGCAGAGATGCTCAGGCTTGGGGAAAAAACCTCTTTTATTTGCCGCGGCTCCGCAGCGGCCCCGTCACTTCTTGGCCGCTTTCTCCCTCCGCATGGCCTTGGCCAGCTCCCCGATCAGCCGCCAGTACTCCCCAAATCTCAGCTCCTCGTCGTTGTTCACGTCCAGCTCGCTCATCTTCTCCTCCAGAGAGGGCACGTCCTGCGGGCAGGGCACGGGAGGGAGGCTCGGCCGCTTCCCCTCCCCAGAGACCGGGCTGGGGGGAATTGCAAACCCCGGGGGACCGGGAGCGGCCCCGCGGTCCGGGAGGAACCCCCGGGGACCCTCCCCTCACCTTCATCAGGTTGGGCAGCTGGAGCCGCACCAGCTCCTTGAACTCGCCTGCGGTCAGCGTGCCCTTCTTGCCCTCCTTGGCGGCGAAGGTGACGAACACGGTGACGATGCTCTCGATGGCCTTCTCCAGCTCGGTCAGCTCGCCCGGCTCGCTGGGCTCGGCCGCGGCCATGGCACCGGACACAGCCCGGGGCTGCAGGGACACGAGCCCGGAGGGGTGTCCCGGGGGCGACCCTCGCCCCCTCCCCAGCCCCGCGAGCCTGCGAGGGCTCAGCTCGGCCCCGCGGGGCTCAGGAGGGTCCCGGGGCGGCGAGCGGCAGCAGGGCCCGGCCATGGGGCCGCTCCCAGGAGCGGGGACACGGGCGGGGACCAGGGGTACATCGGGGGTCGGTGCCCCACTTACCCCCTCGCTGCGGGCAGGCGGAGGCCCCCGGGAGGTTTCGGGGGGCTCAGGAGGTTTGGGGACGTTTCGGGAGTTTTCAGGAGGTTTTATAGCCGCGCCGCAGGAGGGGACAGCGCAGCTTTTGTCCCCCCCTCCCCTCCCCCGGCGGTGTTGGGTTTCCTGGTGCGGCCGGACGGACGCGCAGACACCGCCCGGGCGCCGCCGTCCGTCCCTCCGTCCGTCCCTCCGTCCGTCCCTCCGTCCTCTGCTCCCTCCCCACCCGGGCACCGGACCAAACTCGGGCCGAACTCGCCGCGGCCTCGGCGGCGCCGCCCGGGGACCTCCGGAGGGGCCAGGATGGGACCGCGGGCAGAGAAAGCATCCCCCGGGGCTGGAGCATCCCCCGGGGCTGGAGCATCCCCCGGACCCTCCCCAGAACCACGCACAGAAAAACTCCCGGAGCCGTTCTCAGGATGGGAAAGGCCTCCGAGATGATGGAATCCAAACTTTGAGGCGCATTCCGGGGGTGCAGGGCAGGTGTCACCCCCAGCTCCCTCCCTGGCGGGGACAGGGAGGTGACCCCCGAGCCCCGGTCCCATCCCTGTCCCATCCCTGTCACATCCCCGCCCGCTGTCACCGACCCAAGGCCCGGCTCGACCCGCACCGAGTGAGAGTTGTGACTCAGCCGCCCGCTGGCAACATCCCTATTAATAGTGGGCTCTGTGAAAATTAATTAATCCAAATTAATTAGGGGGTTGGAAGGGCCCGAGCGCTCCCCTTTAATCAGTGGGTATTTATAACACGGCAGCCCTGGCACGTGTCCGACATTCCCACAGGGACCCCGAGCAGCTCCCGCACCCCGGGGGGACCCCAGATTGTCCCCAATGTCCCCAACCTCAGCCGCAGCTGTGACAAAGAGCGAGGCTGCGGCGAGCAGCCCCCCCGGGGGCAACACACGGGAATTTGGGGTCCCAAAGCCCCAGGGGAGTTTTGGGGACCGAGGGCTGGGAGGTCCCCGGGTTGTGCTGAGCCCTCGCTGCGCCGCTCCGCGGGCACGGGGAGGCTCCCATGGGCTGGGGTGGCCGTGTCCCCACCCTGTCACACCAACTCACGGGACAGGAATTGGCTTCCTGCAGCCCCATCCGGCCCCGGGATGACGGGGGGACAGGGCTGGGACATCCACAGAGCCCCACGTCAGGGGACCGAGATGGTCTCTTGGGAAAGCGGCGGCTGAGTCAGGAGCGGGACAGGTTTGGGGTGAATCACCGGCCCCGGAGCCAGGCGGGCCCGTGACTCCCCGGCCCTGGAATTCCGGGAGCCGGGATGGGGTGAGGAAGGGGCAGATGCTGCGGTGGCCCCACAACAGGAGGGGGACGTGGGAAAGGCGCCTCCAGGGTTTTTGTCACCCCGGGATCCCCATCGGGACCGTCCCCACGGGCAGGGGGTGCTGAGCCGGCCTCGGGGACCCCGGCATGGCCAGGAGGGGACAACAAAGGGACCGCTGGAACCATGGAGGGACCGAGGCCATCTGGGGACAGGGACCGAGGCCATTTGGGGACAGGGACCATGGAGGGACAGAGACCATGGAGGGACAGGGCCCGCACAGATACTTGGGCCACACAGGAGCAGAGGACCCTGTGTGACAGAGTGACCACGTGCATCCCCCAGGGTGGGGTCAGTGTCCACTTCCACATTCCTGGGCTTGTCCACAACCTGTCAGGGTTGGGGACCCCAGCTCGGGATGGTCCCTGTGGCCACTGCGGTGTCCAGCCCGGCAGTGGCCCCTGCTGGTCCCATCGGGGCTGCTCGGAGGGGCCGTGGGGCAGCAGCAGGTGCCCAGAGCCACCGCGGTGTCCCCAGCCCGGCCACTGCCGCTCCTCCCATTCCCAAGGCCGGGGGTGGAAAAGGCTCTTCCAGAGCCCCGGCGATGGGATGGGGAGACAAGATCGGCCCAGCCCCGGCACCGGCAACTGGAGCAACTGGTTTAGCTGGGTCAAAGTGGAGCAGGGGAGTCGCGGTGGCTGAAACCTGTTCCAAGCTGTGTGTAAAGCTCCTGGCATGTCCCTCGCTGCTCCCGCTTTGGAAAGAGCTGCTCCTGGGAATGTGCCAGCCGGGCGTGCTCCGGCCCGGCCGCGGGCTCCGGGACACCCCGGCAGTGTTGGGGTTCAGCCTGGGGCACCTCGGTCCTGCTGTCCCGAGGAGTTTGCGGCTCTGGGAATGCGCGGCCGGAGCCTCGGGAGCGCTCGGGAGCTCCGGCCGTGGCAGTGCCCGGCGGTCCTGGCTCTGTCCCCTCTGTCCCCGCCTGGCAGGGAGCGTGGCCCGGGTTATTTTTGGGGGTGGCCTGGCCCTGTCACAAGCAGCTGCTGCCCCAGTGACGTTCCCCGAGCTGCCGAGCCCTTCCGGGGACAGGGACACGCCGAGTGAGTGCCACCGGGGCCCCTCCCAGTGCCCCCATCCCCAGGCTCGGGATCCGGCCCCTCCCGGAGCTCCAGCCCCCCCGTCCCTGCCCCACACCCCAAAATGGGAGCTGTGGCCAGCAGGGACCCCCAATTCCAGCCGGGACCCCCCAATTCCAGCCGGGACCCTTCAATTCCAGCCGGGGTCCCCCACATCCATCCAGGACCCCCCGGTTTCCCCTTTCCCAGGGCGGTGGGGAGGGGGCCTGGCCCCGCAGGACCGGCAGTTTTGGGGTCCCCAGGCAGGGCCTTCCCCAGCCACGGGGACAAGAAGTGCGGGAGATGGGAACGGAGGCAGCAGGGTGTAATTAGCCCCAAATTAGGGCTGGAAGCCGGCAGGAAGAGCCCGGCACCACCCGGCTCTTGTTAAAACTCAGCTCCGGCTTGAGGGGGGTCCCAGCTCCTGCGGGGGGAGCTCGCAGAGAGGGGGGAACGAGGAATTTGGGGGCTGAGGGATTTGGGGGGCTGAGCTCCCCAGGGATGCCGGAGCCGGGGAGGCTGCGGGGGTCCGGCCCGGGCAGATCCGGGGCCGTAACGGGATCCGCGGGATTATCAGCATCACCCAGGCCAGCTCGGAATCCGGTTTCTTGGCCGAGGCGTTGCTGCAGCAACGTCTGGCCCGGGATTGTGGGGCCTTTTCAGCCGGACAAGAGGCCTTTGAGAGCGCGGGGGGCCCCGCGGAGTCACCCGATAGCCCCCGCCGCTCCCCCCGGGCCCCGCTGGCTCCCGTGGCGAGGCCGAGGACACCGGATACCTTTATCGGTGCCGGGAGCGGGGCTGGCCGCGGGTGCGGCCCCGCGGATGCGGCCCCGCGGCGCTGACAGATGGGGGATGCCCGCCGGTGACACCGCGGGGTCACGGCGTGGCCACCTCGGTCACCCGGGGGTCCCCGGCGGGGATTGACCCCGGGGAGAGATCCCGGTGCCCGTCCCGACCCTCTGCCCGGTTTTTCCGCATCCCGGAGCATCCCGGGGGCGGCGAGGGGAGCCCGCGGGTGGCACCGGGAGCCCCCTGAGGTGCCGCTGTCACCCCGTCCCTGCCCGGGGGCTCCGGGGGTGCTGCTGCCCGGGGCCACCCCGGGGGCTGTGCCCCCCAAAGGCGGCCCCCGCGGGGGTGGCCGGCGGTGCCAGCCGGGCTGTCCAGCCCCGGTATCGGATCCTCCCGGAGGGAGGGGGCTTGGAGCTTATTTAACGTGCCCGGCCGGGCCGGGCGGGCGCACTCGGAGCACGGGGAGCTCAGGTGAGCACAGGTGCCTCTGTGCCCAGCACCCCCAGCCCCCGGGAACCCCCCCAGACCCCCCGGTCCTGCCCAGAGGGGGGCGGGTGGTGACATTCGGGGGTGGCACGGGGACAGGGGGGGCTGCCGGGTGACGTGCTGGGGGTCCCGCAGCCGCAGCCATGGGATCGCAGCTGGAAGGGGCCATGGAGACCCTGATCAATGTCTTCCACCACTACTCGGGCAAGGAGGGCGACAAGTACAAGCTGAGCAAGAAGGAGCTCAAGGAGCTGCTGCAGAGCGAGCTGGGATGTTTCCTGGAGGTAACTGGGACCAGTTTGGGGGCCTGGGGGTCTCCCTTTCCCCCCTTCCCTGGGGGAACGGCGGCTGCCCGGCCCCGGGGCTCACGCTGTGCCCCCCCAGACCCAGAAGGACGCGGGGGCCGTGGAGAAGATCATGCAGGATCTGGATGAGAACGGCGACGGGGAGGTGGATTTCCAGGAATTCGTGGTCCTGGTGGCCGCCCTGACCGTGGCCTGCAACACCTTCTTCTGGGAGAACGCCTGACGCCCCTGCGGCCACAGCCGGACGAGGGCTCCCAAAATCCAGAGTTCCCCCCCAGCCACCCCCCAGCTCACCCCCTCCGCCCCCCAGCACTCCCAGGGGATCCCGCTGGGATCCAGCTCCACAATAAAGGCACCGACCCAGGCCCAGGGGTGTTGTCAGCTCCTTCATTCCCGGCACCGCGATTCCCGCCCCGTCCCCCTGCGAGTGCCCCCGGGGAATATTCCCACTCTGGGGTCACGGGGGAAGGCCACCCTGGGTCACCCCGAGAGCTTGGAGACACCCCGGGATCCACCCCGGGATCTACCCTGGGATTTACCCTGGGATCCACCCGGGGCAGGGTGACCCCGGGGCGGGTGATCCCGGCCGGTGTCGGGGTGTGGGACACGGGAGCACCGGGCTTTGGGAAGGGGGTGACAGGCTGGGACTCGCTGCAGGTGGCTCCAGAGGCGCCGGCACCGCGCCCGCGGGGCTGGAGGAACCGGTTGGGATCTCCTGGCCCAGTGGGATGGGATGGTGGCCAAGGGCCCCACCAGGGCCACCAGCGCCATCATCCGCCCGCGATCCCGGCTCGGATCCTCGCTCGGGATCGGCCCTGCTGGGATGGACAGCGGGAAAGGGGCTGCTCCCAGGGATGGTGGGGTCAAGGAGCAGCTGGACAGGGTCCCCAAGGACACTGGGAGTGTCCTGGGCCAGGGGTTGGACCTTACAGATCCCTTCCAACTCCACAATTCCGTAACCCCCGGATCCTCTATGATCCCAGGAGTCATTATTTTGTGATTCCATAATTCCGAGGGTCCGTGACGACTCCGTGGCAATGGAATTGTCGATGGAGCTGATAAAGCTGACACGGAATTCACGACCCCGCAGTTCCGTGGGGTGCGGGGGTTCCACCTTCATGGGGTTCCACGGTTCCACGGCTCCATGGCTCCCGCGGTTCCCCGACGTTCCCTCGAGAATTCCATGACGAATCCATGGCGACATCGCTCCCTATGACGTCACGGCCGCCCCACCCCGATTCCCGCCAGAACGTTCCCGCCTCCCTTTGTCCCGCCCCTTTCCCCGCCCCCTCCGGGGCTGCACCAACCAACGCGCAGGGGCGGGGCTCGCGCTGCAGGGGGCGTGGCCGAGCTCGCGGCCGCCATTTCGGCGGGGGCGGGAGCGGCGCCGGCGCCATTTTGTCGCGGGCGGCTGAGGGAGAAGCGGCGGCGGCGGCGGGAGCGGGCGGAGCACAGCGCCAGCCCCGGCCCCGCGCCGGCCCCACACCGGCCCCGCACCGGCCCCGCACTCACCCGCCCGCCCGCCGGAGCCACCGGAGACCTGGCGACCGTGTGCTTCGGTGAGTGGCCGGCGCGGGGGCCGGGGCGTTCCGGGGGGCCCGGGGGGTCCCCTCATGGCCCGGGGGGCCCCCTCAGGGTCGGGACTTTTCCCCCTGACCGGGCTCCGGAGCCGAGGGGGGCGGAGCGGGTTTGTGGTTTTTTTCCTCAGGAAGAAAAGCGCTTTAAAAGCCACTTCTAATAGAAGAAGCCTCTCTGTGTTAAAATAAAACGGTTAAAAATCATTTAAGACAGGAGTATGGCTTTCTCTTGTCTCGATTTCTGCCCGTAAATCCTCTCAATAAAGCGGTTTTTTGAGGGTATTACAGAGTGAGCGCATCCCGGCCGTCATCCACCCGTTAAATTTGCTGCTAATTATAAATTAAATTAATTAATCGATCTGCAGAGCTCGGGGGCTGGAACTCAGCATGTTTCTGTAGCATCCAGCACTGGGGGGGATTTAAATCCCTGCACTGAGGGAGGTGAAACCTGGGTGTTTTTAAAGGATATTATGCTTTTGTAGCATCACCTTGGAATTTTATTCCAAATTTTATTCACTGTGCCCTTAAAACTGGGGCTTGTACCTTGTTAATAACGAGAACATTGGAAATGTGGAGGTGTCACTGTGCTAAAGGCACTTGGTTGCCATTTACAGCTGGATTTCTGTGTTATTACACAAAAAGGGTAAGATATTCACTGTAAAAAGATACTTTATTTTACCTTCAGTAAAAATGTAACTCCCACGTTTATTAAACCTGGTAAAGGGCTAGAAAACATTAAAAATACAGAAGTACAATACATATTAATACTTATTACCTGCCTCATTCTTAATTCTCTCCGTGCAGAACAGAGGTTTCTTAATGTTTCTCATATAAATATGTAATAATTGTATAAATTTGATGTCTTTAGTTCTGTTTTGCATCCTTGCTCTGAAGATGGCATTTGGTTGCCATCTTCCTGCTGGGTTTTTGTATTATTCCTTGTAATATTGCTGAAGCATTCACTGTAAAAAGATAAAATTTCAGTAAGGGGGAAATAAAGGAACTCCCTGATTGATTAAAACTCGAAGAGGATTAAAAAACATTAAAAATCCCAGAATCAGAACTGAAAAATTCTGGCAGGGGGCTAAAAATCACTGAAAATAAATTAATATATTATGCGTAACCTGCCCTAATCTTGATTTCCTGCGCCTAAGGAGCCAGAATGGAAGGGATTTTTAATTTTTAGCAGTACAAACGTGTAATAAAAGTCTGAATTTTCTCTTTTGGGCCCTGTTTTGCAGATTCTCTGAAGATGGCTGCACAGTCAGCACCGAAGGTCGTGCTAAAGAGCACCACCAAGATGTCTCTGAACGAGCGGTGAGGAAGCCAACGGCACCTTCAGCTCCTAAGAAACCATATTTTTTATTTTTTTACTTAATTCTCACTATCCAAATCCAAAACCCACCGTGGTTTCCGCCCTCTTTTAACCTCGTCGAGCGAGCGGGTGCCTCCACACCCGCCTTACCCTCCGACCCCTGCGGCACGCAAGGTTAAAAGGGCCAAATTCCGGAGGGATTTCTCCGTGTTTTTAGTGTTGATTCGCCTCGTAAATCCGGTGGGATGTGTTGTAAGAGCAGAGACCAACCTCACACCCTCCCTGTCTCTCCCACATGTTTTGACATTGGTATTTTGGCTCTGCCGCCGCGCCCCAGGGTCCCGCCTGCCCGGGTGGGCTCTGTAAGAGGCCGGCGGCGGCCCCGGAACCGGCCCAAAGGTCCTTTTGGGCCTTGTAAGAGGCAACAGCTTCGCTTCACCTCCATCTCTCTCTGTCCTCCGAGCTCTCCCCGTGGCTCATCCCGCTGGGTTTTCCCACCTGTGGCTCCTCTGTGACGACTAACGGGTGTCCCGCTGGGCACTTTGGGCTTAAACACGCTGGGACGGGGCAGCTTCTGCTCCAGCAGTGCTGCGGGGCGGTGTGGCCCGAGCTCGGGGACACCTCTGCTGGCTCATTCCCCCCTCCATCAGCCCAAACTCCTCGTTTTTTGGGGTGGGTTTTGCTCGCCAGCCCTCCCAGGAAGCCGCCGGGGTGCCGCTCGGGAGCTTTATTCGCCGCCTGGCTGCGTGTTGGCTCTTCCATGGAGGAATTAAAACTGCAGAGAAATTCCCCGAGCGGCCTCGTTGCAGGAGAACCATTGGGTGGAATTCAGGAGCTGCTCTGGGTGGCGGAATTTTGTAGAATCGTGGAGTTGTTAAGGTTGGAAAAGGCTTTAAGGTGATCCAGCCTGGCACCGGAGGAACGTGGTGTCTCCCCAGCCGACCGCCTGGAGTTTTGACACTTCTCCCCCAGATTTTTTTTTTTTGGGGTGTTGATTTGGCTTTTGCTGTTCCGTTTCTCCCCTCCCCATCACGCCCATCCCCGCTTCCTGCTGGTTGTCACCCCTTCTGCCATCTCTAAACCCACTAACCTCCGGCTTTCTCATTCCCACTGGAAACTTCCACCTCATTCCTGCCTCTCCGGTCCTCGCGGCCAGCGAGGGATCCGGGATCCCATAAGTGCCACTCTTTGCATAAGGTTCATGGGAGCTGGAGCCCCACTCGAGCACCGTGAAATGCCGATAATTGTGTGTTTTAAGCTTTAATTAAACCCCGTTTTATTCGACCTTGAAGCTTCACTAACATGCTGAAGAACAAACAGCCGATGCCGGTGAATATCCGGGCCACCATGCAGCAGCAGCAGCTGGCCAGCGCCCGAAACAGACGGCTGGCCCAGCAGATGGAGAACAGACCGTCTGTGCAGGCCGCTCTGAAGCTCAAACAGGTGAGGGGGAAAGGGGATTTGGGCCTTGCAGGATGTGGAAAAAACAGCTCCGGAAAGAGGAGGAGGCCGGAGAGAGGAAGGGGATGGAGGGTGAGTGTGGGGAGCTGCTGGAGGAGAGAGGGGGGGCCCTTCTGGCTCCCCACAACTCCCTGGCCGGAGGCTCAGGTTGGAACCGGGAGTTTTTTTCCTGGCAAGGGTGCTCAGAGAAATGCTGGATGTTGGCACTCGGTGCCCTGGGCTGGGGACAAGGTGAGGGTTGGATTCAGTGGTCTGGGAGGTGTTTTCCAACCTGCAGACTTGTGGGATTCGGTTAAAAAAAAGGTGTTGGAGAGCGTCCAGAGGAGGAACAGGAGGATGGAGAAGGAGGAGCCACACGAGGAGTGGCTGAGGGCGCTGCAGCTCCAATCCCTGCTCCCAGGGGATGATCCAGGGAATGGCTGGAGCTGCAGATCAGGGAAGGTCCTTCCCCCTGAGGCTGCCCCGAGGCAGGCAGAGCTCCAGGAGCGTTTGGACGGCGCTCCAGGGGTGCACAGGGTGTGATTTGGGGTGTCTGTGCAGGGGCAGGAGTTGGCCTGGATGATCCTGATGGATCCCTCCCAACTCGGGGCATTCCATGATCCTAAAAACGACATACCTGGGAGGGACTTGCAGAAGATTCCGTTTTTTCACCTCGGATCAGTAACCCGTCGTCATTCCCGGGGTTGTCGGTGTCAGGTGCTGGCTGTTGATGTCTCCTCTCTATTTTTCCAGAGAAATGGCTCATCCCGGGGTCCGGGAGCTGCCGAGCGCTTCACCTCGCAGTCCCACGGCAGCGACAGTCGCTGCCGGTCGGTGCCAGCCCTTAAACATCCCAGGGGACCAAAAATTCCCGTGCTGGTGGCTTGGGAATGCAGGCCTGGCTTCCAGGCACAGCCCCGGGCTCGTTGCGCGTCGTTCCCCGGTCCCAGATTGCTGCATGACTCCTGTCCCTCCTCCCACGTCTTCTCTTCCAGAAGAGCTTGAAGCAACGCCTCGGCAAGAGCAACATCCAGGCGCGGCTGGGCCGGCCGGCGGGGACGCTGGCCCGAGGAGCCCTGGGGGCCCGGGGGCTGGCCCTGGGCCAGCGGGGGCTGCCCCGGGGGGCCCTGCGGGGCCGCGGCGCCCGGGCCATGATCCGAGGAGGGGTCGCGCTCCGAGGTGGGTGCCCTGCCGTTCCCCTCCCTGCCCCAGTCCCTTTCCGCGCCGGTTCCCGGGCTGAGATCCCGCTGTCCTGGCTCCTGCCCGGCAGGTCAAGCCCTGCTGCGCGGCGGGAGAGGGATCGCCCCCCGGATGGGCCTGCGGAGAGGCGGCATCAGGGGCCGCGGCGGCCCGGGAAGAGGCGGCCTGGGCCGGGGCGCCATGGGCCGGGGAGGGATCGGCGGCAGAGGTGAGTGCCCAGCCCTCGGGAATAACGGGAATTCAGCTGCCGTCCTTCCTGCAGCCACGAGAATTCCAAGCCTGGAATTCAAACCGTGAATCCCAGACCCGGTTAGGGCTGGAACTGGAGCGAAGCAGCCCCGGTGGGAGGGGAGGGCCGGGATCAGGCACCGTGGGTCCCGCAGAGGTCGGGGACGGAGGCGGTGATGGGCGCCCGGTGTTCTCCGTCCCCGCAGGCCGCGGCATGGCCGGCCGGGGCCGGGGCGGATTCGGCGGGCGCGGCAGAGGCCGGGGCCGCGGCAGAGGCTCGGCGCGCCCCGCGCTCACCAAGGAGCAGCTGGACAACCAGCTGGACGCCTACATGTCCAAGACCAAGGGACACCTGGACGCCGAGCTGGACGCGTACATGGCACAGACAGATCCTGAGGCCGCCGACTGAGGGGCCGGGACTGCCGGGGGGGGGCTGGCTCCTTCGGGAATCCCCGATGGGAAATTCAGGCTTAGTGTGTTCTTGGATGTTTTGATACTCTCTGTTGTATTAAACTTTTTTTGGATTGTTCTTTCGGGGGGATTTTTTTTTTTTTTTTTTTTGACCGGGGGGGTCTGTGTGCCTCTGGAGTTTTGGGATGGGCTCGTTGGGTTTTGGGATTGGCAGTTGGATTTTTGGGGTCAGCCTTTGTTCGTTTTGGGATGGGCAGGTTCCCAGCTGGAGTTGAACTCGCCCGAAGCCAAATCCAGTTTGGCTGTTCTCCTTCCAGACAGCTCAGATCCTCCTGTTCTGCACCAAAAATTCCTGTGGGGTTGGAGCAGGTGGGAAACTTCCTTGTTCTAGTGGATTTGGGGGGCTTGGAGTTGAGAGTCCTTTTGGGGCCATGTTTCTGTGTGGTTCAAGTGTTTGTTTAAAGAAATGAGAGGGACAGAAAACTCAGCCAGGACAGCGATGTGGAAATGCCTCTTTTCCAGAAGAGACTCCAAAATCCATCCCTTTTCCAAAGAAAAGTGGAAGCCAGTGTGACTGGAGGGTCTGGGCTTTATCACCCACCCCTTCCACATGTTCTTGTTCCCTTTGGAATCTTCTGGTGGCTTCAAGGAGGGAGAATTCCCAGAGCTCTGTGGGGTTTTTTCCTCTGGAAATGGGATTTTTCTGAATTTACTCCGCAGGGAAGAGGAGGGGATGGGGCAGCACCGGGAACCCACCGGGAACCCACCGGGGGATCCCCGGGACCCGGGATATTCCCGGCGGGATCTCCGGGACCCGGGATATTCCCGGCGGGATCTCCGGGACCCTGGATGTTCCCGGTGGATACCCGGGACCCGGGATATTCCCGGTGGGATCTCCGGGACCCGGGATATTCCCGGTGGGATCTCCGGGACCCGGGATATTCCCGGTGGATCCCCGGGACCCGGTGGCGCCGGGGGCGGGGCCCGTCTGGGGCTCGGGCCATGAGAGCGCGGCCCCGATTGGCTGGCGGGGCGAGGCCCCGGCTGTTACGGGCGCTGCCATTGGCTGCGGCGCGGCGGCGCCTCACGCGCTCCGGCCGCTCCTTTTGTTATTGTAGGGCCGGAGTTGGGAACGGGATCGGGAAAGGGATCGGGATCGGGGACAGGGCTGGGAGAAGGAGGAGAGGGCTGAGCCTGGGGGGGACATCAGGCCGGGGGGCTGCAGGCACAGCCGTGGGCCGGAGGAGATGCGGCGGGAGCCGGGCCGTGAGTGACGGCAGCCGGGGGCGGAGGTGAGTGGAGCCTGACCCATCACGGGTCCCGCTGGTGTCCCTTCCTTTGAATCCTGTCACCCCTCAAAGCCCCAGCGCCACCCCTGTCACCTCCCCGTGCCCCGCGGTGTCCCGGGAACATCCCGGGCGAGCGCCGGGACTCGGGACGTGGATGAGCCGGGGATTCTCCGTGCGGGGCGAGGATGGAGCCAGGGACGAGCCGGCTCTGGTCCCCGCTCAGCCCAGCTCCACCAAACCAGGCTGGAATGAGTTTCACAAAGGGACAGAGCTGCCTCTGACCCCTCCAGTGTTCCCTTGGCACCCATCCACTGCAGCCGGGGGGACCCCAGGTCCCCTCTTCCACCGCTTTTACCCCAAAACACGAGGCAGAGGATGGGCAGGGAGTGCTGGCATTGAGACAGCACCAGGATCCCCGGGATGACACCCCCGGGATGAACCCCAGAGCCTGGCGGGGGGCTGAGGCTCCGTGGGGTCCCTCCAGCACCCCTGGAAGTGTCCCCATTCCGTGATGGCATCTTGGAGGAGCCCGGCACAGGGGGACACGCGGGGGGGCTGGCAGGACAGCCAGGCTCGCTCCCCAGCCCAGATAAGGAGCCGCGGTTTGTTGTGTCTGCCGCCATCCCAAGGATTTTCCAAGGCTCTGGAACGCTGCATCCCGGCTCTGGCGTGAGCAGGGTCTGGCAGGGAGGCAGGAAAGGGAGAAGCCGGGGAGAGAGAGGGGTTAAGGAGCGGCGCCAGGCTGGGCTCTGTTTAGTCTGGCGGCGGCGGCGGGTCCGTCCCCGCGGCACCGGGCACGGACACGGCCCCGCTCCCTGCCGGGCTCGGGGACAGCCCGAGCGTCCCTCTAAACACCGTGTGCTGTCACCTCACCCCCTCCCCGGCTTCCCCAGGCTGGCGACAAGCTCTGGGGCTCGGGCTGAGCCAGCCAGGGAACACGGAACCCAGGCCCGGGGTGACCGATGGCAGTGCCACCTTCTTCCCCGTGCCGCGCGTCCCCGGTGCCAGCAGCCACGCGGCTCGGTGTCCCCGAGGGGACACGCAGGGACCCTCCGTGCCTTGCAGGGCCGCAGCGCCATGTCCCTGGGCAGTGACAGCGGCCCCGGCATCGTGCACAGCCTGCTGTGCCACCGGCAGGGAGGGGACAGCGAGGCCTTCGCCCGCCGCGCCATCCAGAGCCTGCTGAGGAAGCTGAAGGAGAAGAGGGACGAGCTGGACGCGCTGGTGGCCGCTGTCACCTCCGGCGGGGCCCAGCCCGGCCAGTGTGTCACCGTCCAGCGCACCCTGGACGGGCGGCTCCAGGTACCCCTGGACACGGGGGGCTGGGGGTTTGTGTACCCCTGTAAACCCTCCCCGAATTCGGGGGTCCTGGGGAGCCCCGGAAGCCGCGAGCGGATGGATCCCCCTGTCCTGCCCGGATCCCCCTGCCCTGTCCGGATCCCCCTGTCCTGCCCGCATCCCCCTGCCCTGCCCGCATCCCGCCCCTCCCGGCTCAGGCAGGGTCTGGCGGCCCTCGGGGGGATCGGGGAGGGGGCGTTGTTATGTCTGGACCCCCGGGCTGGGTTGGGGACCCCCCCCAGTTCCCGTTTCGCTCAGGTGGCCGGCAGGAAGGGGTTCCCACACGTCATCTACGCCCGGCTCTGGCGCTGGCCCGACCTGCACAAAAACGAGCTGAAACCCGTCAAATTCTGCCAATTCGCCTTCGACCTCAAGTGCGACAGCGTCTGTGTCAACCCCTACCACTACGAGCGCGTGGGGACCCCCGCCAGCGGTGAGCAGGGACCCCCGGGACCCCCGGGAGAGAGGGTTGGCCAAGGGGGGGTCACCGGCACCCCCTAACCTCCCCCCCACCCACCTCTCCCGCAGGTCTGAGCGTCCAGAGCACAGGTGAGACCCCGGCCCGCGGGCGGCGGGGAGCCCCCCCCGGAGCCAGCCCAGCCCCCCGCAGCGGGTCCCCGTGCCCCCCATGGTCTCCGGTGTGTGTCCCCCGCCCTCCCCAGTGCCCCCCCCGCGCCCGGTGAAGGAGGAGTTTGTCCATGACTGTGTGCAGATGGAGCCGCCGGAACCGGGGGCCGAGCCCCCCGCCCTGCCCTACCGAGCGCTGCCCCCCCGGCCGCCCCCTGAGCCCCCCCGTGTGCCCCGGATCTACCCTGCGCTCCCCACGGCGCCCCAAGGTGAGACCCCCCCCTCAACCCCCACCCTGCGGGGGTTTGGGGGCATCGCCCTGAACCCCCCAGCCACAATGACCCCCCGTTCCCATATTCCCCCACAGCGACCCCGCAGGACCCCCTGCTCCCCCTGCCCCACAGCGAGGCCCCCCCAGCACAGCCTCCCCCGCAGAACGGGTACCCCAAACCCCCCCACCACAGTGAGTATGGGGACACCCCACTGCCCCCCCCGACCCCCCTGGGGACCCTCCTCATGTCCCCCTGTCTCCCGCTCCAGGGTCGCCGCTGAGCTGGAGCAGTGCCCCCATCTACACCCCGGGTTTGGGGGGGTCACATCCCGGCAGCCGGAGCCACCCGCAGCCCCCCCAGCACCACCCCAACCACTGCTGTAGGTTTGGGGGGCACTGGCTGAGGGATAGAGGGGTCTTCATAGCGCTGACCCCCCCTCTCCTCCCCTCCCAGGGCCCCCCCACCATAACCCCGTGCTGCAGCCCCCCGTGTCCACCCACCCTGGTGAGTGCCCCCCACCCTCCTTGGCACCCAAAGGTGCTGTAGTTTTAGGG
Source organism: Pseudopodoces humilis (assembly GCF_049639895.1). Lineage (NCBI taxonomy): Eukaryota > Metazoa > Chordata > Aves > Passeriformes > Paridae > Pseudopodoces > Pseudopodoces humilis. The sequence goes on from NC_142230.1 coordinate 944,240, forward strand.
TGCCCCTAAAATCCACGTTCCCCCCCCCGCTTCCAGGGCCGGAATTCTGGTGCTCCATCGCCTACTTCGAGCAGGACGTGCAGGTGGGGGAGATCTTCAAGGTGCCCTCCAGCTGCCCCAGCGTGGTGGTCGATGGCTACGTGGACCCCTCGGGGGGAGCCCGCTTCTGCCTGGGGCAGCTCTCCAACGTCCAGCGCTGCGCGGCCAGCGAGAGGGCACGGTGGGTCAGGGGGTACGGGGGGTCAGGGGGGCACGGTGGGTCAGGGGGTACGGGGGGTCAGGGGGGCACGGTGGGTCAGGGGGGTGTGGGGGGTCAGGAGGGCATGGGGGGGTCAGGGGGTACGATGGTTCAGGGGGGGTGTGGGGGGTCAGGGGGTTGTGGGGGGTTAGGGGGTACGATGGTTCAGGGGGGTGTAGGGGGTCAGGGGTTTGTTGGGGGTCAGGGGGGGAATCAGGCCTGGCAATGGGGCAGGGGGGCAGGGGGGATGAGGGGGAAAAGGGAGAAAACGAGGGTAAGGGGGATTTTAATTATTATTAATGAGGTAAGGGGGATAATTAGGGCAAGGGGGATAATTAGGGCAGAAGTGGGGGGATAACGGGAGGACAATCAGGCAGAGCTGGGGCAGGGTGGAAGGGGGGGAGGGGGCTGTTGTGGGGGTCCTTGCTGAGGGTCTCGGACAGGCTGCACATCGGGAAGGGGGTGCAGCTGGAGCGGCGCGGAGAGGGAGACGTGTGGATGCGCTGCCGCAGCGAGCACGCCGTGTTCGTGCAGAGCTTCTACCTGGACAGGGAGGCCGGCAGAGCCCCCGGGGACGCCGTGCACAAGGTGTACCCCGGAGCACACATCAAGGTCGGGGTCCCCGGGGGTCCCCAGGAGGGGTGGGGGGGGTCAGGTTTTAGGGGGTTCTGGGCAGGCGTGGAAGCAGTGGAAGCACCGCAGGGATGGAGGGACCCCCGTGGCCAAGCGGAAGGGGGCCCTGGGGTACCTCGCACCCCAAAGCCGCCGTGCTCAGGGGTCCCCCCGTGTCCCCCCAGGTGTTTGACCTGCGGCTGTGCCACCGGCAGATGCAGCAGCAGGCGGCCACTGCCCAGGCTGCGGCCACCGCTCAGGCCGCTGCTGTGGCCGGCAGCATCCCCGGGCCTGGCTCGGTGGGTGGCATCGCCCCGGCCATCGGTGAGTGACCCCCGCCATGACCGCGTGCCCCCTGGGGCTGGCAGTGGCCACCCACCCTCCGTGAGTGACCCCAGGGCGGGCTGGGACCCCCGTGATGACCGTGGCACCCCCCCCAGGGCTGTCGGTGGCCGCGGGGCTCGGCGTGGACGACCTGCGGCGCCTGTGCCTCGTTAGGCTGAGCTTCGTCAAGGGCTGGGGGCCCGACTACCCCCGGGCCAGCATCACCTGCACGCCCTGCTGGATCGAGGTGCACCTGCACCGCGCCCTGCAGCTGCTGGACCACGTCCTGCACGCCCTGCCCGACGCCCACGCCTGACTCCTGGAAGGAGCAGCCAAAAAAAGAGGAAAAAGAAGAGGAAAAAATGAAGCAAAGTGACCAAAAATGTGTTGGTTTAGCAGTTATTTAGTGGATAGGGTCGGGGTTTGTGGCCTGGGTGAAGCGTGGCCCTCGGCGCCCATTTCCACCTCCTGGTTTAACTTTTGTATGAAAATAAACCAAAAAGAGGGTTATAAAACAGCCAAAAAAACAAGGTGAGAGGACCAACCCCGTGTTGTTTTAACCCCAATGGATGGGGTCGGGGGTCTGTGGCCTGGGTGTGTCAGCGCCTTTGACGGACGCTCAGCAGCGCAGCTGTGCCGCCAGATGTGTTTCCAGCGGTGCGTCCAGCTGTGCCTCGCACCTTCCCTTGCGACTACATTTCCCACGAGCCCCCGCGGCGCCCACCGGAAGCGGCCTCTCCCGCTCCCCGCGGACTCGCTTTCCCGGCAGCCCCTGTGGCGCCCCTGGGCCAAGATGGCGGCGGGGAGCGGCCCCGGGGCGCGGGAGCTCTTTGCTGAGGGGCTCCTGCAGTTCCTGCGGCCCGCGGTGCGACAGCTCGACCGCCACGTCCACAGCGTCAGGTACCGGCAGCGACAGCGGCCGCGGGAGCGGGCCGGGGCCGGGCTGAAAGGCTGAGGGGCAGGTAGAGCCGGGAAGGGCCGTTTTGTGGGGCTGGAGGGTTTTGGGGGCGCGTGAGGTGGGCAGTGCTGGGGGGCGCTGGGTGTGCAGGCCCCATGGATAGGGGTGGATTTGGGGGTGGATGCGGGGTTTTAGCTGTTCCCTTCCCACAGGGAGAGCCAGGTGGAGCTGCGGGAGCACATCGACAGCCTGGCCACAGGTGAGCCAAAGCCGGGGGATCACCCCTGTCCCCCTCCCTCGCTCTGGGGGCTCACCCAAACCCCTCCCCAGAGCTTTGCCGCATCAACGAGGACCAGAAAGTGGCGCTGGACCTCGACCCCTACGTGAAGAAGCTGCTGAACGCCCGGCGCCGCGTGGTGCTGGTCAACAACATCCTGCAGAACGCGCAGGTGAGGGGGGACGGCGCCTTTTGGGGGTCCCTGAGCCCCCCAGGTGCTGACAGGGGACTCGTGCCGTGTCCAGGAGCGGCTGCGGAGGCTGAACCACAGCGTGGCCAAGGAGACGGTGCGGAGGAGGGCGATGCTGGAGGCCGGGGGCTACCAGGGCAAGTGAGCAGGAATCCCTGCTGATCCCAGCTCGGGAATTCCCCCATCACCTGCAGCCCAGGGAACCGGGACGCTTGGAGCCGCGTTCCCAGGTTTGTGGGCGCTGGAATAAAAGTGACCGAGAGTCCGTGATGCTCCCGCATCCCTGAGGGACCTTGGGGACAACAGAGCCGGGGGGGTGTGGGCACCTCCAGGTTGGATTTGGACACCCCCAGGTGGAATTTAGGAGGCCCAGGTGGGATTTGGGCTGCCCCAAGTGGGGTCTGGGCAGCCCCAGGTGGCTCCTTCAAGTCTTGGATTCTTCTGCTGCCGTTCCACCTGCCTCATTCCCATCTATCCCACATGGAGCAGAACAAGCAGGACACGCTGGAAAGGGGGAACACTTTAATGTGCAGCTTACAAACCAGGGACAGGGACACGTCAGGTGACCGAGGAGGGGCCCAGGACCTTCTGGTGTCCCTCGGCCGGTGTCCCCTGTCCCTCACTCCTGCGTCTCCATGCTCTCCTCCTCCTCGCCCGCCGCTGGCTCTTCCTGGTTTTCCTCTTCCTCCTCCCCTTCCTTCTTCTCCGGAGGTTTCTCGTACGCCTTCTCCGACGGCGTCACGATCACCCCGTCCCACGTGGACATCTCGGACGCCAGGTCTGCCCCAAGAGGTGACCCTGGGGACCCGCTCGGGGACCCCAGCCCCCTCCCCACCCTGACACCCCCAGCCCCACTCACAGCTGGCGTCGCCCTCCTGCCCCAGGATTTTCCGGTATCCTCCGTGGGAGAGGATGCGGACGAGGGTCTGGGCGGTGTAGCACACCATGTCCTGGGGACAGGGACGGCTCAGTGTGGGGACAGGGAGCACCCCCCGTGTCCCCTCCCCTTCGGGGACCCCTCCTCACCTGCTGCTCCAGCGTCATCACCGTGTGCACGCGGAAGTTGCCGCTCTCGCACGGATCCGTGATGCCGACGGAGCCGGGCAGGAAGAGCCCGGCCGCCAGGATCTGGAGGCAGCGCCTGCAGACGAAACATTCTGGGTTAAAAGCGCATCCTTCCAGCAAAAACACCAGCGGGAAGCGCCAGCTGGGTGAGCTGGGTTTATCTCCCAGTCAGCCCCCGAGATCCCAACGGTTTTACGGGGAAAACGGAGCCGCGGTGGGAATTCCTGCGAGGGAGGCGACGCCACGGACCTGTAGGCGATGTTGAGAGCCAGGGGCTGCCGGGTGGGATTGTTCATCACGGCGTAGTGCCCCTGCAGGGGGAAAGGAACAGGAATGAGGGCAGGGAGAACGAGAATCCCAGCCTGGGGTGAGAGAATCCCGGCTCCTGCCGGGCTGGGCGTTGGCACCACGTCAGCGAGCCCCACCAGCAGGTCCAGGATCCAGGGCGTGAGCGGCTCGAAGCCGGGGAAGCGAATCCTCAGGTCCTTGAGCAGCCGGATCAGAACCTTCACCCTGCGGCAGAGGCGGGAGGAGCGTCGGTCCCGCGCCGGGAGCGCTCCCCGTGTTCCCGGGATTCGGGATCTGGATGCGGCCCCGGACTCACGTGGACTGCGAGGCGTTCTCCTCGAACCAGCGCGCGTGCCGGATGGCGGCCAGGGCGCTCTGCAGCACCTTGATGTCCACTGCAAGAAGCAGAAATGGCCGGTTTTGGCGGGCGGGCGCGGCCACGGGCGCGGGCGGGAGGAGGCGCGGCCGGGCGCTCACGGTGCAGCTCCGGGTCCAGCTTGCGCAGGTTGGGCGGCACCGTGGTGATCAGGATCTTCACGGTGGCGTCGGCCGAGCTGATCTCGAAGCCGGTCTCGTTGGTCAGCATGGTCAGGACTGCGGGGAAACACCGGGAATTCCACGTGGAGGGGCTGGGAATCTCCACGGGAACGGCCGTGGATCGCAGCCCGCCACGCTCCGGAGCGCGGCCGCACCTTCCCCGGGGTCCTGCGCCCGCAGGCTCTCCACCACCTTGTTCCCCAAGGCTGCCACGGCTTCCACTGCGGAAAAGGAGGAAAAGGAGAAGGGTTGGAGCGGGCCCTGGCAGCGAGGGCCGCTCCCGTCCCGCCCGGATGGCACTCACAGGTGGGCAGGATCTTCAGGATCACCACCAGATCCGCCACGTTGTGCCCCGTCGTCATCGTCCCCTTCTTGTAGGAGCCCACCTGGCGAACCTCCTCGATTTGCTGGCGGAGAAAACAACCCAAAATCCCGGGAAATCAACCCACATTCCACGTCTGGCGGGGCTGCATCGATCCTTAACCCGCCCTGGGCCAGGAGCACCTCCCCGTTCTCCCGGTCCGCTCTGGGCCTCCTCCAGCACCTCCCGCTGCAGCTCCTTCCCAAGCTCTGCACTCACCACTTCAAACGTTCCCGGGGCCACAATTAAATTGTCGATGACGTTGTTGATCTTGGTCACCAGGGACAGGATGGAAGCCTGGGAAGGAACGGGACAGGGATCATCCAGGAGCAATCCCGTTCGCAGAGCACAGAACCCGTGTTATTCCCCACCAAACTCCTCCAAGGTGCTTATGCCAGAGAAATCATCCATTTTTAGGCCACTCCTGAAGAGCTTTGGATTCCCCCATCCCGAGGAGCTGGGGGGATTTTGGGCACGGCACCTGCTCGGCAGCGGTGGGAGCCAGATCCTGGTTCCTCTTGAGCAGAGCCTCGCTGAAGGCCGTCTCGTCCGCCGCGGGTTTGACGCGTGGAAACGCCATCTCACACTGGAACAGAACGGAATTCCCAGCGGGATTTCATCCTCCCCTCCTGGCAGCCTGCACAGGTGTCCAGGAGCTCCCACCTGCGCGGCTCCGGGGCACATCCAGAGGATTTTATTAACACTATTAAAGAATTTACTGGGTTAACTCATTAACCCCCGTTGTCTGCAGCCCCAGGGCACTGGGGTCACCCGTCCAGAGAGCGGGAACGCTCAGGGGATTTGGGAAGAGGGAATGATTTCCTCCTGGGAAAGCTGGGAAACGGGCACATGACCACCTGAGAGGGGACAAACACAGGGATTTATCTGCTGTAATCCCAGAAACCCCAATCCTGGAGTGATTCCTGTCATTATTCCTCCAGTGCCTTCCATTATCCCATTTCCAACAGGAGAAAAACCCCCTGGGGGTTTTTTACTGAACCAACAGCGTTTTGAGGGAATTCATTCCGCCCAGCCACACCAGGAGAACCCAACCCCCGAAAATCGGGGATGGGGGAATCGTTAACCCTGGAAAAGTCCTGGAAAATTCCCGGAACGGCCCTCGGGGCAGGAGTTACTCACGACATAGAAATCGAAGGGGATGTGGGGCACAAAGGGCCGGAACCTGAGAGGGAGAGAAAACCCCGATTCATTCCCCGGGCCCGCAGACACCCCCCCTCCCGCCCCCGTCACGACACGGTCCTGTCGCGACATGCGGGGCCCCGGGACTCGCCTGGAGCCGAAGCGGCCGCCGCGGCCGCGGCCTCGATCGCCCCTGCGGGGAGAGAACGGCGGTGACGGGGGGCTCCGAGCCCCGGTCCCCCGGCCCCGGTCCCGGCCCCGCCGCCCCCCCCGGTTCCCCTCGCTCCCGATCCCCCGGTTCCCCTCGCTCCCGATCCCCCGGTTCCCCTCGCTCCCGGTGTCCCCCGGTTCCCCTCGCTCCCGATCCCCCGGTTCCCCTCGCTCCCGGTGTCCCCCGGTTCACCCCATTCCCGGTATCCCCCGGTTGTTCTCCCCGCTCCCGCCGCTCTCTTCCCGTTCCCCCGCCCCGCTCCCGCAGCCCCCAGTCCCGGTCTCTCCCCGGTGCCGCTCCCGCCGCTCCCGGTTCTCCCGCCACTTCCTCCGCTAATCCCGGAGTGCCCCCGGTGCCGGTGTGTTCCCCCCGGTGCCGGTGTGTTCCCCCCGGTGCCGGTGTGTTCCCCCCGGTGCCGGTGTTCCCCCCGGTGCCGGTGTGTTCCCCCCGGTGCCGGTGTTCCCCCCGGTGCCGGTGTGTTCCCCCCGGTGCCGGTGTTCCCCCCGGTGCCGGTGTTCCCCCCGGTGCCGGTGTGTTCCCCCCGGTGCCGGAGTCCCCACCTCATGTCGCCGCCGTTCCCGACAATGAAGCGCCGCTCGCAGACCCCGCAGCAACCCGCCCTCCCATTGGCCGCCGCTCTCCCGCTGCCCGCCCCCCGCGGGGGCTCCGCCGGCACCCATTGGTGGAGCGGCGCGTCAATCAGAGCGGGGAGCGGCCAATGGCGGGGCGCACCGGGTGGCCGCTGGAGGGGGCTCGGAGCCCATGAATGGAGCGCGCGGCCCGCGGTTGTAAAGCGCGCGGCGGCAATTGGCGGCCAGCAGCAGAGTGGCGCAGCGGGAGCGTGCTGGGCCCATAACCCAGAGGTCGATGGATCGAAACCATCCTCTGCTAGCAGCAATTTTTCTTCCCACGCGAGCTTTGTTTTGCTCGTCAACATTTTTTTATTTGCTACGTTCACTTAAGGAATGCCCCGTGATGCTTTTCCAGGCTTGTCTCGCTCGGCGAGTCGGCAGCAGCGTGGGGGTTACCGGCGTCACGGGTGTCACCCCAACCCGCCCCCACCCCCGTCCCCGAGCGCCGCGCGCGCCCCCGGGAGCTGCGGGTGCGGCGTGGCCGGACCATTGCGCGCGTCCCCCTGCGTGTGTGTCCCCACCCGCGCGTGTCCCCCGAGCGCTGCCAGCGTCCCCAGCATCCCCCGAGTGGCATCTCCGGGGTCACCCCCGCTGCCGTGGGGCTGCCGGGACCCCACCGCGGGGCGCAACCTCCCACGGACGGGGGCGGCCAGAGGTGTCCGAGCCCCCCCCTCCGGGTCCCCCAGGGCTGCGCGAAGGCCCCGGGGCTGCGTGGGGACAGCGCGGGGCCCGCGGCTCGGGATGTCCCCTCCACCCCAATGATCCTCTCGGCTCTCAGCGCCCCACGCGTGACCCGGGTGGCGGCGGCCGCCGGGACCCAACGCACGGAGGGGACAAATCCCGGCACATCGCCCCCCGCCCCAAACCCCGTCGCACCGCCCCACGGGTGGGAATATCGGGAATATCCGCACCCGCCAGCGGGCGGCCCCATCCGCCGCCCGTCCCGGCTGGAATGCCGTGGGGGGAGCGGGCAGGAAGGAGTTAAGCTCGGTGTGGATGATAACGGCCCTTTGTGTCACCAGTGGGGGGGGCGAGCAAGGGCTCAGCCCCGCCGCGGGGGGGGGGGAAGCCACTCTCCGTCCGTGGGCGATGCTGGCGGTGCTGGCCCCGCTCCTGGCCCCGCTCCTGGCCCCGCTCCTGGCCCTGCTCCCGGGCGCGGTGACGGCCCCGGCCCCGCTGACCCTCGCCGTGGTGCTGCCCCAGCACAACCTCACCTACCCGTGGGCTTGGCCGCGCGTGGGACCCGCCGTGCGCTTGGCCGCGGCCGCCGTCAATTCCCGGCGGGATCTGCTGCCCGGCTTCACCCTGGGCTGGGTGTTCGGCGACAGCGAGGATCGCCACGGGGTCTGCTCGGAAATGGCCGCGCCGCTGGTGGCCGTGGACCTGCGGCTCGCCCATCACCCCGCCGCGTTTTTGGGGCCGGGGTGCGTCTACTCGGCGGCGCCGGTGGCCCGGTTCACCAGCCACTGGCAGCTGCCGCTGGTCACGGCGGGGGCCGAAGCCCACGGCTTCGACGACAAGAGCGAGGAGTTCGGCTTGACCACCCGCGCCGGCCCCAGCCACCGCAAACTGGGCGAGCTGGGCGTGCAGCTGCACCGGCGCTTCAACTGGACGCGGCGGGCGCTGCTGGTGTACTGGGACGAGCGGGTGGACGACCGGCCCTATTATTTCGCCGCCGAGGGCTTGTACGTGCAGCTGCCCGCCCTGCGCAACCTCACGGTCATGGACGTGGTGTTCCGCGACGGCGGCAACTTCTCCTTCATCATCCAGGAGATCAAGGCGAAGGGGCGCGGTGAGAGCCGGGGACAGCGGGGAGGGGGACGGGGAGTGCGCGGCCCCGCACGGGAATGCGCGGCCCCGCGCCGGTGCCAGGCTCGGTGTGCCAGGCTGGGTGTTCCGGGAGGGTGTTTCGCGGCCATACATGGCTGTGCACAACTTTACGGGGGTGTTCCTGGGTGTGCCCGGCTGCACGCGGACATTTCAGGGGTGTCCACAGGTGTCCGTGGCCGGACGCGGCTGTGCGCGACTTCCCGCGGGGGTTACGGGCTGTTTCACAGCTCTCCGGGGGTTTCTGTGGCCGGACGGGGCTGAGAACAGCTTTACGCGGGGGTTTCGCAGCTGTTCACAGCTGGACGTGGCTGTTCACAGGTGTCACAGCCGCGCACATCTGCACACAGCTGTGCGCGGCTGTACACGGCTGTCCACGGTTGTTCTTGGCTGTTCTCGGCTGTTCTCGGCTGTTCTCGGTTGTTCTCGGCTGTTCTCCGTTGGTTTTGGTTGTTCTCGGTTGTTCTCGGCTGTTCTTGGCTGTTCTCTGCTGTGCTCGGTTATTTTTGGGTGTTCCCGATTGTTCTCGGTTGTTTTTGGTTGTTTTTGGTTGTTTTTGGTTGTTCCCGGCTGTTCTCAGCAGCACACGCGCCTGTCACACCCGTACACGCGTGTCCCGCACACCCCCTCGCTGCCCCTGCCCCACCCCTGGACCCCCGGGGCCCCCGGGACCCCTCCCCACTCCGTGTCCCACCGGGGTCTCGGGGCGTTGTCACCTGTCCCGGTGTCCCGGGCTGCCTCTGTCCCCCTCCATGGAGCTGCTCCAGCCCCGGCCGGTCCCGGGAGCCCCGGGCCGGGCGGGGGCCAGGCGGCACCCCCGGGGTCACGGTGTCGCCGGGAATCCATCAGGGCCGCGGGGAGGAGGAAACGGAGTCGGGAAAACAGGAAACCTCGGCCTGGCGCCGAGGGCAGCGCCGGGCAGGGCACGGGGGGGGAACGGCAGCGGGGTCGGGACCCCCCGCCCCGGGGGCACCGTGACCCATTCCCGTCACGCAACGGCCGGGGACCCCCGGGCTGCGGGGCTGGGGTCTCCAGTGGTCTCCCAGCGGTGCTGGGGGGCTCGGGCCCACATCACACAATTACCGGGGACTCCCTGGCTGTGGGGCTGGGGTCTCTGGGCTGCCGGGGGCCGCGGCTCCAAGGGCCGTGTCCCCCCCAGTTGTGTACGTGTGCTGCGCCCCGGACACGCTGCGGGAGCTGATGCTGCAGGCGGAGAGCGAGGGGCTCACGGGCGGCGACTTCGCCTTTTTCTACATCGACACGCTGGGGGCCAGCCTGCAGGGCCAGCGCTTCCCCGAGCCCCGGCGGCCCTGGCTCCGCGGGGACCCGCACGACGCCCGCGCCCGCCGCGCCTTCCAGGTGAGCGGGGCGGGCACGGGGACACGGCCGGAGGGACACAGGTGGCACCGGGAGGGCAGGGACACCCCCAGGGGGACACAGGCACCCCCGGGAGGGTCTGCCCAGCCCCTCCAGCCCCTGTCCCCATCCCAGGCTGTCACCATCATCACCTACAAGGAGCCCGAGAACCCCGAGTACCGGCCCTTCCTGGAGCGGCTCAAGGAGGAGGCGCGGGACCACTTCAACTTCTCCATGAAGGACGGCTTGGTGGGAGCCGCGGGGATGGCGGGGGGCACCGGGGACAGCGGGAGCTGGGGACGAGGAGGACACCGGGTGGGGCTGGGGGATGCGGGATGGAGCTGGGGACAACGGGGACAAGGGGATACGGGGACACGGGATGGAGCTGGAGCTGCTGGGGGACGCGGGATGGATCCGGGGACAGGGAGCCCCAGCTGGGTCCTGTCCCCGAGCTGTCCCCGTGTCCCCAGATGAATTTCATCGCCGCCGCCTTCCACGACGCCGTCCTGCTCTACGCCCAGGCTCTCAACGAGACCCTGGAGCGCGGCGGCTCCGTCAGCGACGCCTCGGCCATCACCCGCCAGATGTGGAACCGCACCTTCTACGGTGAGGCCTGGCCCCGTCCCATCCCATGGATCCCACCCCACCCCATCCCACCCTGTCCCAGCCCCACTCCCAGGATGACGTTTTGGGATCGGAGCCCCCCATCGAGGTCCCCCCAGCCCCTCCCCCGCCCTCCCCAGGTGTCACCGGCTTCCTCAAGATCGACGAGCAGGGGGACCGGGAGAGCGACTACTCCCTGTGGGACATGGATCCCGAGCACGGGAACTTCCAGGTGAGCCCCGGGGCGGGGGCAGCCGGGCCCGGGGCGGGGTCCCGGGGCTCCCCCCCACCCATTCCTTGCCGCCCCACCCCAAAGATCGTGGCCAACTACAACGGCACCACCAAGAAGATCCAGATGGTTCCGGGCCGAGAGATCCACTGGCCGGGGAACGCGGTCCCGTCCGATGTCCCCCCCTGTGGCTTCGAGGGCACCGACCCCAAGTGCCGCAAAGGTGAGGGGTGGGGGGGGGAACCGCCAGACCCCCGCCCGGCCCCCCCCGGGCCCTGACCGCTCCCTCCTCTGCCCGGCAGCCTCGCTGTCCACGCTGGAGATCCTGTCCCTCGTGGTCAGCCTGATCCTCATGGCCATCACCGCCACCTCCTTCTTCATCTACAGGTGCGTGGGGACCCCCGGGCGGGGCGGGGCGGGCCGGGGGGGCGCGGCCGGGGTCTCACGGGCCCCCCCGGGCGCAGGAAGCTGCAGCTGGAGAAGGAGCTGGCGGCCGAGCTGTGGCGGGTGCGCTGGGAGGACGTGCAGATGAGCAGCCTGGAGAAACATCTGCGGAGCGCCGGCAGCAAACTCACGCTGTCCCTGGTGGGCACCGGGGGATCCGGGGGGATCCGGGGGGCACCGGGGGTCCAGAGTCACCCCCAGCCCCGCTCGGGGTGGCGGGACGGGAGGATCGGGGTGCCCGGGCTCACCCCACACCCCTCGCACAGAGGGGCTCCAACTACGGCTCGCTGATGACCACGGAGGGGCAGTTCCAGGTGTACGCCAAGACCGCCTATTACAAGGTACGGGGCCGGGGGGGACACCCACCCCCCGTGTCCCCACCCCCAGTGTCCCCAATGTCCCCACCCCCGTGTCCCCACCCCCCGTGTCCCCCCAGGGTAACCTGGTGGCCGTGAAGAACGTGAACCGCAAACGCATCGAGCTGACGCGCAAGGTCCTGTTCGAGCTGAAACACGTACGTGGTGCCCCCGGGGGTGTCCCCGGGCCGGGGGGGACACGGCGGGACCCCGGCCCACCCCGCCTACCCCGCTGTGCCCCCCCGGCAGATGCGGGACGTTCAAAACGAGCACCTGACCCGGTTCGTGGGCGCCTGCACCGACCCGCCCAACATCTGCATCCTGACCGAGTACTGCCCGCGCGGGAGCCTCCAGGTGCGGCCGGGACCCTCCGGGGGAACCGGGACCGTCCCGGGGCTGTGTGGGGACCGGAACCCCCGTCCCGGGGCCGCCCCTCACCCCCCCGTGTCCCCAGGACATCCTGGAGAACGAGAGCATCACGCTGGACTGGGTGTTCCGCTACTCCCTCACCAACGACATCGTCAAGGTAGCGGTGACGTTCCTGGGGCGTTCCGGGAACCCCCCGGAACCGCCCGGGAACCGCCCGGGAGCCCCCCGGGAGCCCCCCGGGATCCCCCCTGCCGTGGGTCCGGCCGTGTCCGAGCTGTCCGTGTCCCTGCAGGGGATGCAGTTCCTGCACAACGGGGTCATCGTCTCCCACGGGAACCTCAAGTCCTCCAACTGCGTGGTGGACTCGCGCTTCGTGCTGAAGATCACGGACTACGGGCTGGAGAGCTTCCGCACGGCCCCCGACGGCGACGACGCCCACGTGCTCTTCGCCAGTGAGACCCCCCCGCGCCCCCGGCTGTCCCCAAGTGTCCCCAAGTGTCCCCAAGTGTCCCCCCCGGGCTGACCCCGTCCCCGGTGCCGCAGAGAAGCTGTGGACGGCGCCGGAGCTGCTGCGCATGGAGGAGCCGCCGGCGCGGGGGACGCAGAAGGGCGACGTCTACAGCTTCGGCATCATCCTGCAGGAGATCGCCCTGCGCAGCGGCGTCTTCTACGTGGAGGGGATGGAGCTCAGCCCCAAAGGTCAGCGGGGACCGGCTGGGACGGGGCTGCAGCGGCTGCTGGGGGCTGCAGGGGTGGTTGGAACCATCGGTGGGTTCTTGGGCGTGTTGGTGGCTTCCTGGACCCTCTGATGGGTTCCTGGACCCTCTGATGGGTTCCTGGACCTGCTGATGGGTTCTTGGATCTGCTGATGGGTTTCTGGACCCACCAATGGGTTCCTGGACCCGCTGATGAGTCCCTGTGGGTGCTGCCCTCCCTGAGGGGTCCCCGTCCCCGCAGAGATCATCGAGCGGGTGAAGAGCGGGGAGCGGCCCAGCTTCCGGCCCTCGGCCAACGTCGGCTGTCACCTGGAGGAGCTGGGGCAGCTGATGCAGCACTGCTGGGCCGAAGACGTCCTGGAGCGCCCCGACTTCAACCAGATCAAGGTCCAGCTCCGCAAGTTCAACAGGTGCCACCACGGAGCCCGACCCGCGGGCCAGGGGCCACCCCCAGGAAGGGTCCCTGGGTCAGGGGTGGCCTCCAGGGAGGGTCCCTGGGTGGGTGGTGACCCCAAGGAAGGGTCTGTGGATGAGGGGTGACATCCAGAGAGGGTCCCCAGGAGAGAGGTGACCCCAGAGGAGCTCCCCAGGTGGGAGGTGACCCCCAAAAAGGGTCCCCGTGCAGGAGGTGACCCCGTTCCCGCAGGGAGAGCAGCACCAACATCCTGGACAACCTCCTGTCGCGCATGGAGCAATACGCCAACAACCTGGAGGAGCTGGTGGAGGAGCGCACGCAGGCGTACCTGGAGGAGAAGCGCAAGGCCGAGGCTCTGCTCTACCAGATCCTGCCCCAGTGAGCTCCGGGGGGGTCCCGGGGGGCGCCCGGGGGGCCGTGCCCACCCTGACCCCCCGCTCCCGTCCCCAGCTCGGTGGCGGAGCAGCTCAAGCGGGGGGAGACGGTGCAGGCGGAGGCGTTCGACAGCGTCACCATCTACTTCAGCGACATCGTGGGCTTCACGGCGCTGTCGGCGCAGAGCACGCCCATGCAGGTGGTGACGCTGCTCAACGACCTCTACACCTGCTTCGACGCCATCATCGACAACTTCGACGTCTACAAGGTGAGGGCGACGCGCGGCGGCGCTCGGGGACGGGGGACGGAGGCGTCCCCGGGGGAGTCACGGAATTCCAGGGTCGGGAAACGCCAGGAGCAGGGAGTCCCAGAATCCCAAAATTCCAGTTCCAGCTCCCTGGGATGCTGATATCCCAGAATCCCAAAATTCCAGTTCCAGCTCCCTGGGATGCTGATATCCCAGAATCCCAAAATTCCAGTTCCAGCTCCCTGGGATGCTGATATCCCAGAATCCCACCACCCCAAAATCCCAGAGTTACAGAATCCCAAACCCCCTGCACCGCAGAACCCCCACAGCCCGCAATCCCGGGATGGCTGAGGTAGGAAAAGCCCCCCAGGACCCCGGAGCCCGAGGTGTTCCCCATCCCCAGCTCGTGCCCAGGTGCCACCTCCAGGAGCTCCCGGGGCCGGGAGCCGCCCTTTCCCGGCGGGAATTCCGCTTTTCCCGCAGGTGGAGACCATCGGGGACGCCTACATGGTGGTGTCGGGGCTGCCGGTGCGCAACGGGAAGCTGCACGCGCCCGAGGTGGCCCGGATGGCGCTGGCCCTGCTGGACGCCGTGCGCTCCTTCCGCATCCGCCACCGGCCACAGCAGCAGCTGGAGCTGCGCATCGGCATCCACACGGGTCTGGGATTCTGTGGGAATGGGAATGGGAATGGGAACGGGAATGGGAATGGGAATGGGAATGGGAATGGGAATGGGAATGGGAACGGGAATGGGAATGGGAACGGGAATGGGAATGGGAATGGGAATGGGAATGGGAATGGGAATGGGAACGGGAATGGGAATGGGAATGGGAATGGGAACGGGAATGGGAATGGGAATGGGAACGGGAATGGGAATGGGAACGGGAATGGGAATGGGAACGGGAACGGGAACGGGAATGGGAACGGGAACGGGAACGGGAATGGGAACGGGAATGGGAATGGGAACGGGAATGGGAATGGGAATGGGAATGGGAACAGGAACGGGAATGGGAATGGGAACGGGAACGGGAACGGGAATGGGGGAAATGGGAATGGGATTGGGAATGGGGAATGGTGACACAGGGGTGACACAGGTGACACAGGTGACACAGAGGTGACACAGAGGTGACACAGGTGACACAGGTGACACAGGTGACACAGAGGTGACACAGGTGACACACAGGTGACACAGGTGACACAGGTGACACAGGTGACACAGAAGTGACACAGGTGACACAGGTGACACAGGGGTGACACAGGTGACACAGGGGTGACACAGGTGACACAGGTGACACAGGGGTGACACAGGTGACACAGGTGACACAGGTGACACAGGTGACACACAGGTGACACAGGTGACACAGGTGACACAGGTGACACAGGTGACACAGGCTGTCCCCGCAGGCCCGGTGTGCGCGGGGGTGGTGGGGCTGAAGATGCCGCGGTACTGCCTGTTCGGGGACACGGTGAACACGGCCTCGCGCATGGAGTCCAACGGCGAGGGTGAGCAGCGGGGGGCTCGGGGACACCGCGGGGACACCACAGGGACACCGCGGGGACACCCTGGGGACACCCTGGGGACACCGCGGGGTGCTGAGGGTCCCGAGCCCCCCTCCCTCCCTCCCTCCCCAGCCCTGAAGATTCACATCTCGGGGGTCACCAAGGCCGTGCTGGAGGAATTCGGCTGCTTCGAGCTGGAGCTGCGGGGGGACGTGGAGATGAAGGTGAGTCCTGACCCCCCAAAACTGCCGTGACACCCCCTAAAACTGCCCCAAACCCCCCCAGACTGCCCTGACACCCCCTAAAACTGCCCCAAACCCCCCCAGACTGCCCTGACACCCCCTAAAACTGCCCCAAACCCCCCCAGACTGCCCTGACACCCCCTAAAACTGCCCCAAACCCCCCCAAACTGCCCCAATACCCCCAGAACTGCCCTGACACCCACCAAAACTGCCCTGATACCCCCTAAAACTGCCCCAAACCCCCCCAAACTGCCCCGATATTCCCCCACCCCAATCCGTGGGGTAAAGCCCTTCTGCACCCCAAACCCCCCTGGGTACCCCAAACTCCCCGGGGCACCCCAAACCTCCTCCCCACACAGGGCAAGGGCAAGCTCAGGACCTACTGGCTGCTGGGGGAGCGCGGGGGCAGCACCCGGGGGTGACCCCTCCCCGCACCCCAAAAGCCGCACCCAGAGCCTGCGGGGCACCAGGACCGCGGAGCCCCCCCGGGCCGGGGCCCCCACAAATGATTCCCCCCCCACTCGGGCCGGCTCCGGAAGGGACCCCCGGGAGTACCGGGGGGGACACGAGAGCTGGGGAGGGGTCCGGGGGGCCGGGGGGGCTCCCCCCGGTGCAGGGGGTGGCACAAGAGCTGTCATTTTTGTAATAAAGCTGCTGCGGACGCACTCGGGGGTCTCCGTGTGTGTGTGGGGGGGGTCCCGGGGGGTTCCCAAGGGGGTCCCGGTGGGGGTTCGGGGGTCCCGAGGGGTCCCGGGGGTGTTCCGGGGGGTTCGGGGGCGTTCGGGGGTCCCGAGGGCTCCCGGGGTTGTTCCGGGGGGTTCGGGGGTCCCGGAAGGCTCCCGGGGGTGTTCCGGGGGGTTCGGGGGGGTTCGGGGGTCCCGGGAGGGTTCGGGGGTTCCCAAGGGGGTCCCGGGGGTTCCCCCGCACGGGCGGGTGGGCGGAGCCTCCTCCCCGCACAGGCCCCGCCTCTTCTTTCCCATTGGCCGAGCCTCCCCCTGTGCCCCGCCCCTCCTGCCCCGCCCCTCGAGCTGTCACTCAGGGCCGCTCTCCGCTTCTATTGGTCGGCGGGGGAGGAGGGGCGGGATTTTCCCTTCGCGCGGCGCTTCCGCTTCCGGCCGAGCGCCTCCGTCGCCCTCCGGTAACTTCCGGCCGCCGCCGCCTCCTCCCGGCCCGGAGCCACCGGCCCGGCCCGGCCCGGGAGCGCCCGCGGCGGCACCGAGCCCCGCACCGAGCCCCGCACCGAGCCCCGCACCGAGCCCCGCACCGAGCCCCGCACCGAGCCCCGCACCGAGCCCCGCAGCGAGCGCCGCACCGCCCGGCCCGAGCGCCCCTCCCCGCGCCGGGGCCGCTCTGCCCCCGTTCCCCGCAGCCGGGGCCCGTCCCCGCCTCCCCGGGGCTGCCCCCATCGCTGAGCCCCGAAATCCCTCCCGGGGCGGCCGGCGGAGCTCGGGGCGGCGGAAGGAGCCGGGAAATCGCCCCCGGTCCCGGCGGGGGCACCGGGAGCACCGGGAAAACACCGGGGGCACCGGGAAAACACCGGGGGCACCGGGAAAACACCGGGGGCACCGGGGGCACCGGGCCCGCCATGGAGCTGCCCAAGGGCAAAGCGGGAGCGGGCGGGAAGCTCCTGCTCTGCTCCCTGCTCGACTCCAAGGATGAGCTGGAGGAGGTGAGAGCGGCCCGGGAAAACACCGGGATCAAACACCGGGAAAACACCGGGATAACACCGGGATCAAACAGGGAAAACACCGGGATAACACCGGGAAAACACCGGGTTAAAACACCGGGAAAACACCGGGATAACACCGGGATAACACCGGGAAAACACCGGGATAACACCGGGAAAACACCGGGATAACACCGGGATAACACCGGGATAAAACACCGGGATAACACCGGGATAACACCGGGATAACACCGGGATAACACCGGGATAACACCGGGATAACACCGGGATAACACCGGGATAACACCGGGATAACACCGGGATAACACCGGGATAACACCGGGATAAAACACCGGGATAACACCGGGATAACACCGGGATAAAACACCGGGATAACACCGGGATAACACCGGGATAACACCGGGATAACACCGGGAAAACACCGGGATAAAACACCGGGATAACACCGGGATAACATCGGGATAACACTGGGATAACACCGGGATAACACCGGGATAAAACACCGGGATAAAACACCGGGATAAAACACCGGGAAAACACCGGGATAAAACACCGGGATAACACCGGGATAACACCGGGATAACACCGGGATAACACCGGGAAAACACCGGGATAAAACACCGGGATAAAACACCGGGATAACACCGGGATAACACCGGGAAAACACCGGGATAAAACACCGGGATAAAACACCGGGATAACACCGGGAAAACACCGGGATCAAACACCGGGATAACACCGGGATCAAACACCGGGATAACACCGGGATCAAACACCGGGATAACACCGGGATCTGGGAATGCTCCTGGGAGCGGCCCTTGCTGGGGAGAATCCGGGATGGTGCGCTTTCCTCAGTTCCCCAGTTCCCCCAGTTCCCCAGTTCCCCCAGTCTCCCCAGTCTCCCCAGTTCCCCCAGTTCCCCAGTTCCCCAGTTCCCCAGTCTCCCCAGTCTCCCCAGTTCCCCAGTTCCCCAGTCTCCCCAGTTCCCCCAGTTCCCCAGTTCCCCAGTTCCCCAGTTCCCCAGTTCCCCCAGTTCCCCAGTTCCCCCAGTTCCCCAGTTCCCCACAGTTCCCCAGTTCCCCCAGTTCCCCAGTTCCCCAGTCTCCCCAGTCTCCCCAGTCTCCCCAGTCTCCCCAGTCTCTCCCCGTGTTCCAGAGGCTGGAGCGCTGTGTGGGGATCGTCACCTCGCTGACCAGCGGGCTCTCGGAGCGCGAGGCCAACGACGCCCTCAACGCCCACGTGAGCAACGGGAACTGGGAATGGGACTGGGAATGGGAACTGGGAATTGGGAATTGGGAATGGGAATGGGAACTGGGAACGGGAACTGGGAATGGGAACTGGGAATGGGACTGGGAACTGGGAATGGGAATGGGAACTGGGAATGGAATTGGGAATGGGATTGGGAACGGGAACTGGGAATGGGAACTGGGAACTGGGAATGGGAATGGGACTGGGAACTGGGAATGGGAATGGGAACTGGGAATGGGAACTGGGAATGGGAACTGGGAATGGGACTGGGATTGGGAACGGGAACTGGGAATGGGAATGGGAACTGGGAATGGGATTGGGAATGGGAACTGGGAATGGGAACTGGGGATTTGGGATTGGGAACTGGGAATTTGGGATTGGGAACTGGGAGTGGAGCTGGAGCTTCTCACCCTCAGCCCGAGGATTCACAGAGCCAAATTCTGTTTGTTGTTTCACACGGAATTCCAGTTTATCCATTGCTCCCAGTTTATCCATTCCCAGTTTATCCATTGCTCCCAGTTTATCCATTCCCAGTTTATCCATTGCTCCCAGTTTATCCATTCCCAGTTTATCCATTCCCGTTATATCCATTGTTCCCAGTTTAAAGGGAGCCAGGCCTGGAGCGTTTATTCCCATCCCATTCCCATTCCATTTCCCATTCCCATTCCCATTCCCATTCCATTTCCCATTCCCATTCCCATTCCATCCCATTCCCATTCCCATTCCCATTCCCATTCCCATTCCCATTCCATTCCATTCCATTCCCATTCCCATTCCCATTCCCATTCCCATTCCCATTCCATCCCATTCCCATTCCCATTCCCATTCCCATCCCATTCCCATTCCATCCCATTCCCATTCCCATTCCATCCCATTCCCATTCCATCCCATTCCCATTCCCATTCCCATTCCCATTCCCATTCCCATTCCCATCCCATTCCCATCCCATTCCCATTCCCATCCCATTCCCATTCCCATCCCATTCCCATCCCATTCCCATTCCCATTCCCATTCCCATTCCATCCCATTCCCATTCCATCCCATTCCCATTCCCATTCCCATTCCCATCCCCAATCCCATTCCCATTCCCGTTCCCATTCCCATCCCAGGAATCCCCTGGAGCAGCAGAACCCCCGGGCGGTTCCTGGGAGCGTTTTCCCGGCTGGAATAACCCCGGGATGCTCCGGATGTCTGGGATTCCCGGCTGATCCGGGCCTTTGCGGGGTGGATTTTCCTTTCCCTCCCTCCATTCCCGCCTGGAATTCAGGCGGATCTGGGATTTTCCCGGCAGATCTGCAAAGGGACCCCCCAGCACGAGGAGATCTGCCTGGGGCTCTTCACGCTCGTCCTGACGGAGCCGGCCCAGGCGCAGAAGGTGAGGGAGAGCTGGGAAAGGGCCGGAATCCCGGGAATTCCGCGGCTGGAACATTCCGGGGTCGGTGCGGGGAGGAGGGAGCTCAGCCTCCCTCCCACCCCAGGAATTCCTTGGATTTGGCCGCGGGAGGCAGATCCCGGTTTTTCCCAGGACCTGTCAGGGTTTCTCCCGGTTTTTCCCGGAGTGGGATTTTCTCCGGGAAGCCGCGCCTGGATGCTCCTGGAATTCATCCTCCGGAGGAGGAACGTGCTGGGATCCCGGGGAAAGCCGATTCCCAGCATTCCAGCTCCCTTAATTCCGCATCCTGGCTCGGCTCTGGGAGCCGCAATCCTGGATTTGGGAGCAAATCCCGGCCCCAGGAATCCCCTCCTGGAACCACAGCACGCTTTTCCCGGGAATCCCGTTTTCCCTTGGATCCGGGGCTTTGCTGGCTCGACCTCGGCGTTCCCAAATCCTTCCCAGGGAGCCCTGGAGGGGCTGAATCCCCCCAGGATCCCTTCCCGTCCTTGTTCCCGAGGCTCTTCCCGCTTTTCCAAAGGCCCAACCCCCTCCCCTGGAGCGACCCTTTCCATGGATTCCTCTGGAATTTTCCTCTGGGACAGGGAGCGTTGTGCCGGCGCATCCCGGAGCCGCGTCTGCTCCGGAACACTTGGGATAATTGGGATAATTGGGATAATTGGGATAATTGGATCTGCCAGGGCTCCGCTGGAGCCAGCCAGGGATTCCTGCCGGGATTTGGGATGGACGGGGTTAACCCTTTCCTGCCCGAGGAGTTCCTGGGATCCGCTGGGCCGGGAAAAACAAAATCCCCAAAACCTGGAACCCTCCCCCCAAACCTGGCCAGGATCCCTGAATTTCTCCAGGACCCCAAAATCCGTCCTGGGGACCCAAAATCTGCCCTGGGGACCCAAAATCTGTCCTGGGGACCCAAAATCTGCCCTGGGGACCCAAAATCTGCCCCGGGGACCCCAAAATCTGTCCTGGGGACCCAAAATCCGCCCTGGGGACCCCAAAATCTGTCCTGGGGACCCCAAAATCTGTCCTGGGGACCCCAAAATCTGTCCTGGGGACCCCAAAATCCACCCCAGGGACCCCAAAATCTGCCCCGGGGGCCCCCCGAGTGTCCCCAGCCGGGCACAGCCGGCTCCAGCTGCCCCCGGCTCCTCCTCCGGCCGCGATTCCTCGGGATGGGAGCCCAGGGATGTTTGGGATGGGAGCCCAGGGATGCTCGGGATGGGAGCCCAGGGATGTTTGGGATGGGAGCCCAGGGATGCTCGGGATGGGAGCCCAGGGATGCTCGGGATGGGAGCCCAGGGATGTTTGGGATGGGAGCCCAGGGATGCTCGGGATGGGAGCCCAGGGATGTTTGGGATGGGAGCCCAGGGATGCTCAGGATGGGAGCCCAGGGATGCTCAGGATGGGAGCCCAGGGACGTTCGGGATGGGAGCCCAGGGATGCTCGGGATGGGAGCCCAGGGACGTTCGGGATGGGAGCCCAGGGATGCTCGGGATGGGAGCCCAGGGATGTTTGGGATGGGAGCCCAGGGATGTTTGGGATGGGAGCCCAGGGATGTTCGGGATGGGAGCCCAGGGATGTTCGGGATGGGAGCCCAGGGATGTTCGGGATGGGAGCCCAGGGATGTTTGGGATGGGAGCCCAGGGATGCTCGGGATGGGAGCCCAGGGATGTTCGGGATGGGAGCCCAGGGATGTTCGGGATGGGAGCCCAGGGATGTTTGGGATGGGAGCCCAGGGATGCTCAGGATGGGAGCCCAGGGATGCTCGGGGTGGGAGCCCAGGGATGCTCGGGATGGGAGCCCAGGGATGTTTGGGATGGGAGCCCAGGGATGTTTGGGATGGGAGCCCAGGGATGCTCGGGATGGGAGCCCAGGGATGTTCGGGATGGGAGCCCAGGGATGTTTGGGATGGGAGCCCAGGGATGTTTGGGGTGGGAGCCCAGGGATGTTCGGGATGGGAGCCCAGGGATGTTTGGGATGGGAGCCCAGGGATGTTTGGGATGGGAGCCCAGGGATGTTTGGGGTGGGAGCCCAGGGATGTTCGGGATGGGAGCCCAGGGATGCTCGGGATGGGAGCCCAGGGATGCTCGGGGTGGGAGCCCAGGGATGCTCGGGATGGGAGCCCAGGGATGCTCGGGATGGGAGCCCAGGGATGCTCGGAGCTGTTCCCGAGGTGTCCGTCCCTCCCCCCCGGGGCTGTCAGCTCTGCCCGGCCGCTCATTGAAGCCTCATTAATCACCCTGCTTAATTAAACGGCCCCCCGGATCGCGTCAGCCTGGCAGGAATGGAGGAATTCCGGCTCTCCCGCAGGGAATTCTGCCGGTCCCGTGGGTGCTGGTGACATCCCTGTGTCCGTGGGGGTTCATTCCCGCTTTTCCAGCGCTTCCCTGCGGATCCGAGCCGGGCTTTCCCAGGGAACGGGATCCTGGGCTCCTTCCACCCGGATTTAATCGAAATTCAATTTGATTCAAGCGCACCCCGCGCCCAGGGAGGGCAGGATTGATCCCGCAGATCCGTGGATTCGCCCTTCCCTGCCCGGGGCCGCGCTTCCCACGCCGCTTTTCCCGTTTTTCCCGCAGTGCTACCGGGACCTGGCGCTGGTGAGCCGGGACGGGATGAACATCGTCCTCAACAAGATCAACCACATCCTGATGGAGAAGTACCTGAAGCTGCAGGACACCTGCAGGACCCAGGTGCGGCGTTCCCTGCATCCCGGGAATGGCGGGAATGGCAGGAATGGTGACGGGAATAACGGGAATAATGACGGGAATAACGGGAATAATGATGGGAATAACGGGAATAATGACGGGAATAATGACGGGAATAATGATGGGAATAATGGGAATAATGACAGGAATAATGACGGGAATAATGATGGGAATAATGGGAATAATGACAGGAATAATGGGAATAATGATGAGAATAATGACAGGAATAATGACAGGAATAATGGGAATAATGATGGGAATAATGGGAATAATGACGGGAATAATGGGAATAATGATGAGAATAATGACAGGAATAATGACAGGAATAATGGGAATAATGACGGGAATAATGGGAATAATGACGGGAATAATGGGAATAATGATGGGAATAATGGGAATAATGACGGGAATAATGGGAATAATGATGGGAATAACGGGAATAATGATGGGAATAATGGGAATAATGACAGGAATAATGACGGGAATAATGACGGGAATAATGACGGGAATAACGGGAATAACGACGGAGATAATGACGGGAATAACGGGAATAATGACGGGAATAATGGGAATAATGACGGGAATAATGGGAATAATGACGGGAAGTTGGCGGGGCTGATCCCGGTGTCTCCGTGTCCAGCTGGTGTGGCTGCTCCGGGAGCTGGTGAAGAGCGGAGTGCTGGGAGCGGACGGGGTGTGCATGACCTTCATGAAGCAGATCGCAGGTGAGCCGGGAATCCTCGGGATCTGAGCCGGGAATCCTCGGGATCCGAGCCGGGAATCCTCGGGATCTGAGCCGGGAATCCTCGGGATCTGAGCCGGGAATCCTCGGGATCTGAGCCGGGAATCCTCGGGATCCCAGCCGGGAATCCTCGGGATCTGAGCCGGGAATCCTCGGGATCTGAGCCGGGATCCCTCTGGAACTTGCTCCAGGCAGGGCCCACCAGGGTCTGTCCGCAGCTGGGAACCCCCAGAGCCAAATCCAGGCTCTGTCCCTGGATCCCTTGGATCCCATTGGGGCTGGATCCCGCAGGATCCCATGGGGCTGGATCCCGACCTGATCCCATGGGGCTGGATCCTAACCGGATCCCATGGGGCTGGATCCCGCAGGATCCCATGGGGCTGGATCCCTTGGATCCCATGGGGCTGGATCCCTTGGATCCCATTGGGGCTGGATCCCGCAGGATCCCATTGGGGCTGGATCCAGCAGGATCCCATGGGGCTGGATCCCTTGGATCCCATTGGGGCTGGATCCCGCAGGATCCCGCAGGATCTGTCCCCGGGAGCCCATCCAGGCAGGGAATCTCTCCGGGATGATCCTCCCGAGGTGCCGCGGTTCCCGTTGCTCCCGGGCCGGGGCTCCCACGCCCAGCAGATCCCCCGGGATCCCGCGGCTGGATCCCGGATCCCGCTGCTTTTCCAGGTGGGGACGTGACTGCCAAGAACATCTGGCTGGCAGAGAACGTTCTGGAGATCCTGACGGAGCAGAGGTACGGCCGGGAATCGCGGCTGGGAGAGGGGGGAGCGTTCCCAAACCCGCAATTCCCAGATCCCCCCAGATCCCCCCAGATCCCCCCAGATCCCCCTCAGGGCTGAGGAGCTGGCCTGGCTCGGTTCCAGCATCCCGGGAATGTTTCCTTCCCGAGCTTCCCGAGCCGTGGGGGAGGTTTTTCCTCTGGGAGAGTCGATTGCCCAAGAAGTTTCCGGTGTTTGGGCGGCTCCTGCTCCGTCTGGGAATCTCATCCCGGGCCTGCGGGATCCGCAGGATTCCCAACCGCAGGATTCCCCCCCTGGGGCTCTGTCCTGCGGGGGGCTGCGATGATTTGGGGCGGATTCGGGATTGTCAGGGAAGGTTTGGGATTGTCAGGGAGGGTTTGGGGTTCCCAGATGGATTTGGGGTTCCCAGGATGGATTTGGGGTTTCAGGGAGTGGATTTAGGGATTCCAGATCAGATTTGGGGTTCCCAGGATGGATTTGGGGATCCCAGGATGGATTTGGGGGATCCCAGGATGGATTTGGGGATCCCAGGATGGATTTGGGGATCCCAGGATGGATTTGGGGGATCCCAGGATGGATTTGGGGGATCCCAGGATGGATTTGGGGATCCCAGGTCAGATTTAGGGATCCCAGGATGGATTTAGGGATCCCAGGATGGATTTGGGGGATCCCAGGTCAGATTTAGGGATTCCAGATCAGATTTGGGGTTCCCAGGATGGATTTAGGGATCCCAGGATGGATTTGCGGGATCCCAGGATGGATTTGGGGATCCCAGGATGGATTTGGAGATCCCAGGATGGATTTGCGGGATCCCAGGATGGATTTGGGGATCCCAGGATGGATTTAGGGATCCCAGGATGGATTTGGGGATCCCAGGTCAGATTTAGGGATCCCAGGATGGATTTGGGGGATCCCAGGATGGATTTGGGGGATCCCAGGATGGATTTGGGGATCCCAGGATGGATTTGGGGGATCCCAGGATGGATTTGGGGATCCCAGGATGGATTTGGGGATCCCAGGATGGATTTGGGGTTCCCAGGATGGATTTGGGGATCCCAGGATGGATTGGAGGATCCCAGGATGGATTTGGGGATCCCAGGATGGATTTGGAGATCCCAGGATGGATTGGAAGATCCCAGGATGGATTTGGGGATCCCAGGATGGATTTGGGGGATCCCAGGTTGGATTGGAGGATCCCAGGTCAGATTTAGGGATCCCAGGATGGATTTGGGGATCCCAGGATGGATTTAGGGATCCCAGGATGGATTGGAGGATCCCAGGATGGATTTGGGGATCCCAGGATGGATTTGGGGGATCCCAGGATGGATTTGGGGGATCCCAGGATGGATTTGGGGGATCCCAGGATGGATTTGGGGATCCCAGGATGGATTTGGAGATCCCAGGATGGATTTGGGGGATCCCAGGATGGATTTGGGGGAATCCCAGGATGGATTGGAGGATCCCAGGATGGATTTGGGGGATCCCAGGATGGATTGGAGGATCCCAGGATGGATTTGGGGATCCCAGGATGGATTTGGGTTGCAGGGAGTGGGTGCTGAAGAGCAGCCTGCTGGTGGCCATGGCCGTGTACACGTACCTGCGGCTGATCGTGGATCACCACGGCACGGCCGCGCTGCAGGCGCTGCGGCAGAAGGAGGTGGAGTTCTGCATCTCCCTGCTCCGGGAGAGAGTGAGTTCCTGGGATTGGGATTGGGGATGGGATTGGGATTGGGGATGGGATTGGGATTGGGATTGGGTTCTGGAGTTCTGCATCTCCCTGCTCCGGGAGAGGGTGAGTTCCTGGGATTGGGAATGGGATTGGGATTGGGATTGGGGATGGGATTGGGATTGGGATTGGGTTCTGGAGTTCTGCATCTCCCTGCTCCGGGAGAGAGTGAGTTCCTGGGATTGGGATTGGGATTGGGATTGGGATTGGGAATGGGATTGGGAATGGGAATGGGATTGGGATTGGGGATGGGATTGGGAATGGGATTGGGATTGGGGATGGGATTGGGAATGGGATTGGGGATGGGAATGGGATTGGGATTGGGAATGGGATTGGGAATGGGATTGGGAATGGGAATGGGATTGGGATTGGGGATGGGATTGGGAATGGGATTGGGGATGGGAATGGGAATGGGATGGGATTGGGTTCTGGAGTTCTGCATCTCCCTGCTCTGGGAGGGGGTGAGTGTGGGAATGGGATTGGGAATGGGATTGGGAATGGGAATGGGAATGGGATTGGGGATGGGATTGGGAATGGGATGGGATTGGGTTCTGGAGTTCTGCATCTCCCTGCTCTGGGAGGGGGTGAGTGTGGGAATGGGATTGGGAATGGGAATGGGAATGGGAATGGGATCCTGCATCTCCCTGCTCCAGGATTGGGATTGGGATGGGATTGGGAAAGGGAACGGGAATGGGATTGGGAATGGGAATGGGAATGGGATTGGGAAAGGGATGGGCATGGGATCCTGCATCTCCCTGCTCTGGGATTGGGATTGGGATGGGATTGGGATGGGATTTGGATTGGGATCCTGTTCCCCTGCGGATCCCTCCCTGGGCAGGGCGGTTTGGGATGATCCCACAGCAGCAGCTCCAGGCCTGGTTTGGCTCCGGCTGGAGCAGGAGAACCCCGCAGAGCTGGGATTTGTCCCGGATTTCTCCCGGATCCTGCCGTTCCCGACGCTGCCCCGGCAGGGCCTGGCTGCAGGCCTGGGGAGGGTGGCAGATTTATGGGCTGATTGTTTGCTTTGCCAGGGAGAACATTCCAGAACAACTCCCGACCTTCCCTGCCCGTCCCTCCATCCATTCCAGCAGGGAGGGGTGGGAGGAGCGGGAATTCCTCCTTTCCCTGCTCCCATCCCCCTGCCCCGGGCACCGACCGGGATTTTTCCCTCTTTTTTTTTCCCCATTCCCAGTTCATGGATTGCTTCATGATCGGCCGGGATCTGGTGCGGCTGCTGCAGAACGTGGCGCGGATCCCGGAGTTCGAGCAGCTCTGGAAGGACATCC
The DNA here is from genome assembly GCF_049639895.1 of Pseudopodoces humilis. Classification (NCBI taxonomy): domain Eukaryota; kingdom Metazoa; phylum Chordata; class Aves; order Passeriformes; family Paridae; genus Pseudopodoces; species Pseudopodoces humilis. The sequence goes on from NC_142230.1 coordinate 971,233, forward strand.
TGCACAACCCGCAGGTGCTCAGCTCCCAGTTCACAGGTACGGGATCTTCCCTTCCCGGGATTTCCCAGCCGGGATCCCCCCGGGAAACCTCCCGGGATCCCCGGGCTTCCCTCGTCTCCTCCTCCTCCCTGGGATTGTGGGTCCGGTGGGAATTGTCCCTGCCCGTGGTCTGGGTGATCTTTGGGTGATTCCAGCCCAAACCAGTCTGGAATTCCGGGTTGGTCGGAGTTATTTCCCTTAATTAAGGGACTGGGAAGGTGAGTCCAGAGTGAGCAGAGCCTGGAGAAGCTCCATAAAAATCAGGAATTCCAGGAGCTGCAGCAATGGCACCTCCGTGGGATTTAATTCCTGCTGGTTTCCCCATTCCGTGGGAAGAGCCATGGATTTTATTTGGGGTTTTCTTTTTCATTTGTTTGATTTCCATCAATGGTATTCCCATAAATTGTTCCTTTCCCTGGGCGCTTCCCTGGACGCAGCAATTCCAGGGAAATGGGGCTTTGGGGCGTTCCCACCCCTTTGGAGCCCTCAAATCCCCCTCAAACCCCTCCTTAGCGATCCCTAAAAAACTTTCTCTGGATGCCTTTTCCAACCAAATTCCGGTTCCCTGTCCCTGCCCAGGGGTCCTGCAGCTCCTGCAGTCCAGGACCTCCCGCAAATTCCTGGCGTGCCGCCTCACCCCCGACATGGAGACCAAGCTGCTCTTCATGACCTCGCGGGTAATTCCCCATGGATCCCTTCCCAAATCCCTCTGGATCCCTTCCCAAATCCCTCTGGATCCCCTCCCAAAATCCCTCTGGATCCCCTCCCAAAATCCCTCTGGATCCCCTCCCAAATCCCTCTGGATTCCCTCCCAAAATCCTCCTGGATCCCCTCCCAAATCCCTCTGGATCCCTTCCCAAATCCCCATGGATCCCTTCCCAAAATCCTCCTGGATCCCTCCCCAAAATCCTCCTGGATCCCCTCCCAAAATCCCCCTGGATTCCCTTCCCAAATCCCCCTGGATTCCCTTCCCAAATCCCCATGGATCCCTCCCCAAAATCCTCCTGGATTCCCTTCCCAAATCCCTCCTGGACTCCCTTCCAAATCCCCCCTGAATTCCCTCCCAAATTTCTTCCCGAATCCCCTCCCAGATTTCCCGTGGCTCAGGGTCCTGTGTGGTGCTTGTTCCCAGCCCTTCCTGCAGAATTCCCTCCCAGATTTCTACCTGGATTTCTCCCGGATTTCTCCCGGATTTCTCCCCCAGTCCCCTCCTGGATTTCTCCCGGATTTTTCCCCGAATCCCTCCCAGATTTCTCCCCGAATCCCTCCCGCACTCCCTCCCACCCCGGCTCCGTGTCCGTGGTGCCCGTTCCCAGCGGAATTCCGTGTGCAGTGCCCGTTCCCAGCGGAATTCCGTGTGCGGTGCTCATTCCCAGCGGAATTCCGTGTGCAGTGCCCGTTCCCAGCGGAATTCCGTGCCCGAGGTGCCCGTTCCCAGCGGAATTCCGTGTGCAGTGCCCGTTCCCAGCAGAATTCCGTGTGCGGTGCCCGTTCCCAGCGGAATTCCGTGTGCAGTGCTCATTCCCAGCGGAATTCCGTGTGCAGTGCCCGTTCCCAGCGGAATTCCGTGTGCAGTGCTCATTCCCAGCGGAATTCCGTGCGCGGTGCCCGTTCCCAGCGGAATTCCGTGCGCGGTGCTCATTCCCAGCGGAATTCCGTGTGCAGTGCCCATTCCCAGCGGAATTCCGTGTGCAGTGCCCGTTCCCAGCGGAATTCCGTGTGCAGTGCCCGTTCCCAGCGGAATTCCGTGTGCAGTGCTCATTCCCAGCGGAATTCCGTGTCCGTGGTGCCCGTTCCCAGCGGAATTCCGTGTGCAGTGCTCATTCCCAGCGGAATTCCGTGCGCGGTGCCCGTTCCCAGCGGAATTCCGTGTGCAGTGCTCATTCCCAGCGGAATTCCGTGTGCAGTGCTCATTCCCAGCGGAATTCCGTGCCCGAGGTGCCCGTTCCCAGCGGAATTCCGTGTGCAGTGCCCGTTCCCAGTGGAATTCTGTGCGCGGTGCCCGTTCCCAGCGGAATTCCGTGTGCAGTGCCCATTCCCAGCGGAATTCCGTGTGCAGTGCCCGTTCCCAGCGGAATTCCGTGCGCAGTGCCCGTTCCCAGCGGAATTCCGTGTGCGGTGCCCGTTCCCAGCGGAATTCCGTGTGCAGTGCCCGTTCCCAGCGGAATTCCGTGCGCAGTGCCCGTTCCCAGCGGAATTCCGTGCCCGAGGTGCCCGTTCCCAGCGGAATTCCGTGTCCGCGGTGCTCATTCCCAGCGGAATTCCGTGTCCGCGGTGCTCATTCCCAGCGGAATTCCGTGTGCAGTGCCCGTTCCCAGCGGAATTCCGTGTGCAGTGCCCATTCCCAGCGGAATTCCGTGTCCGCGGTGCTCATTCCCAGCGGAATTCCGTGTCCGCGGTGCTCATTCCCAGCGGAATTCCGTGTCCGCGGTGCTCATTCCCAGCGGAATTCCGTGTGCGGTGCCCATTCCCAGCGGAATTCCGTGTGCAGTGCCCGTTCCCAGCGGAATTCCGTGCGCAGTGCCCATTCCCAGCGGAATTCCATGTGCAGTGCCCATTCCCAGCGGAATTCCGTGTGCAGTGCCCATTCCCAGCGTAATTCCGTGCGCGGTGCCCGTTCCCAGCGGAATTCCGTGTGCAGTGCCCATTCCCAGCGGAATTCCATGTGCAGTGCCCATTCCCAGCGGAATTCCGTGTGCAGTGCCCATTCCCAGCGTAATTCCGTGCCCGAGGTGCCCGTTCCCAGCGGAATTCCGTGTGCAGTGCTCATTCCCAGCGTAATTCCGTGCGCGGTGCCCGTTCCCAGCGGAATTCCGTGTGCAGTGCCCATTCCCAGCGGAATTCCGTGCCCGAGGTGCCCGTTCCCAGCGGAATTCCGTGTGCAGGTGCGCTTTGGGCAGCAGAAGCGCTACCAGGACTGGTTCCAGCGGCAGTACCTGTCGACGGCCGACAGCCAATCCCTGCGCTGCGACCTGATCCGCTACATCTGCGGCGTGGTGCACCCCAGCAACGAGGTGCTGAGCTCCGACATCCTGCCCCGCTGGGCCATCATCGGCTGGCTGCTCACCACCTGCACGGTCGGGATCCGCGGGATCGGGATCCAGGGGATGGGATCGGGATGGGATCCAGGGGATGGGATCCAGGGGATGGGATGGGATTGGGATGGGATCCAGGGGATCGGGATCCAGGGGATTGGGATCCAGGGGATGGGATCGGGATGGGATCCAGGGGATGGGATGGGATTGGGATGGGATCCAGGGGATCGGGATCCAGGGGATGGGATCCAGGGGATGGGATGGGATCCAGGGGATGGGATCCAGGGGATGGGATGGGATCGGGATGGGATCCAGGAGATCGGGATCCAGGGGATTGGGATCCAGGGGATCGGGATCCAGGGGATGGGATCCAGGGGATTGGGATCCAGGGGATGGGGATCCAGGGGATTGGGATCCAGGGGATGGGATCCAGGGGATTGGGATCGGGATCAGGATCGGGATGGGATCCATGGGATTGGGATGGGATCCATGGGATCAGGATCAGGATGGGATGGGATGGGGTGGGATGGGATGGGGATTGGCCGGAGCAGCTGATTCCCAGCAGCTCGCCAGGGATGTGAAGAGGGATCTTGGAGGGATCTCCAGGGATCTTGAGGGAATCCCGGAGGGATCTCAGCTCCGTTTTCATGGAATCATTCGGGGGTTTTGTCTCCTCCAGTCCAACGTGGCGGCTTCCAACGCCAAACTGGCGCTGTTCTACGATTGGCTGTTCTTCAACCCCGAGAAGGACAGCATCATGAACATCGGTGTGTGATCCGGGGGGATCTGCCCGGGATCCAGGGGGATCTGCACTGGGATCCAGGGGGATCTGCACTGGGATCCGGGGAGATCTGCACTGGGATCCAGGGGGATCTGCACTGGGATCCAGGGGGATCTGCACTGGGATCCGGGGGGATCTGCACTGGGATCTGGGGGGATCTGCACTGGGATCCGGAGGGATCTGCACTGGGATCCAGGGGGATCTGCACTGGGATCCGGGGGGATCTGCACTGGGATCCAGGGGGATCTGCACTGGGATCCGGGGAGATCTGCACTGGGATCCAGGGGGATCTGCACTGGGATCCAGGGGGATCTGCACTGGGATCCGGGGGGATCTGCACTGGGATCCGGGGGGATCTGTACTGGGATCCGGGGGGATCTGCCCAGGATCCAGGGGGATCTGCACTGGGATCCGGGGGGATCTGCACTGGGATCCAGGGGGATCTGCACTGGGATCCAGGGGGATCTGCACTGGGATCCAGGGGGATCTGCACTGGGATCCGGGGGGATCTGCCCGGGATGGGATCCATGGGCTGTTCCCAGGGATGGGATCCATGGGATCGCTGTGACCCACGGGCAGCACTGGACCCGGCCGCCCCTCATCCCCTGGATCCCAGCCCAGGGATCCCGTGGATCCCGTGGATCCAGCAGGGATCTGGGGTGTCTCACGCCGTTCCCTCCCCCAGAGCCCGCCATCCTGGTCATGCACCACTCCATGAAGCCGCACCCGGCCATCACGGCCACGCTGCTGGATTTCATGTGCCGGGTGAGCGCCCCTCCTTCCTTCTCCAGGGAATTCCCTGCCCTGGCAGGGATTTTCTCCCCCTTCCCGACCCCTGACCCTGCTCTCCCTCCCTCGTCTCTTCCAGATCATTCCCAATTTTTACCCCCCTCTGGAAGCGCACGTCCGGCAGGGCGTGTTCAACTCCCTCACCCACATCGTGGAGAAGCGAGTCCTGGCGTAAGAGCCCCGGCTTTTCCCGGCTTTTCCCCAATTCCCGGCACGGACGCGGCCGCTCCCGGCGCTCCGGGGCCGTGGGAGCTCCGTGGAAAACCCTGGGGTTGTGTCCCGTGGAGCCGCTCCCCCAGGGAAAAGGGATGTGGGGTCAGGGAATCGGGATTGCCCCGGGATGCAATCCAGGGGATCCCAGCCCAGGAATCCCAGCCCCTGCTGCCATTCCCGGGTTGTGGAGGGGATCCCGAGGGAGCTGCGGGTGGCGATCCCGGGCACGGGGAGGAGCCCCCGGCATTCCCGTGGGAACGAGGCTCCGGCCGATCCCGATCCCTGCCCCGTCCCTCGCAGGCACCTGGCCCCGCTCTTCGACAACCCCAAGCTGGACAAGGAGCTCCGGGCCATGCTCAGGGAGAAATTCCCGGAATTCTGCAGCTCTCCCTCGCCCCCCATCGAAGGTAGGGAGTGCGGGGGGCTCCTGGCAGATCCGCCGAGGGAGTTTTTCCCTGGAATTCCGGATGGGCCGGGCCGGGCGTGCTGGGATTTAGGGAATTGCGGGATCCCATCCCGGGTTTGGGGGAGCCTCACCTGGCTCCGTGCTCCCAGTGAAAATCGAGGAGCCGGTTCCCATGGAGATGGAGAATCACCTGGAGAAGGATGACGGTTGCTATGACAACGCCGAGGCCGCCTTCAGCGATGATGAGGAGGAGCTGAACAGCAAAGGTGAGGGAGCTCCGGGATTCCCCACGGACACAGAGAATTCCGGAGAGCTCCCGGCTGCCGGCGCGATTCCCTCCTTGGCCGGGAGCTGATCCCGGTGGGAATCCCGGCTTTCCTCCTGCAGGAGCCGATTCCCAAATCCAGCGGTTCAGGATCTGTGCCCCCAGGGTTGGTTCCCTTTCCTGGCCGTTCCCAGGAGCTCTGAGCGCTTTTCCAGCCTCAGATCCCAGCTCAGATCCCCTCTGGAGCCATTCCCGGCCTCGCTGCTCAGATCCCTGTGGGATTCCCGCAGTTCCAGGGGGTTTTCCCGGCAGTGGGAAGTGGCCGCAGGCCCGGGATGGGGCGGGGGACGTGACCTGGGAGCCCCAGGATCCCAAATTGTGGAGATGGCCGAGGGTGGGGTTTGGGAACGGGGCCGGGATCACAATCCCAGACATTCCCAGTGCCTGGGGCAATTCCCACCTTCATCCCAGAGCCCGGCTCCAGGGGAGAAGGAGGAAAATCCCTCATCCCGTGGGGCTTTCCCTGTTCCCAGGGAAGAAGCGGGAGTTCAGGTTCCACCCGATCAAGGAATCCATCGTGGAGGAGCCGGTGGACATCACCCCGTTCCTGGAGCAGCTGGACGAGTCCCTGAAGGACAAAGTGCTGCAGCTGCAGAAGGGCAGGTGGGGCCCCTCCCGTCCCCACGGATCTCCCGGAGCTCCTGGAGAGGGAATTCCCGCAGGAAAAGGGCTTGGGAAGGAGCTCCCAGCTCCTGCCCCGCAGACCTTGGCTCAGCCCGGAGATTGTGTGGAATTCCTGGCTTTGAGCGCCTGCTTTTCCCGGTGGAATTCATCCCAGTCCGGAATTCCGGGCTGGGCCGACCCCAAAGCCGGCCCCAGTTCCCCGTCCCAGCGCTCCCAGTGCTCCCAGTGCTCCCAGTGCTCCCAGTAACGCGGATCTCCCGTCCCTGTTGTGCCGCAGTGACACGGAGGCGCAGTGCGAGGTGATGCAGGAAATCGTGGATCAGGTCCTGGAGGTAACGGAGCCGGGAATGGCCGGGATCCCTGGGAATGGTCTGGGATCCCTGGGAATGGTCTGGGATCCCTGGGATCGCCCCTGGGGACACCCAGATCCCCTTGGGATCCATCTGTGGATCCCCTCCCTGTTCCCGGTGCCCCAATGTCCCCAGCAGCTGCTGGCAGGGATCTGGGATCACTGGGAATGATCTGGGATCACTGGGAATGGTCTGGGATCACTGGGAATGGTCTGGGATCACTGGGAATGGTCTGGGATCCCCGGCAGTGATTTGGGATCCCCGGCAGTGATTTGGGATCCCCGGCAGTGATTTGGGATCCCTGACAGTGATTTGGGATCCCCGGCAGTGTTTTGGGATCCCTGGCAGTGTTTGTTTTGGGATCCCCGGCAGTGATTTGGGATCCCTGGCAGTGATTTGGGATCCCTGGCAGTGATTTGGGATCCCTGGCAGTGATTTGGGATCCCCGGCAGTGATTTGGGATCCCTGGCAGTGATTTGGGATCCCCGGCAGTGTTTTGGGATCCCCGGCAGTGTTTTGGGATCCCCGGCAGTGTTTTGGGATCCCCGGCAGTGTTTTGGGATCCCCAGCAGTGTTTGTTTTGGGATCCCCGGCAGTGATTTGGGATCCCCGGCAGTGTTTGTTTTGGGATCCCCGCTGCCGGGATCCGTTCCCGTGTCCGTTCCCTGTGCCAGGCAGGCTCTGAGCTCCTGCTCCCGTCCCTTTCCCAGGAGGATTTTGACTCGGAGCAGCTGTCGGTGCTGGCCTCGTGCCTGCAGGAGCTGTTCAAGGCTCACTTCCGCGGGGAGGTTCTCCCGGAGGAGATCACCGAGGAGTAAGGGCTGGCGGCTTTTCCCGGGGGGATATTCCCGCTGCTCCCGAGGGCTGGGCTCGGCCGGGATCACCGGGATTCCCTGGGAACACCGGGATTCCGGGAACACCGGGATTCCCCGGGAACACCGGGATTCCGGGAACACCGGGATTCCGGGAACACCAGGATTCCGGGATCACCGGGATTCCCCGGGATCACCGGGATTCCGGGATCACCGGGATTCTGGGAACACCAGGATTCCGGGATCACCGGGATTCCAGGAACACCGGGGTTCCAGGAACACCAGGATTCCGGGAACACCGGGATTCCGGGATCACCGGGATTCCGGGAACACCGGGATTCCGGGATCACCGGGATTCCCCGGGATCACCGGGATTCCAGGAACACCGGGGTTCCAGGAACACCAGGATTCCGGGAACACCGGGATTCCGGGAACACCGGGATTCCGGGAACACCGGGATTCCCCGGGAACACCGGGATTCCGGGATCACCGGGATTCCCCGGGAGCCCAGAGCGTCCGTGTGTCCCGCAGGTCCCTGGAGGAGTCCGTGGGGAAGCCCCTGTACCTGATATTCCGGTAGGTCCCTTCCCAAATCCCCGGGAATTCCGGGCTCCATCCCAGAAATCCCCGGAGTTTCCCGTTTCCCTTGGGTGGGAATCCCGGGGGGGTTTTTCTGGGGAGGTGACGTTCCCGCCGTTATCCCGGTGCCGTTCCCGCTCTTCCCAAGGAACCTGTGCCAGATGCAGGAGGACAACAGCGGCTTCTCGCTGCTGCTGGACCTGCTGTCCGAGCTCTACCAGAAACAGCCCAAGATCGGCTACCACCTGCTCTACTACCTGCGGGCCAGGTGAGCCCGGGCCCCGCCCTCCCGTGGCTCCTCCCTCTCCCCCGTGGCTCCTCCTTCTTCTCCCGTGGCTCCTCCTCCTCCTGTGGCTCCTCCTCCTCCTCCTGTGGCTCCTCCTCCTTCTCCCGTGGCTCCTCCTTCTTCTCCTGTGGCTCCTCCCTCTCTCCCGTGGCTCCTCCCTCTCCCCCGTGGCTCCTCCTCCTTCTCCCGTGGCTCCTCCTTCTTCTCCCGTGGCTCCTCCTTCTTCTCCCGTGGCTCCTCCTTCTCCTGTGGCTCCTCCTTCTTCTCCCGTGGCTCCTCCTTCTTCTCCCGTGGCTCCTCCTTCTCCTGTGGTTCCTCCTTCTTCTCCTGTGGCTCCTCCTTCTTCTCCCGTGGCTCCTCCTTCTTCTCCCGTGGCTCCTCCTTCTTCTCCCGTGGCTCCTCCTTCTTCTCCCGTGGCTCCTCCTTCTCCCGTGGCTCCTCCTTCTTCTCCCGTGGCTCCTCCTTCTTCTCCCGTGGCTCCTCCTTCTTCTCCCGTGGCTCCTCCTTCTTCTCCCGTGGCTCCTCCTTCTCCCGTGGCTCCTCCTCCTTCTCCCGTGGCTCCTCCTTCTCCTGTGGCTCCTCCTCCTTCTCCTGTGGCTCCTCCTTCTTCTCCCGTGGCTCCTCCTTCTCCTGTGGCTCCTCCTCCTTCTCCCGTGGCTCCTCCTTCTTCTCCTGTGGCTCCTCCCTCTCTCCTGTGGCTCCTCCTCCTTCTCCTGTGGCTCCTCCTTCTTCTCCTGTGGCTCCTCCCTCCCAGCTGTTCCAGCTGTGCCCCAGCTGTGCCCCAGCTGTTCCAGCTGTTCCAGCTGTGTGTGTCCCCAGCTGTGCCCCAGCTGTTCCAGCTGTTCCAGCTGTGTGTGTCCCCAGCTGTGCCCCAGCTGTGTTCCAGCTGTTCCAGCTGTGTGTGTCCCCAGCTGTTCCAGCTGTGTTCCAGCTGTTCCAGCTGTGTGTGTCCCCAGCAAGGCGGCGCTGGGCAGGATGGGGCTGTACGAGTCGTTCGCTCAGGCCACGCAGCTGGGGGAGCTGCACACGTGTCTGATGATGGACATGAAGGCGTGCCAGGAGGACGACGTGCGGCTGCTCTGCTTCCTCACGCCCTCCATCTACACCGAGGTGAGCCCGGGGTGTCCCCATCCCATCCCAGCTCGGGGGTGTCCCCATCCCATCCCATGGATCCCATCCCATCCCACCCCATGGATCCCATCCCATCCCATCCCATGGATCCCATCCCACCCCATGGATCCCATCCCATCCCATCCCATGGATCCCATCCCACCCCATGGATCCCATCCCATCCCAGCCCATGGATCCCATCCCATCCCATGGATCCCATGGATCCCATCCCATCCCATCCCATGGATCCCATCCCATCCCATCCCATCCCATCCCATGGATCCCATCCCATCCCATGGATCCCATCCCATCCCATGGATCCCATCCCATCCCATGGATCCCATCCCATCCCATCCCATCCCATCCCACCCCATGGATCCCATCCCATCCCAGCCCATGGATCCCATCCCATCCCAGCCCATGGATCCCAGCCCATGGATCCCATCCCATCCCATGGATCCCATCCCACCCCATGGATCCCATCCCACCCCATGGATCCCATCCCACCCCATCCCATCCCATCCCACCCCATGGATCCCATCCCATCCCATCCCAGCTCGGGGGTGTCCCCATCCCATCCCACAGTGACCCCAAATCCCAGGATCCATCCCAGGGTGGGTTAGGCTGTTCCCAGGGTGACCCCGAATCCCGGGATCCATCCCTTGGCCCATCCCGCTCCCTCGGAGCCGCCGTTCCCGGCGTTCCCGGCCCTCGGCTCCCGCCGTTCCCGGCGTTCCCGGCGTTCCCGGCGTTCCCGGCGTTCCCGGCCCTCGGCTCCCGCCGTGGTTGATTTTGTGTTTCCGTGCGAGGCCCTGGAGCAGGGAGCAGAGGGAAAACGGGGAATTCCAGGGATCTGGGCGGGCTGACCCCGCTGCCGGAGCCTCTCCCTGAAGCCGCCGGGCTTTGTGCGTTCCCAGTTCCCGGACGAGACCCTGCGGAGCGGGGAGCTGCTGAACATGATCGTGGCCGTCATCGACTCCTTCCAGGTGCGAGAAACTCCGGCCGGGAAGGGGCTCCTCTCTGGATCCTCCCTGGATCCTTCCTGGATCCTTCCTGGATCCTCTCTGGATCCTTCCTGGATCCTCCCTGGATCCTCCCTGGATCCTTCCTGGATCCTCCCTGGATCCTCTCTGGATCCTCCCTGGATCCTTCCTGGATCCTTCCTGGATCCTTCCTGGATCCTCTCTGGATCCTTCCTGGATCCTCTCTGGATCCTCCCTTGATCCTTCCTGGATCCTCTCTGGATCCTCCCTGGATCCTCTCTGGATCCTTCCTGGATCCTCTCTGGATCCTCCCTGGATCCTTCCTGGATCCTCCCTGGATCCTCTCTGGATCCTCTCTGGATCCTTCCTGGATCCTCCCTGGATCCTCTCTGGATCCTCCCTGGATCCTCCCTGGATCCTTCCTGGATCCTTCCTGGATCCTCCCTGGATCCTCTCTGGATCCTCTCTGGATCCTCCCCGGATCCTCTCTGGATCCTCCCTGGATCCTCCCTGGATCCTCTCTGGATCTTCCCTGGATCCTTCCTGGATCCTCCCTGGATCCTCTCTGGATCTTCCCTGGATCCTTCCTGGATCCTTCCTGGATCCTCTCTGGATCCTCCCTGGATCCTCTCTGGATCCTCCCTGGATCCTCTCTGGATCCTCTCTGGATCCTCCCCGGATCCTCTCTGGATCCTCCCTGGATCCTCTCTGGATCCTCCCTGGATCCTCTCTGGATCCTCTCTGGATCCTCCCTGGATCCTCCCTGGATCCTCCCTGGATCCTCCCTGGATCCTCTCTGGATCCTCTCTGGATCCTCCCTGGATCCTCCCCGGATCCTCTCTGGATCCTCTCTGGATCCTCTCTGGATCCTCTCTGGATCCTCCCTGGATCCTCCCTGGATCCTCCCCGGATCCTTCCTGGCCTTCTCCAGGCGTTTCCCTGCGGAGCTCCACAGACCCGGGGGATCTGGGGGATCCAGAGGATGAGGAGCAGGGATCCAGAGGATCCAGAGGAATCCAGAGGATCCAGGGGATGAGGAGCAGGGATCCAGCGGATCCAGAGGAGCAGGGAGAGGGAGGATGAGAGCCTGAGTGGGCTCTGTGCGTGTGGGAGGCACCCCCGGCTCCCATCCCATCCCAGGGATGCTCCGGGGAGCTTTTCCAGCCGGATCCCGCCTGGGAAGGTTCCCTGGATCCCCCCTGAGCCCGTCCCTGTCCCCCCAGCTCCAGGAGCTCGTGTGCCACGTGATGATGGGAAACCTGGTCATGTTCCGCAAGGATTCCGTGCTCAACATCCTCAGTGAGTGCCGGGATCGGGAACGGGGCCGGTCCAGGCCCTTTCCAGCCGTGTCCAGAGGGGATCCCTGGAGCTGCCCCGAGGCTCCCGAGGTGTCCCCAGGGCTCGGTTTCCCGCTGGCATTAAAGGATCACCGTGGGATTTATCCCAGGGCTGCAGCGGGCGGTGCCAGGCAGGGAATGAGCCGGGCAAGGGGAAAATCCCCAAATCTGCCCCGGCTCCGCAGCCTCCGCTGGGGTCCCTCGGTGTTCCCGGAGCAAATCCCGCTCTCCCTGATCCAGCTTTGGGAGCAGCGGGATAAGCCGGGTTAACCGGGGAGCCTCGTGAGCTCCGTCCCCGTTCCCGAGGGGTGGGGGGACCCCGGGAGGGTTTGGGGGTGCCCAGAGCTCGGGAAGGGGCTGAGACAGATCCCGGTTATCCCATTGTCCCGTTATCCATCCCTGTTATCCCATTGTCCCGTTATCCATCCCTGTTATCCCATTGTCCCTGTTATCCATCCCTGTTATCCATCCCTGTTATCCATCCCTGTTATCCCATTGTCCCGTTATCCATCCCTGTTATCCCATTGTCCCGTTATCCATCCCTGTTATCCCATTGTCCCGTTATCCATCCCTGTTATCCCATTGTTCTCCCATTGTCCCATTATCCATCCGTTATCCATCCCTGTTATCCATCCCTGTTATCCATCCCTGTTCTCCCGCTGTTCTCCCGCTGTTCTCCCGCTGTTCTCCCGCCGTTATCCCATTCCCGATCCCAGTTCAGAGCCTGGACTGGGAGACCTTTGAGCAGTACTGCACCTGGCAGCTGTTCCTGGCTCACAACATCCCCCTGGAGACCATCATCCCCATCCTGCAGCACCTCAAGTACAAGGGTGAGGCATTCCCGGGGGAATCCCGGGGGGAAAACATTCCCAGGGAATTCCAGGGGAACATTCCCGCCCCGGCTCAGCCTCTGCTCCCTCCCCGTTCCAGAGCATCCCGAGGCCCTGTCCTGCCTCCTGCTGCAGCTCCGCAGGGAGAAGTGAGTGCCGCGTTCCCTGGGATGGGCTGGGGGCGCCTGGAACGCTGGGCTGGGGGGATTGGGGGGGTCTGGGGGGGTCTGGGGGACACCGAGGGGGTCTGGGGGGGTCTGGGGGACACCGAGGGGGTCTGGGGGGGTCTGGGGGACACCGAGGGGGTCTGGGGGGGTCTGGGGGACACCGAGGGGGTCTGGGGGGGTCTGGGGGACACCGAGGGGGTCTGGGGGGGTCTGGGGGACACCGAGGGGGTCTGGGGGGGTCTGGGGGACACCGAGGGGGTCTGGGGCACTCCGGGATGCTCCGTGGTGCCCCCGGGGCTGTCTCCATGTCCCCACCGGAGCTGGGACACCTGGAACCCCGGGTCAGGGGGTGTGTTGGGTTCTCCATTCCCGTTGTCCCGGTGTTCCCGCTGTTCCCGCTGTTCCTGGTGTTCCTGGTGTTCCCATTCCCGGTGTCCTGCTGTTCCCATTCCCGTTGTCCCGGTGTTCCCGCTGTTCCCGCTGTTCCTGGTGTTCCTGGTGTTCCCATTCCCGGTGTCCTGCTGTTCCCATTCCCGTTGTCCCGGTGTTCCTGCTGTTCCCGCTGTTCCCATTCCCGCTGTTCCCGGTGTTCCCACCCCCGTTGTCCCGGTGTTCCCATTCCCGCTGTTCCCGCTGTTCCCGGTGTTCCCATTCCCGCTATTCCCGGTGTTCCCACCCCTGGTGTCCCGCTGTTCCCGGTGTTCCCATTCCTGCTGTTCCTGCTGTTCCCGCTGTTCCCGCTGTTCCCATTCCCGCTGTTCCCGGTGTTCCCATTCCCGCTGTTCCCGGTGTCCCGCTGTTCCCGGTGTTCCCACCCCCGGTGTTCCCGCTGTTCCCACCCCCGGTGTCCCGGTGTTCCCATTCCCGCTGTTCCCGCTGTTCCCGGTGTTCCCACCCCCGGTGTCCCGCTGTTCCCACCCCCGGTGTTCCCGCTGTTCCCACCCCCGCTGTTCCCGCTGTTCCCACCCCCGGTGTCCCGGTGTTGCCAGGCCCAGCGAGGAGATGGTGAAGATGGTGCTGAGCCGGCCGTGCCACCCCGAGGATCAGTTCACCACCAGCATCCTGCGGCACTGGGGGCTGCGGCACGACGACCTCCTGGGCGAGCACATCAAGGCCCTGCTCATCAAGAACAACTCCCTGCCCCGCAAGCGCCAGAGGTCGGGAATGCCGACACCATTCCCGGGAATTCCCTCCCAAAGGGGGCCGGGAATGCCGACACCATTCCCGGGAATTCCCAAAGGGGGCTGGGAATGCCGACACCATTCCCGGGAATTCCCTCCCAAAGGGGGCTGGGAATGCCGACACCATTCCCGGGAATTCCCAAAGGGGGCTGGGAATGCCGACACCATTCCCGGGAATTCCCTCCCAAAGGGGGCTGGGAATGCCGACACCATTCCCGGGAATTCCCTCCCAAAGGGGGCTGGGAATGCCGACACCATTCCCGGGAATTCCCTCCCAAAGGGGGCTGGGAATGCCGACACCATTCCCGGGAATTCCCTCCCAAAGGGGGCCGGGAATGCCGACACCATTCCCGGGAATTCCCTCCCAAAGGGGGCTGGGAATGCCGACACCATTCCCGGGAATTCCCAAAGGGGGCCGGGAATGCCGACACCATTCCCGGGAATTCCCTCCCAAAGGGCTTGGGGAGGGTTTTTCCCCCTGCTCAGGCCCCGTTCTCACAGAATTCCCCCCCTAAGGAATTTTCCCTCTCCCCTCCCTGTGCCAGCCCCCGTGGAGGTGAATTCCCAGTTCCCAGGATGAATTCCCAGCTCCCAGAGTGAATTCCCAGTTCCCAGAGTGAATTCCCAGCTCCCAGGATGAATTCCCAGCTCCCAGAGTGAATTCCCAGCTCCCAGAGTGAATTCCCAGTTCCCAGAGTGAATTCCCAGCTCCCAGAGTGAATTCCCAGTTCCCAGGATGAATTCCCAGCTCCCAGAGTGAATTCCCAGCTCTCCCCATCCCATGGGATCTGGGGTGGATCTGGCTCTAATCCCTGCAGATCCCTGGGATCAGCCCACGGAGCTCCCGGGAATTCCAGCAGAATCCCTGAGCAGGATTTATCCCGTAATTCCAGGGCTTGATCCGCCCTTCCAGGGGACCCCATTCCCAATCCTCCGTTCCCAATCCCCCATTCCTGGTTTTTTGGGATCTCATCCCCATTTTTGGTGCCTCATCCCCATTTTTTGGGATCTCATCCCCGTTTTTTGGGATCTCATCCCAGTTTTTGGTGCCTCATTCCCATTTTTTGGGATCTCATCCCGGTTTTTTGGGGTCTCATCCCGGTTTTTTGGGATCTCACCCCGCAGCCTGCGCAGCTCCAGCAGCAAGCTGGCCCAGCTGACCCTGGAGCAGATCCTGGAGCACCTGGACAACCTCCGGCTGAACCTGACCAACACCAAACAGAACTGTGGGTGCTTCCCCGGGACCTGTGGGGCTGGGGCTGCGTTCCCCGATCCCAGACCCCAATCCCAGACCCCAATCCCTGACCCCAATCCCAGACCCCAATCCCAGACCCCAATCCCTGACCCCAATCCCCAATCCCTGACCCCAGACCCCAATCCCAGACCCCAATCCCTGACCCCAGACCCCAATCCCAGACCCCAATCCCAGACCCCAATCCCTGACCCCAATCCTCATTCCCTGACCCCATTTCCTGGCCCCAGGCCCCAAGCCCACGCCCCAGTCCCAGGCCCCAAACCCACACCCCATTCCCTGTTCCCTGACCCCATTCCCTGACCCCAGACCCCATTCCCCATTCCCACCCCATTCCCCATTCCCTGACCCCGTTCCCTGACCCCAATCCCAGACCCCATTCCCTGACCCCTGACCCCGTTCCCCATTCCCTGACCCCATTCCCACCCCATTCCCTGACCCCATTCCCCAATCCCTGACCCCATTCCCACCCCATTCCCGCCTCTCTCCCAGTTTTCAGCCAGACCCCGATCCTGCAGGCGCTGCAGCACGTCCAGGCCAGCTGTGACGAGGCTCACAAGATGAAGTGAGTCCTTCCCTTCCCTCTGGGGACCCCAAACCCCCCCCCGACCCCCTCTGGGGACCCCAAACCCCCTCTGGGGACCCCAAACCCCCCCGACCCCCTGTGCTCCCCTCCAGGTTCTCGGACCTGTTCTCCCTGGCCGAGGAATACGAGGATTCCTCCAGCAAACCCCCCAAGAGCCGGCGGAAAGCCACGGCGCTCGCCAGCCCCCGCAGCCGCAAGAGCGCCGCGCAGCCCCCCAACAACGAGGAGGAGTCGGGGTCCAGCAGCGCCTCGGTGAGAGCCCCCCCGGACCCCCCGGACCCCCCCAGAGCCCCGGGGTGGCCGTGGTGACCCCGTCCCCGTCCCCGTCCCCGTCCCTGCAGGAGGAAGAGGACACCAAACCCAAACCGGCCAAGAGGAAAAGGAAAGGCTCCTCGGCCGTGGGCTCGGACAGTGACTGAGGGCTGGGACCCCCCCCGAGCCCCCCCAGAGCAAATCCCGGGGGTCAGGGACCACCCCCCCTTTTCACCAGCGCGGGGAGGGGTCGCGGTGTCCCCCCCCCCCAGGACCCCCCATGTGGGAAGGGGGGACCCCCACCCCCATTTTCCTACAGAAATGTAAATAAAGGGTGGAACTGAGTCGCTGCTCCAGGATGATTTGGGGAGGGGGTCCTGCCCCCCGGGAAAGAGCCCCCGCCCCTCCCCCCGCAGCCCCCCGGGGGTCCTGGGGGGGTCCTGGGGGGGGGGATCAGCGCCCGAGGCCGGCGGGATTTGGGGGTCCCTCAGCGTTTCTAAGCGTTTTTAAGGAAAGCAGCAATAAATACCTTCCTGTTTTGTACCGAGCGGCCCCGGTTTGTGGCGGGGGGCGGGGGCCGTGTCCCCGTGTCCCCCCCGGTGCGGCCCCGCCGGGACACGCGGCTCCCCCGGGCCGGTGACACTGCCAGGCCCCCCCGAGGCCACCGGAATCTGGGACAGGGGGGGGACACGGGGGGACAGCGGGGCCCTGGCGGGGGGAGCACGGGGCGGGGGGACCGGGGGGACACCGGGGGGGCCTCGGGGGGATCGGGGGGCGTGGTCGGGGTGGGCGTGGTCAGGGTGGGCGCGGTCAGGGTGGGCGTGTCGGCCCCGCCCCGAGAGGCGGCGCGGGCGATGGCGCTGGCGGCGGCGCTGGGGGCGCTGGGGCTGGGGGGGCTCCTGGGGGGGGTCCTGGGGGGGGTCCTGGGGGTCCCGCTGGGCGCGGGGGCTCTGGGGGCTCTGGGGGCGCTGCTGGCGCTGCAGCGGCGGCTCCGGCCGCACCTCTGGGCCGATCTGGGGTTCGCGCTGCGGGCGCTGCGGGCGCGGCGGAGGGCGCGGGGCGGCCCCGGGGGCTCCGTGGTCTCCCGGTCCCTCCGCGCGGCCCGGGCGGCCCCGGCTCGGCCGTTCCTGCGGGGCCGGGGGGGCGCGGAGCCGCTGGGGCGGGCGGCGCGGAGCGTGGCCAGGGTGGCGAACGCGCTGCGGGCGCTGCGGGCCCCGCCGAGGCCCGGGGACACCGTGGGGCTGTTGGTGGGCAACGAGCCCCGCTTCGTGTGGGGCTGGTTCGGGCTGGCGGCGCTCGGGGCCCGCCCGGCCTTCCTGGGCACGGCGCTGCGCCCCGCGGGGCTCCGGCACTGCCTGCGCTGCTGCGGGGCGCGGGCGCTGCTGGTGGCGGACGGTGAGAGCGGGGGGACACCGGGGCGACACCGGGGGGACACCGGGAGGGGAGCGGGGAACGCGGGGGAGAAGGGCCGAGAGGGACCGGGGAGCTTTCGGGACCCGGGGGACACCGGGGGGACCGAGGAATGCAGGCACGGGAGGAACCGGGGGATAATGGGGACCGCGGAGTGGGGAGATCCCGAGGTGGGACCGGGGGATACCGGGCCGGGGCGTGAGAGGACCGGGAGCCGGAGTGGGAGCAGGGGAATAGCGGTGGCACCGGGGCCGGGATGGTGGCACCGGGGCCGGGATGGTGGCACCGGGGCTGGGATGGTGGTACCGGGGCCGGGATGGTGGTACCGGGACCGGGATGGTGGTACCGGGGCCGGGATGGTGGTACCGGGGCCGGGATGGTGGTACCGGGGCCGGGATGGTGGTACCGGGGCCGGGATGGTGGTACCGGGACCGGGATGGTGGTACCGGGGCCGGGATGGTGGTACCGGGACCAGCAGGGTGGTCCCCACACGGTGCCGTCCCCCCAGAGCTGTTCGCGTCGGTGGAGCCGCTCCTGCCCAGCCTGCGGGAGGACGGGGTGGCCGTGTGGGTGCTGGGAGCGGGGCCGTACCCGGCCGGGGTCGTGGCGCTGCAGGAGCTGCTGGACGCGGCCTCCGAGGAGCTGGAGCCCGAGGACGTGTGGGAGCCCGAGGACATGAGCGACACCTGCCTCTACATCTTCACCTCGGGCACCACCGGTGGGGCCGGGCCCGGGGCCCGGGGGGCTCTGGGTGTGCGTGGGGGCGCTCAGCTCTGTTCTCCCCTTCCAGGCCTCCCCAAAGCCGCCCGGGTGTCCCACCTCAAGTCCATCATGTGCCTGAGCTTCTACGAGCTGGTGGGAGGCTCCAGCCGGGACGTTGTGTACCTGGCGCTGCCCCTCTACCACATGGCCGGCTCCCTCCTGGGCGTCGTCGGCTGCCTCGGCATCGGTGAGCGGGGACGGGGCCCCGGGGGGGTCCCGGGGATGTTTCGGGGGCTGAGCCCCCACCCCTCTCCATCCCGCAGGGGCCACGTGTGTGCTGAAGGAGAAGTTCTCGGCCAGCCAGTTCTGGGACGATTGCCGCGCCGAGGGCGTCACGGTGTTCCAGTACATCGGGGAGCTGTGCCGGTACCTGGTGAACCAGCCCCAGGTCAGGGCGGGGGGCCGGGCAAGGGGGGGGGGGGCCCGGGGGAGCACCCCCGGAGCTGACGGTGGCCCCGCAGCGCCCCGGGGAGCGGCAGCACGGGCTGAGGCTGGCGGTGGGCAGCGGCCTCCGGCCCGACGTGTGGCGGAGCTTCCAGCAGCGCTTCGGGCCCGTGCGCATCGTGGAGACGTACGGGATGAGCGAGGGGAACGTCACCCTCTTCAACTACACCGGGACCCCGGGGGCCGTGGGGCGCTGCAGCTTCATCTACAAGGTTCGGGGGGCCGGCATGGGGGTCCCAAACACCCCCCAAGCTCCCCAGGCCGGGCGCTGACTCCCCCCGGCCCCTCTCCCCAGCTCATCTCGCCCTTTGAGGTCGTTCGTTACGACGTCGCTGCCGGAGCCCCGGAACGGGACAAGGCCGGACGCTGCATCCGTGCCCGGACGGGTGAGGAGCGGGCCCGGAGCGGGCCCGGGGCGGGCTCGGGGCGGCCCCGTCACCGCTCCCGTCCCCGCAGGTGAGACGGGGCTGCTGATCGCCCCGGTGACCCCCCGGACCCCGTTCCTGGGCTACGCCGGCAGCCGGGAGCTCTCGGAGCTGAAGCTGCTCCGCGGGGTCTTCGCCGAGGGGGACGAGTTCTTCAACACCGGGGACCTGGTGGAGCAGGACGAGGAACAGTTCGTGCGGTTCCGGGACCGCATCGGGGACACCTTCAGGTACCGGAGCCCAGCCCCAAACCCCCCGAGCCCCCTCCCTGCCCGGCCAGGGGGGCTGAGCCCCATTAAATGTTCTGGGGTCGTCTCAGCCCCACTGAATATCGGGGGAGGTGTCTCATCCCCGTCCCGCTGCTCCCCGTCCCCTCCCAGGTGGAAGGGCGAGAACGTGGCCACCACGGAAGTGGCCGAGGCGCTGCTGGCCCACGAGTCCCTGCAGGAAGCCACCGTTTACGGCGTCACCGTCCCAGGTACCGCCGGCCCCGGAGCCGCCCCCCGGGCCCCCCCCCGGAGCCCCGCGGTGCCCCCAAGTGTCGCCTCGCCCCCCAGGCCACGAGGGCCGCGCCGGGATGGCCGCGCTGGTTCTGCGTCCCGGCCGCTCCCTGGACGGGCCCGGCCTCTACCGGCACCTGGAGCGGCCCCTGCCGCCCTACGCGCGGCCCCGCTTCCTCCGGCTGCAGGTAACGGGGGTAACGGGGGTCCCGGGGGGTCCCGGGGGGCCCGGGGGGACCCGGGGGGTCCCGGGGGATGCGGGGGGTCCCCAAGGCCGGCGCTGTCCGCAGGAGCGGCTGGAGATGACCGAGACGTTCAAGCAGCAGAAGGTGCGGCTGGCTCGGGACGGCTGCGACCCCGCGCTGGTGCCGGAGCCGCTGCTGGTGCTGGACGAGACCGCCCGAGCCTTTGTCCCGCTGGACCCCGAGCGCTGGCAGCGGCTCCGGGACGGGCGGTTCCGCATCTGAGCCCCGGCAGCGGCGGCCGCCCCGGGGGCCCGGGGTCCGGTCCGGGGGTCCTGGGTCCGTCCCGGGTCCGGTCCGGGGGTCCCGGGTCCGGTCCGGGGGTCCTGGGTCCGTCCCGGGTCCGGTCCGGGGGTCCCGGGTCCGTCCCGAGGATCCCCCTGCCCATCCTGTGCCCCCTGTGAACCCCAGGTTTGTCCCGGAGGTGCCCAGGGGTGTCCTGGGGGGGTCCCCCGTGTCCGTCCTGCCGTCCCTGAGCACCCCGTGTCTGTCCCGGGGCTCCCAAAATCCGTCCCAGGGGTCCCAAAATCCGTCCCGGGGGTCCCAAAATCCGTCCCGGGGGTCCCTTGTCCATCCTGTCTTCCCATGTCCCCAACTCCCGGCTCCCCACGTCCATCCCTGTCCCCCCCTGACCCCGGGTCCCCTCTCGGGGGTCCCTGTCCCCTCCCCTGTCCCCTCCCCTGTCCCCTCCCCGTCCTCCCCCACCGCCGGTGCCTCCCCCCCGCCTCGGGGGCTCTTTGTACACAAAAAATCCCCATTTTGGGGTGTTTTTTTTGGCAAATAAAACACTTTTTGTAGCAAATCTGGTCCCTGTCACCCCCCAGTCGGGGACGCGGGCACCGAAGCCGCTGTTCCCCCGTCCTGGAGGTTTTTGGGGGGGAATTGGAGGGGAAAAGGGGGGACACCTGGATTTGAGGGTCCCCCCCCCCCGATTTTCCACCCCAGGAGAATATTCCTCTCTCAAATAATTATTACAAAAAGGGCCGAAGTTTTAATTCATTTTATTTTTAAGCCTTTCTCCAAAAATTGGGGGATCCTCACCCCCCCTCCCCCAACTTTGCCATCGGCCCCGAGCTCAAACCCGATGGGAAAGAGGGGAAAAAATGGGGAAAACCCCTTAAATTTGTGCAAAAAGCCCCATTTCCACCCGCCCCCACCCCAAGCCAGAAACTGGGCCTAAAATCCTGCAAATTTGGGCTGAAAACGTCCAAGTTTGGACCAAACCCCACAGATTGGGGGCCAAAATCCCCGAAATTTGGCCTGGAAAGAGAGAAAAGGGAATTCAAATCCTGCAGAAACCCTGGAAATGGGGATTAAATTCACTGATTTGGGGCTGAATCCAGAAACTGGGGGTAAAGTCCTGCAAGCTGGGGCTGAAATCCCACAAATTGGTACCGAAATCCTCCAAGTCTGGCCTGAATCCAGAACCCGGGGACTGAAATCCTGCGGATTTGGGATCAGAATTTCGGGATCAAAACACGGAAACTGAGCCTAAAACCTTGGGAACCAGGACCAAAATCTCACCGTTTTGGCCTGAAATTTGGGCTAAAATATTTTTTTTTTTTCTCTGAAAGCCAAGCTGGGCTGAAACCCTGGAAATTTCCCCCAAATCCCCGAATTTGGCCGGGAAATAATAAAAAAAAAAAACCCCTTGGGTGTCAAATCCCGAAAAGCGCGAGCGGAGCCCGAGGGTTGGGGCTGAAGTGCTGGAATTTGGGGCCGAACCCCCCCAGTTCCCAGGATCCAACCCCCAGCCCGAAGTCGCGGGGGTTGCGGGGAGAGGAAGAGGCGCAGCCGGGCTTGTTGGAGCCGTGTATTGTCGGGAAGCCAATCCAGAATAAAAACAGTGCAAATACAGGAACAGGGATCTCGGCCCCCGCGGGGGTCCCGGCGCCGCCCCGTGTGAAAGGCACAGAATTTCGGGAGTGGGGCCGGGGGTCCTGAGCCCGGAGCCCCCCCGGCCCCCCCTCCTTGCACGGTTCATGTCACACACACCAGGTCACACGACACGGACGTGACACTTCCACAACACCCAGGCGGGTCCTTCCCGGCGCCTTCCCGGGAAATTTTTGCCGTTTTTTCCATTATTTTTGTTTGGTTTTTTTTTGTTATTTTTTTCTTTTTTACTTCATTTTTTTTTCCTTTTTTTCATTTTTTCCTTTTTTTTTTCCTTTTTTTTTATTATTTTCCTTTTTTTTTATTATCTCCTTTTTTTAAATTTTCCTCTTTTTTTTCTCCTTTTTTCTTTTTCCTCCTTTTTTATTTTCCTCCTTTCTTT
Organism: Pseudopodoces humilis; assembly: GCF_049639895.1. Classification (NCBI taxonomy): domain Eukaryota; kingdom Metazoa; phylum Chordata; class Aves; order Passeriformes; family Paridae; genus Pseudopodoces; species Pseudopodoces humilis. Next base: position 993,231 of record NC_142230.1, read on the forward strand.
TTCTTCCTCCATTTTTTTCCTCTTTTTTTTTCCTCTTTTTCCTCCTTTCTTTTTCCTCCTTTTTTTCCTCCTTTCTTTTTCCTCCTTTCTTTTTCCTCCTTTATTTTATTCTCTTTTTTTTGTCCTCCTTTATTTCCCTACACAACGTTCATCTTCGTTCCTTTTGGTTTTTTCCTTGCTTTCGTCTTTTTTTTTTTGTTTGTTTTGTTTTTTGCAGATTTTTTTTTTTTTGGTCTTTTTTAACCTTTTTTTGTCTTTTTTTTTGTTGTTTTTTTTTTTTTTTCTCCTTTTTAATGTGTCAAGAAACAGCTCAAGTTTTATATACACGGATGAGTCCTGGTTATATCGGCAGCGAGAGCGGAAGCGAACGGGGCGGGATCGGGAATTGGGGCGGGAATTCAGGATGGGAATGGGATTTGCCTTTGGAGGAACCAAAAAAACCCCCCCTCCCCCGAAACAAACCCCAAAAATGCGTTTTCACAAGCGGATCTAGCCCTAGCCGAACAAAAGCGGGAAAAATCCTCCAAGTTTGGAGCTGGGGGGGGCGGGGGGAGTAAAAAACGGGAATTTTCTGGGATATCACAGCCCTGGGGGCGAGGGGGGCAAGCCAAAAATAATAATAATTATAATAATAATAATAATAAAAATAGGGATAAACCTATGCTGGGAGGGGGGAGGGGCAGCCGCGGATCCAAGTCCCCCCCAGGAATTGCGGGATTGGGGAGGGGGAAGGGGGGGAGGAACTGCCGGGGACCCCGGGGGGGGGGGGCGGGGTCGTTTTGGGGTCGGGGGGAGTCGATTTTGGGGGGTGGGAACTGCTCAGGAGCCCGGGAAGGGTCTGGGGTCACTTTTGGGGTGGGGATTTTTTGGGGGGGGGGGGGGGGGGGGGGGGGGGGGGGGAACTCCCCGCAGCCCCCCGGGCTGAGCCCCCCAGGGAGGGGTGACAGCGGCGTCCCCCCCCCCCAATTTCATTTATAGCACCAAGAGTTCGGCCCCCCCGGGCCCCCCCCCCTATTGCACTTGGGTTTGGGGGTTTTTTCCAGGTTTTCACCATTTTCATGGGTGAAAATCCCTCTTTTTCTTTTTTTTTCAGGGTTTTTTTAATGGATTTTCTCATTGGAACTCGGCCCTGGGGGGGTGGGGGGGGGACAGCGGCACTTGGGGGGGGTGGAGGGGGAGTGACCCCTCCCCAAAGTAAAAGAAACCCCCTAAAACAACCCAAAAATTCAGGTTTTAGCCCCAAAAACCCGATTTGACAAAGTGCTCCCGGGGTGAGGAAAGGGGAGGGGGGGGGGAGCAGCTGGAAATGGTCAAAGCCAACGAAAACACCCCAAAATTCCCCATTTCTGGATATAAAACCCCACTAAAGCCCCGAGCCCCCAAAAATCAGAATAAACCCCACGGTTTTTTGCCTCTGGGGGGGATTTTGGGGGGGTCCAGGGGGGGATTTTGGGGGGGACCCCCCCGGGGTAAGTGCTCATTGAATTCGGGGAGGGGGCTGCACAGGGGGCCCCTCCCCCCCGGGGTTTGGGGTGTCCCCCTCCCCTGGTCTGGGGGGATTTGGGGCCCCCCTCAAATGGGGGGGAGGCGGCGATTGGGAATTGCACGAGAGGAGCGGGAATTGGGGAGGGGGATTGGGGACAGTGGGAATTGGGGAGGGGGAACTGGGGAGGGGGAACTGGGGAGGGGGAACTGGGGAGGGGGAACTGGGGAGGGGGATTTGGGGAGGGGGATTTGGGGAGGGGGATTTGGGGAGGGGGCTGCAGGATTTGGGGAGGGGGCTGCAGGATTTGGGGAGGCTGAAGTGCAAATCGAGACTTTTCTCGCGGCTCATTTTCTTACTTTGGGTTGTCCTCGACACCCCCAGGGGACACCGAGACCCCCCCAGTGCCACCCCTGGGGACAGAGCCCCTGTCACCCCCGGGGGGACACACAGAGACCCCCGCCCCGTCCCTGGGGGCCACTGGGGACCCCCGGTGTCACCCCCGGGGGACAGGAGGGGCGAGCGCGGCTCCGGAGCATGCAGGGACTGGGGACACCTGGGGACACCTGGGGACATCCTGGGGACATCCTGGGGACACCTGGGGACATCCTGGGGACACACCTGGGGACACCTGGGGACACTCACCCGCCCTGGCCGTGCCTGCACTCCGCTGTCGGCTCCGGAGCCACCGCGTGCCCCCCGCGGGGACAGGGACAGTGGGGACACCCCTGGGGGGGTCCGGACACCTCGAGGGACCCTCGGCAGCGGGACATCGGGGTTGGGGCCAGGGGGAGGTGACACCCCGGGACTGGGGGAGGTGACACCCCGGGATCAGGGCCAGGTGACACCCCAGGATCAGGGCCAGGTGACACTCTGGGATCAGGGGGAGGTGACACCCCAGGATCAGGGCCAGGTGACACCCCGGGATCAGAGCCAGGTGACACTCTGGGATCAGGGGGAGGTGACACCCCGGGATCAGGGGGAGGTGACACCCCGGGATCAGGGCCAGGTGACACCCCGGGATCAGGGCCAGGTGACACTCTGGGATCAGGGGGAGGTGACACCCCGGGATCAGGGCCAGGTGACACTCTGGGATCAGGGGGAGGTGACACCCCGGGATCAGGGCCAGGTGACACTCTGGGATCAGATCTGAAGGGGATTTGTCCCCCCGGGATCGGAGCCTTCCTCCCCCCAGGCGCCCCCGGTTCCCCCCGCAATCAGCACAGGCTGCCCCCCAAATCTCCCCCCGGGGAACTGGGGAAGGTGCCCTTGCCAAAGTCTCTGGAAAAGGGAGAAAAAAGCTTTAACCATCCATGGAGCGAAGGGAGGCGGGAAAAAGAAGGCAAAAAGGGGCAAAAAACAACCCACGAGACAAGGAGAAAGCGGCGGTTACAAAACGAGCGGCGGGGCCGGGGCTGCTCCGGCCGCGCGGGGAGCGGCTCCGGGCCCGGAGAACCGGAGGGTCCGGGCTGGGAACGGGCCGGGTCGCCGTTTGAAATGTTTGTTTTGTCTGTTGTGGTTTCCCCGGGCGCTCGGCCGGGCCCGGCGGGAGGCAGCCGGGGCTATTTCTGTCCGCTGATGGACTGGGATATGGAGCGGGGCGGGATCATATCCAGCAGGTATTCCCGCTGCCGGTCCGCCAGGCTCGACGCTTTGTGGCCCCCGATGCCGGCGTTCAGGTACGCGATGTTCACTCCTGGGGAACGGCACGGATCCTCCGGCACCGCCCCACGGCTCTGCCCCACGGCCCTGCCCCACGGCTCTGCCCCACTGCTCCACCCCGGGACACCCCGGGACAGCCTGGGACACCCCGGGACACCCTGGGACACCCTGGGACACCCTGGGACACCCTGGGACACCCTGGGACACCCGCAGGGCAGGAAGGGCCAGAATTCCCAAATTCCACCCCAAAATCCCATGGCTGTGACCTGGGCTGTCCTCCACTGCTGATCCCATCCCATCCCACCCTCCCCATCCCATCCCATCCCATCCCATCCCATCCCATCCCATCCCATCCCATCCCATCCCATCCCATCCCATCCCATCCCATCCCATCCCATCCCATCCCATCCCATCCCATCCCACCCATCCCATCCCATCCCATCCCATGGATCCCATCCCATCCCATCCCACCCCATGGATCCCACCCCATTCCCACCCCACCATTCCCATCCCGAGGTTGCCATACCTGGCATTCCCAGGAGCCCTCCGGCCACGGAGAGCTGCGGGGCCTGGGCGAAGTTGGAGAGCATGGAGCGTGCGGAGGTGGGAATTCCGCGCTGGAGGCTGCTCTGGGGCTGCGGGGCCTGCGGGGCCGGAAAACGGGAACTGGGATCGGGGGGAACGAGGAGAAAGGGCGGCAACCCCGCCCCACCCCGATGGGCACATCCCAGTGTCCCACCATCCCATTCCCAGTGTCCCACCATCCCACTCCCAGTGTCCCACCATCCCATTCCCAGTGTCCCACCGTCCCATTCCCAGTGTCCCACCATCCCATTCCCAGTGTCCCACCATCCCATTCCCACCATCCCATTCCCACCATCCCATTCCCAGTGTCCCCCCATCCCATTCCCAGCTCCCCCATCCCATTCCCACCTGCCGGAGCGTGTGGTGCCGCAGGATCCCGTCCTGTTTGCCGACGCTGGGCACGGCGGGCGCGGCCGTGGGGGACAGGGCAGCCTGCTGCTGCAGCCGCTGCTCGATCTCCTGCGGGAATCGTTCCCTCGGGAATGCCGTCCGGAATGTCCCCAGGAACGCCACCCCGCTCAGACCCCCGGGAATGCCACCCTGCTCAGACCCCCGGGAATGTCACCCTGCTCAGACCCCCGGGAATGTCACCCTGCTCAATTCCCCAGGAATGTCACCCTGCTCAATTCCCCGGGAATGTCACCCTGCTCAATTCCCCGGGAATGTCACCCCACTCAATTCCCCGGGAATGTCACCCTGCTCAGACCCCCGGGAATGTCACCCTGCTCAGACCCCCGGGAATGTCACCCTGCTCAATTCCCCGGGAATGTCACCCCGCTCAGACCCCCGGGAATGTCACCCCGCTCAATTCCCCGGGAATGTCACCCTGCTCAGACCCCCGGGAATGTCACCCCACTCAATTCCCCGGGAATGTCACCCCGCTCAATTCCCCGGGAATGTCACCCTGCTCAATTCCCCGGGAATGTCACCCTGCTCAATTCCCCGGGAATGTCACCCCGCTCAGACCCCCGGGAATGTCACCCCGCTCAATTCCCCGGGAATGTCACCCCGCTCAGACCCCCGGGAATGTCACCCCGCTCAATTCCCCGGGAATGTCACCCCGCTCAGACCCCCGGGAATGTCACCCTGCTCAGACCCCTGGGAATGTCACCCTGCTCAGACCCCCGGGAATGTCACCCCGCTCAGACCCCCGGGAATGTCACCCTGCTCAGACCCCTGGGAATGTCACCCTGCTCAGACCCCCGGGAATGTCACCCTGCTCAGACCCCCGGGAATGCCAACCCAGCAAGGATGGGATCAGTGGGATGGGATCAGTGGGATCAATGGGATGGGATCAGTAGGATGGCATCAATGGGATCAGTGGGATCAATGGGATCAGTGGATGGGATCAATGGGATCAATGGGATGGGATCAATGGGATCAGCGGATGGGATCACTGGGATGGGATCGATGGGATCAGTGGGATCGCTGGGATGGGATCAATGGGATCAATGGGATCGATGGGATCGATGGGATCAGTGGGATCACTGGGATCACTGGGATCACTGGGATGGGATCAGTGTGATCACTGGGATGGGATCAGTGGGATCACTGGGATGGGATCGATGGGATCGATGGAATCAATGGGATCAGTGGGATCAGTGGGATCAGTGGGATCAGTGGGATGGGATCGATGGGATCAGTGGGATCGCTGGGATGGGATCAATGGGATCAATGGGATCGATGGGATCAGTGGGATCAGTGGGATCAGTGGGATCAGTGGGATCAGTGGGATGGGATCAATGGGATCGATGGGATCGATGGGATCAGTGGGATCAGTGGGATCACTGGGATGGGATCAGTGGGATCACTGGGATGGGATCGATGGGATCGATGGAATCAATGGGATCAGTGTGATCAGTGGGATCAGTGGGATCAGTGTGATCAATGGGATGGGATCAGTGTGATCAGTGTGATCAGTGGGATCACTGGGATGGGATCAATGGAATGGGATGAGTGTTTTGGGACACTTTGGGATGGGATGAGCCCCGGCAGGGGATTCCCGGGAATGCCGACCTGCTCCTGCTGCAGGGCCTTGACGAAGGCGTTCTTGAGGCGATTCGTGTGCTCGGCCTTGAGCGCCTTCTTCTGGTTGGAGGTCTGGCACTGCTCGCACAGGATCCGCCCGCCCTTCTCCTGCTTCCAGTGCGGCGTGAAATCCGTGCGGCACTGCGCGCACACGAACGGCTCCACGCGCGGCACCGCCGGCGCGCTCTTCCCTGGGAAACGCACGGCAAATCCACACCCGCCACCAACCCGGAACCCCGGCCTGCAGCCCCCGCAATCCCGACACACATCGCAAAAATAACCCGGCACAAATCCTGGGAATCGGCCAAAATCCCGGAAACTTGGCCTGAAATCCTGAAATTTGTGTTTGAAACCCTGAAATTTGTGTTTGAAATCCTGAAATTTGTGTTTGAAATCCTGAAATTTGTGTTTGAAACCCTGAAATTTGTGTTTGAAATCCTGAAATTTGTGTTTGAAATCCTGAGAATTGGCCAAAATCATGGAAATTTGGTCTGAAATCCTGGGAATTTGGTGTGAAATCCTGAAATTTGTGTTTGAGATCCTGAAATTTGTGTTTGAAATCCTGAAATTTGTGTTTGAAACCCTGAAATTTGTGTTTGAAACCCTGAAATTTGTGTTTGAAACCCTGAAATTTGTGTTTGAAATCCTGAGAATTGGCCAAAATCATGGAAATTTGGTCTGAAATCCTGGGAATTTGGTCTGAAATCCTGAAATTTGTGTCTGAAATCCTGAAATTTGTGTTTGAAATCCTGAAATTTGTGTTTGAAATCCTGAAATTTGTGTTTGAAATCCTGAAATTTGTGTTTGAAATCCTGAAATTTGTGTTTGAAATCCTGAAATTTGTGTTTGAAATCCTGAAATTTGTGTTTGAAATCCTGAAATTTGGTCTGAAATCCTGAAATTTGTGTTTGAAATCCTGGAAATTTGGTCTGAAATCCTGAAATTTGTGTTTGAAATCCTGAAATTTGTGTTTGAAACCCTGAAATTTGTGTTTGAAATCCTGAAATTTGTGTTTGAAATCCTGAAATTTGTGTTTGAAATCCTGAGAATTGGCCAAAATCACAGAAATTTGGTCTGAAATCCTGAAATTTGTGTTTGAAATCCTGAAATTTGTGTTTGAAATCCTGAAATTTGTGTTTGAAATCCTGAGAATTGGCCAAAATCACAGAAATTTGGTCTGAAATCCTGAAATTTGTGTTTGAAATCCTGAAATTTGTGTTTGAAATCCTGAGAATTGGCCAAAATCACAGAAATTTGGTCTGAAATCCTGAAATTTGTGTTTGAAATCCTGGAAATTTGGTCTGAAATCCTGAAATTTGTGTTTGAAATCCTGAGAATTGGCCAAAATCCTGGAAATTTGGTCTGAAATCCCAGAAATTCGTCTTTTAAATCCTGAAATTTGTGTTTGAAATCCTGCGAATTTGGTCTGAAATCCTGGAAATTTGGTCCAAAATCCTGCAAACTTGGCCTGAAATTCTGGAAACTTCCTCTAAAATCATTCAAATTTGGTCTGAAATCCCTCAAACTTGGTCTGAAACCCCGCAAACCCGTTAAAAACCAAAACCCCACGGCTTCCCCCCAAACCCAAACAACTCCTAAACCCCTCCCAGCGCCCCCAGACCCCGCGGTTTGCCCCGAGGGCCGCGATTCCGGCTGGAATTTGCCCCGTTTTTCCCGGGAACGGGGCGGGCAGTGACCTTGGCTGTCGATGACGCTCTGCACCACCTCCTCCAGCCCCACCATGTAGATGAACTCGCTGTTGGCCGCGCTGGGCAGGAAGTGCAGGAGCGGCGCCGGCGGCTTCGGGGGCGGAATCTCCAGCAGCGTCTTCTCCAGCTGCTTCCGCAGCGCCAGCTTGGCGGCCGCCTGGGAATTGGCGGCGTCGGAGAGCGCGCTGGGGCTGGGGAGAGGGGAGGACACGCGGGCCACCGAGCCCGGCTGCATGTGGGACGCGAGGTTCATGTAGATGGCGGAGGACGACGAGCGCTGGCACGGCACCGAGGAGCCGGATTGCTGCGGAGGGAATCCGGGATCGGAGGGAATTCGGGATCGGGGGGAATCCGGGAGCGGGGGGAATCCGGGATCGGGGGAATTCAGGATTGGGGGGAATCCGGGATCGGGGGGAACCCGGGACCGGAGGGAATCCGGGATGGGGGGGAATCCGGGATCGGAGGGAATCCGGGATCGGGGGAATCCGGGATCGGGGGGAAGGCGGGATCGGGGGGAATGCGGGATCAGAGGGAATCCGGGATCGGGGGGAATCCGGGATCGGGGGGAATCCGGGATTGGGGGGAATGCGGGATCGGGGGGAATCCGGGATCGGGGGGAATGCGGGATCGGAGGGAATTCGGGATCGGAGGGAATCCGGGATCGGGGGGAATTTGGGATTGGAGGGAATCCGGGATCGGAGGGAATCCGGGATTGGGGGGAATGCGGGATCGGAGGGAATGCGGGATCGGAGGGAATGCGGGATCGGGGGGAATTCGGGATCGGGGGGAATGCGGGATCGGAGGGAGCCAGGGGGGTGAAGGGGCTGGGGAATCCCGGGAATTGAGGAGGGGGGGGGGGAGGGGTGTGGCCTTGGGGTGGGGGTTGTGCAAACCGGTGCAAACCAGTGCCCAAACCAGTGCCCAAACCAGTGCCCAAACCAGTGCCCAAACCAGTGCAAACCAGTGCCCAAACCAGTCCCAACCATCCCAAAAGCAGTTCCAACCAGTCCCCAAACCAGCGTCCAAACCAGTCCCAACCAGCTCAAACCAGTCCCAACTAGCCCAAACCAGTCCCAATCATCCCAAAACCAGTTCCAACCAGTGCAAACCAGTGCCCAAACCAGACCCAACCATCCCAAAACCAGTCCTAGCCAGTCCCCAAACCAGTGCAAACCAGCCTAACCAGCCCCAACCAGTGAAAACCAGTGCCCAGCCAACGCCAACCAGTTGTAAACCACCCCAAACCATCTCAAACCATCCCAAAGCGCCCCAAACCATCCCAAACCATCCCAAAGCACCCCAAACCATCTCAAACCATCCCAAACCATCCCAAAGCACCCCAAACCATCCCAAAGCACCCCAAACCATCCCAAACCATCCCAAAGCACCCCAAACCATCTCAAACCATCCCAAAGTACCCCAAACCATCCCAAACCATCCCAAACCATCCCAAACCATCTCAAACCATCCCAAAGCACCCCAAACCATCTCAAACCATCTCAAACCATCCCAAACCATCTCAAACCATCCCAAAGCACCCCAAAGCACCCCAAACCATCTCAAACCATCCCAAAGTAACCCAAACCAGCCCCATCCCATCCCACCCCACCCCGTCCCGTCCCGTCCCGTCCCGCACCGGTTGGTAGTTGATGGCGGGGCTCATCCCGGGCGTGGAGCTGCGGACCAGGCCGGGTTTCTGGGGCCCGCGCTGGCCCTGGAGCTGGGCGGGGCTGGGGGCGATGACGCGCTGGGACATCAACATGTGGGGCAGCGCCGAGCTGGCGGCCGAGCGGATCACGCTGTGGCCCTGCCGGGGAATCCACGGGCAATCCTGGAGTCAGATCCCGGGAAACGCGGGAGCAGCTCCGGGACCAGCGCGGAACAAACCCCGACCATTCCCCGCCACCAACGCCCCTTGAGCTCAGGAACAAAACCACAGGAAAACGAGGGAAACCTGGAGCACCGATTCCCTGATCCACGGAACTCCCACGGATCCAGAATCCCAGGTAATTCCTGATGCCCCAAATCCCTCCCTTTTCCACAGACTGTCCTGGATTTTACGGGATTGTGGCTCCTTCCCCAGCTCAATCCCTATTTCCCGCAGGAGGCTGGAACTGCTCCGTGGTCAAGGGGAGCAGAAGAAATCCATGGATCGAACACTTCCAGGGGCTCTTCCTTTGGGAGCAGCAGGAAAGCCGCAGGCCTTGGAGAATTCCCACCACCCTCATCCCCCTCCAGCCGGGACTCTGGACATTCACAGGATCACGGAATACCCGGCTCCACAAGGATCACCGAGCCTAACTCCTGACAAACCCAAATCCAACCCCGAGCACCGGGAATGGCGGGAATTCCTCTGCCTCTCGGGAAAAGCCCCTCAGCTCTGTGCACACCCAGCAAAACCGGCATTTCCCAGGAAAAACGGGAACGCTCACCTGCAATGTCCTCAAATTCTGCGGCTCCACCCCCTGGGCTCCGGGCCGGGAGGGGATCTTGGACAGGCCCTGCTGCCCCACGTGGCCGGGGGACGGCTGCACGATGGACGCGGCGTTCTGGACCACGGGGGCCTGCGGGCAGCACCGAGAGCGGGGTCAGCGCTCCCGGCGGGAATCCGGGTTTGTCTTCCCGGGCTGTGGGAATCGGCTCCGTGCCCGCCACGTTCCCGTTATCCCGCCCCATCCGTCCCCACCTCCCTCACCTTCTGCACCACGTTCTCCTTCTGGAGCTGGCTCTGCCGCAGCTTCTTGAGGAGCACCAGCCGGGCCTCCTCCAGCCGCAGCTCGTCCCGGAGCTGCTTGATCAGCTGCTGCCGCTCCTCCAGGCTCTTCCCCTGGAAAACAGCGGGCACACCGTCAGGAGGGGAGCGGGGCCGAGCTCCGAGCGGGAATTTGGACCACAGGGGCGAGAACCGAGGGGGAGCCGCACCCGGAATTTGCCGAGGAGCTTCCCGCGCCCTTCCCGGGACGGAATTCCCGTTCCCTCACCTTGAACATCTCCAGGTTGGCCGCCTTGAGCCGCTCCTCCATGCGGGAGCTGGAGCGGGGGCTGGAGGCCTCGTTGTCCGACAGGACGATGATGTCCGGGGACGGGGTCAGGCGGCCCCGGTCCTGCTCACTGCGGGGGAAAGGAATCCCGGTGAGCCAGGAACGGGGGATTTCGGGAGCGGGATCCCCCTGGCTCCAGCACGGATCCGGAGCGGGCAGGGAGGGATTCCCTCACCCCTCCGCAGGGCTGTAAATCCCACCCGGGAATCGGGAACGGATCCTGGGGATGGGAGGGAATGGCAGGGATACTCCAGCCTCGTCCTCACTGCGGTGCAGAAGGGGCCGAACCCCCCATTCCCAACCCAAATCTATTGGAAAAGCTCCTTCCATAAAGGAAAACCTGCAGGAATGTCCAACTGATCCAACCAGGACTGGGAAAAGGAGCGGCAGGGGAAAGAAACCAAAAATCCGTGGTGGAATCCAGCGGGATCCAGGCGGGATCATCCCGGGGAAGGAGACTCCAAGAAAAAGCCCTTGGCTATCCTGGATTTCATTCCTGCTGCCGGAGAGCCTTGGAAAACAGCGGGATAATCCAGCGTGGAGCAGTGGGAATGCTCAGAGGTAATTCCGGCTCCCTGGAAGGTCCTTGGAGTGAGGGGAGACCACGGAATATCTCATCCCAAACTTTGAGCCCTGAACACCCAGGAGGGAGCCCGGAGCCGAATCCCAGCTCCCAGCTTGGGCGGGAAGACGCTCAGAGCTGAGGCTGCCTTCGTCTCCCAAACATTCCAGATCTTTCTGTGGATATTCCCAAGCAGCAGGGCACGGAGCTGCCCCTGCTCCAGCAGAGGAATTCCAGAGCATCCCAGGGAGAAGGAGCCGGTGGGAGCCCGTCCAAGCTGCATCCCAGGAGCTCCAAACTGGGCTGGCAGATCCGGAGTGATCCAGCGCTGGATCCCAGGTTTTCCTGGCCGAGGGCTGTCTCACGGCTCCTGGGGGTAATTCTGCAGGAGCATCCGGATGTATCCAGGCTGGATTACTGACATTCCATCAAGGGAATAAAGGCAGAGCCCAAATCCAAGAGGAAAAAAGGACCCATCCATGAGGAATCACCGACTGGATTTCCTTTGTCCGGGGAAGAGCAGAATTCCAACAGAACCACCGGAGGAGGAGCCACGGTGAGGGAGGCAGAGGTGAGGAGACGTGGAGCACGTTCCCAAGGAAAATCCAGGAAAATGAGACATTCCCAGCCTCACTTCTCAACTTGGAGCGGAACATTCCCACCTCTTGCCAGGGCTGATCTCCTGATCCAAGGGTCCGTGTCCGATGCTGGTGCCCCCCTGGGGAACCTCGTATTGCACAATATCCAAGGAATTCTGCTGAGGATGCAGCCCCCGACTCCGCACTCGGAGCAGGACCCTTCAGGGACACCTCCAGTGTCCTGGGCTGCTCCAGCCTGGCCTCGGACACTTCCAGGGAGGAGAAATCCACAAATCCCTGGATAACCTGTGCCACCCTCACGGGGAACAATTCCTTCCCGGGATCCCACCCGCCCTCTGTCCGTGGGCAGCCATTCCCCCTCACCCCACCATTCCCAAATCCCTCCCCAGCTCTCAGAAGGGGATCTCCGGGACCCCCCAAATCCCATTGAATTCCCGCCCCTCCAGAGCCCGGCACTCCCGGCACCCACCTCCTCCTGGCGCTCATATCCACGGGCTCGTCGTTGATGTTCTCCTTGCCCGGCCGAGCCGCGCTCCGCCCGTCCCCGTGGGGCCGCAGGCTCCCGTTGAGCTTCTCCTCGTATCCCTTGATCCCGTCCGGCTTCACCGGGAGCTCGTGGGGCACCTCCAGCCCCGCCAGGTCCTTGCGCTTGAGCAGCGCCAGCATCTTCAGCCTCTCCATGGCCTCGTGCCCCTCCATCTTGAGCCGCTTGGCCAGGACGTCCTCGCGCTCCTCCGGCGGCTCCAGGCTCCGCTTGAGCAGGTTCAGGCGCAGCGCGTCCTCCGTCATCCGGTCCATCCTGAGGGACAGCGACGCCGTCAGCGCCGGGGGTCCCCGAGAATCCCCCCGGGATCCCCTCCCAGCTCAGCTCCCATCTCCTCACAGAGACCTCCCCGGCCTCTGCCCAGGGCAGGAGATTCCCCCTCGGGAAGCCCTGGAATCGCTGAGAACGGCGGCACGGTCCCTCCTTTCGGGATTAAAGCCCATGGACGCGGCTCGGCAAGGAAGGGGAGCCGGGAGGAACCCCCCCTCGGGAGCCCTGGAATGCCAGGAAATCCCCCACTGTGTGGTTTTCCAGGCAGGAATGCTCGGCGGCTCCGGGGATGGAGGCACGGGCAGGTCCATCCCTGCCCTCCCACCTCTGCGGCTCCCCCGCCCCAGCTCCAGGTGCAGGAATGCCCTCTGGAAAACAGGAGCCCATCCCAGCCCCATCCCAAGCCTGGAGCCCATCCCAGCCCCATCCCAAGCCTGGAGCCCATCCCAGCCCCATCCCAAGCCTGGAGCCCATCCCAACCCCATCCCAATCCCGCTCCCAGGCTGATAAGGAACCAGCTCCGACAACAAAGAGCTGCGGGAGCTCCACCTGCAAACCAGCTGGGCGAGGCCTTTCCCTGCGGAGCGGGGCCGGGGAGCAGGACCAACACCTGGGAATAGGTGGGAATTCCGTGCGGCCGGCTCGGGAACATCGGGAATCGCTCCGCAGGGAACAGAAAGCGTCCCGGCTCCGATCCCGGGCACCCGGAGCTGCTCCTCACCTGCCCGCACCCAGCTCCGAGTCATTCCCGGGATAAATCTCGCCCCAGCCAAACTCCTGGCTCAGGTACAAATCCCTGGAATGACGCATCCCTGCACGAGTTCAGCTCCCACCGGAGACGCCAGGAGCAGGGGAGGGCAGCAGGAAAAGCGATGGAAATCCCAAACAGGATCTGAAAAGACGCCGGCCGGAGCCTCCACGGGAGCCCCTCGGGCTCTTCCCTACCTGCTCATCCCGTCTCTCCGCACGTCTCCCAAATTTAGCCCGGCAAGCCGGGACAGGCGGCGGGAGCTGCTCCCGCCCCCGGCCCGCGGGAGTGACCCCGGGGGATCCGGGATGTTCCAGACACCCCGGGAGCCCTCGGAGCCGCGCCCAGCGCTGCGGCTGGAGCCGCTGGGAACGCGCCAGGATCCCGGGAGCGCGGCCAGGAACGGGCTCGCGGCTGCTCCCGGGAAGGAGAGAGCAGGAGGAGCGGGGAGAGGTCCACGGGACCAACATCCCACAGGAATAATTCCCTGCTGGAATAACGAGCTCCCCACGGATAGCCGAACCGAGCACGGAGCCGGCACAGCCGGGATCCAGCATCTCCTGGACCAGCTTCCTGCTCGTCCTCGCCAGGGGCTGGAAGGATCCCGCAGGAATTCTGGAGACCCTTGGTCCGTCACCCGCCTGGACAATTCCTGCCCCATCACCAAGGTGGTCTCCCCAGGACCCCCACCGCCCTCCCCACCGGCATTCCAAGCAAATCCAAAGTGCCGTTACCAGGAACGGGGCCCACCACCATTTAATCCGCTCCAGAGGTTTTCCAGGCTCAGCCAGATCCAATAAAAATTAAATTAGGCTTCGGACTCAGTATTGAATGGGGCCCTTTGGCTGGAGGGGGAAGGGGAGGATCCACTGGGAATTTCCAGAGCACTGGGAAAGCCGGGGGACAGCTCCTGATTCCATGCAGAAAGGCACAGTGAAGAGCAGGAATTATTCCCATCCCGGGGTATCCGGCAGCTCTGGAGGTCGGACGGGTGGGAGGCTCAGCCCCGGCCCCGCTCCGGTCCCGGCACATCCCAAACCGGATCATCCGGCCCCGCCGCCCTCCGGCACGGCTCCCGGGGATCCGGCACATCCCAGGGAGCAGCCTCGGCCTCTCCCTTCAGCTTCACCCAAAAAAATCCTCCTCGCTGCAACCAAATTCCCAAATGGTGGCAAAACTCATGGAAAACAGGAGCTAAATCCACGGCGCGTCTCTGACCGGGATTATCCCCGGCAGCGCCTTCCCCGAGTGCCTGGGAACAGCCGAGATTCCAGAGGCTGGGATGAGCAGGGCCGGCCGGAGCGGCCCGGCTGACCTTGGAATGCTTTCCAGGAATGCCGGGGTGCCGCAGCCCGGCTCGCTCCGTCCCGCCGGCGATGCCCCGCTCTCCGTGGGGACGCCGCCGCCGTCCCTGCTCCGGCACCGCGCGCTCCTCGGCACGTTCCGCTGGCTCCGGGCGCTTTTCCTGCTCCACAGGGCCCGGCAGGACGGGCTTGGCGTTCGCAGCCAAACAAAGCAGCGCCCCGTTTTCCGTGGATATTGGATGTGGCGCCCACGGGGGGGAAAAAAAAAATCCAACAACAACAAAAAAAAACCTCAGCGGGAGGATTTGAAAGGCCAAGTTGGGCCAAAAGAAGGAATATTCCAGGGAGAAGTGGGAATATCCAGGGAGAGATGCAGCCAGGAGGGAAAACATGCCGGGATTTACCCGATGGAATCCAGAACCAAGACTCGGCAGCGCCAGGAGTTAATTCCAGCCGGAGTTTATCCAGGGAGGTTCCAGCCCCTTCCCAGCCTCCTTGGAGCGTTTTCCGTTGGGTCAAACCCCATGTTGGTCTTCCAGCCCCAGTTCCCGGCCTCGGACCCTCTGGAGCTCATGGAGGGGTTGTAATTCCTGATCCAGCACCAGGAACGATCCCTGATCCGCCAGGAGGGATCCCTGATCCGCCAGGAGGGATCCCTGATCCGCCAGGAGGGATCCCTGATCCGCCAGGAGGGATCCCTGATCCGCCAGGAATGATCCCTGATCTGCCAGGAGGGATCCCTGATCCGCCAGGAATGATCCCTGATCCACCTGGAGGGATCCCTGATCCGCCAGGAATGATCCCTGATCCGCCAGGAGGGATCCACCTGCTCCCGGTGCCGCGAGGTCTCCCCGGCTCCCTCCGCTTTCCCAACCCTGCTCCAGCAGTGCTGGAATTCTGCCGAGCGGAGCTGCCCCGGAGGAGCCGAGGTGGATCCCTGGGATCCAAGGGACACAGGATGGGAGATCAGGGATAAAGCAGCCCGGCGCCTGCTCCGCTCCTTGGGAAGCCTCTGGCATTCCCAGGAAGAGGCCCCAGGGGACCCAGAGAATTCCCGAGTCTCCGTTTGGGGCTGGAATGCCAGGATGAATCCCAGGAGAGAGCCAGCGTGATCCGTAACTCCCCACGGGAGCATCCAGCCCCGGAGCCAAGGTGATCCAGAGCTTCCAGCACCATCCCTCGCTCCACACCCAGGACACCACCTGGATACGAGCCCGATGGAGTCAAATCCGTTTAAATCCCTTTAAAATCCCGTTTTCCCGGGATCAGGAACCGGTGAGATCCAACTCCTCCCGCTCACCTGGGCGCGCTCCCGCTGCCCGAACCCCCCCCGAATCCCAGGATCCCGCCTCAAGCCCCGCCGATCCCGTGGGAAATCCACGGGGCTGGCTCCTCATCCGGAGCCATCCGGCCCAAATCCCGCTCCAGGGGCTTCCCGGAGCCCGGCACGAGGCGGCTCCAATTCCATCTGGGCTCGGCACATCCCGACGGCGGCGTCATAAAACGCGTTCCGGCACGGAACACAAAATGGCTGGCTCCCAGGGCGAGCATTCCCAAGGAACGCCAGGAAAAGGATAACAACCTAAAAAGGTAATTAGGATTTAACGGCTCGGCGGCCGGCAGCGGGATCCGGAGCGGGATCCGGGAACGCCGCTGGAAAGGGAAGGGAGGAAAACTCCACGGCTGAACAAAAACCACGCTGCTCTGATCCCAGCGATCCAGGGACGCGTCCGGGAATCCAGAGGAACGCCCGGCTCCGTGCAGGAATTCTCAGGCAGGTAAGGGAGGCTGAGGGTGGCTCCGGGAGATTTTTCCCGGAGCAGAACGAGCACCGGGATTTAAAGCAGCACCCGAAAAGCCCTAAAAACAAAAAGCCCTAAAAACAAAAAGCCCTAAAAACGGCCCCGGAGCCGTCCCGGAATGCACAGGGACCTGGCTGCTCCGGGCAGGAAAAGGGAACGGGAATAAGACGGAAGGGTTGGGATGGGGCAGAGCGGGAATTCCTATGGAGCAAACCGCTCCAGGAGTTCTGCTGTTCCCGGATCCAACGTGGGGAAACCTGACCCTGCTCCGGCACACCGGTCCCAGACCCGGATCCGCCCGACTCCGGATCTCCCAGACCCTGGATCTCCCAAACCCTGGATCTCCCAAACCCTGGATCTCCCAAACCCTGGATCTCCCAAACCCTGGATCTCCCAGACCCCGGATCTCCCAGACCCTGGATCTCCCGGATTCCAGATCTCCCAGACCCCGGATCTCCCAGATTCCAGATCTCCCAGACCCTGGATCTCCCAGACCCCGGATCTCCCAGACCCTGGATCTCCCGGATTCCAGATCTCCCAGACCCCGGATCTCCCAGACCCCGGATCTCCCGGATTCCAGATCTCCCGGATTCCAGATCTCCCAGACCCCGGATCTCCCGGATTCCGGGTCACCGCCACCAGCCTGGGATGTGCCCGGATTCTGCTGCTCCCGGTCAAGTACAAAACTAACGATGGGAAGCAGGAAAAGCGGGAAAGGAGGAAAATCCTCCCTCCCAAAAAGTGCTTCCCTTCCCTCCTGAGTTTGTGTTTTGTCCAGCTCCATCTCTCGGGAGCCGGGAATGCCGCTGCTGTGTCCGGCACCACTGGCCTCACACCTTATCCCAGCCCAGGGGTTTTGGGATGCAGGAGGAGAGCAGGAATTCCAGCAGGAATTATGCCCAGAAATGGGGGGAAAAGACAGAAAAACTCCACAAAGTCTGGAGGAGAGATAAAAATTCCAGGGGGTCCGTCTGGGACGGGCCCGTTCTGGGGAAAGGCAGCTGGAAAACGCTCCGGGAAAATCAAATCCAATAAAAAATGCTGGGATGGGAGGTGGGGGGGGAGGGAGCGCCGGGCCCCCTCCCCATCCGGGATGACGCAGACTTCCCAGGCTTCCTTATATAACGCTTCCCGATTTCCTCGACTGCGGGCGCTGCCTTTGTGCGGCCGCCCCGGCTCGGGCCATCGATCGCCAATCAATAACGCGATCGATAATTCAATCAATCACCACCGAGAACGGGGGGGTGACATCGATCCCGGCAGGGTTATTCCCGGTGTTTCTGTCACCCCCTGCGGCCGGGGAGGGTGGGATGGGAGCGCTGGAATAGCGATGGATGAGGTGGGGAAGGGGGGCAGGGAAGGGAGAAGGGAAATCACGGATCGACTCCCACGGCACCGCCGCTCGCTTTCTCCTTCCAGCATTCCCTCGGCTCCTTCGCCAGAAAACAACACCGTAACAACAACAACAACAACAAAATAATAATAAAAAATTATACAAAAAAAGCGGAAAAGCGGCTGGGCTCATCCCCAAGGAGCCCCTTTTGTCCGGTCGGGACCGCCGACAAAGGCCGGTGCCGGGGATACTCACAGGTCCGACAGTGGCGCTGCCCGGAGCTGCCGAGGAAGCGAGGGGGCGGCGCGGGGAGCGCTGCGGGAACGGGCAGGGGGCGGCCGGGGCCGGGGCCGGGCTCCATCGCCCGCGGAGCCGCAGCCGCAGCCGGAGCCGCGCTCCGAGCGGGCCCTTCCCTGCCAATCATGCGCGTTCTGTTTTATTAAACAAAAGAAAAGGGGGATGCTGACTTCTTCCCATGATGCCTCGCGGGGCAGGGAAAAAGAGAAGGGAAAAAAAAAAAAAAAAAGGGGGAATTAAAAAAAAAAAAAAAATTAAAAATTGGAATTTAAAAAAAAAAAAAATTAGGGGGAAAAAAAAAAAATAAAAAACAACAGGAAAAAAAAAAAAATCCGGTGGCGACCGGTTTGGCACCTCCCGACATGGAACTGGCTCGGGGTTTGACGGGGGGGGGGATTTTTCCTGGGATTTCGGCGCTGGCGCTGCCGCCCCCTCCCCGCTCCCCCTCCCCCCGCTCCTGGCCCCCCGCCAAACTTTGTCTTCATTCATGGAAGCTCCTTCCCTCCCCTGGAATTTTAACTCTTTCCCTCCCAAAAACGAGGCTCGGGGCCGCGACGCCGCCGCCGCCGGGATCCGCCCCTGCCGGTCCCGAAAGAACCGCGGCCCCGGGCTGGGACCGGCGGAGGAGCCGCCCCGGGAGCGCCCGGCACACGGCAAGAACGAGCCGCGGAGAATGGCCGGGGATCCCGGGAATGTGCCCGGGGATCCCGGGAATGTGCCCGGGGATACCGGGAATGTGCCCAGAGATCCCAGGATGTGCCCGGGGATCCCAGAATGTCCCCGGGGATCCCGGGAATGTGTCCGGGGATCCCAGGGAATGGGATTCACCACATGAAGAACTCAGGGATGAAGAATCCCAGGGATGGAGAACCTGGGAGATGGAGAACCCAGGGATGGAGAAACCCAGGGATGGAGAATCCCAGGAGATGGAAAACGCGGTTTTAAATTAAAACACGGGAGATCGAGGCCGGATATTTGGAATTCCTTGTTCCCTGTCAGGGTGGTGAGGCCCTGGCACGAGTTATCCCGGGAATCTGGGGCTGCCCCATCCCTGGAAGTGCTCAAGACCCGGCTGGACAGGGCTTGGAGCAGATGGAAGGTGTCGGATTCCCCCAAAACACCTGGATAATCCCGTAATCCCCAACATCCACAGCTTTATTCCACCCCAGATGTGTGGGAGCCTGGGAATTCCGCAGCATTCCAGCAGCGGAACCCCCAGTTTGCCTTTATAGGATAAAATGGAACAATTTGGTTTCCAAAGGGGGAAAGGATTAATTAGCTCTAATTGCACGCTCGTTTCCATGGATTTATCAGCTAATGAGGGGGTGGGATGGGCCCTGGGATGATTTATTCCAGGCTGTGTCCATGGAAAGCACAGAGGGCACAGGAGAGCAGCAAATTCCTTCGTTTCTCTGTTCCTGGTTTTCCAGGACCATTCCAGGCCGTTTCCATCCTCTCCATCTTCCATCCCAGTTTTCTGCTGGGTGGGGATTCGGGACACTCCCATCCCTGATGGAGCTGATCCATCCCCGCTCCTGCCCCGGCCGCTTCCCGCTGCTCCGACCTTCCCAAAGGATCTTCCCAGCCCGGACGGGCAAAGGAAGCGCTAAATTAAATCCTTTAATTGGATTTGGGGGTTTTCCCTAGGGATCCATTCCCTGGGAGCTTCTGTTCCCAGGATGAAAAGGTCTCCGAGGAAGTTCCTGACCAGAGCTCCTGTTATCCCAGATCCGAAGGATCCCTGGCTCTTCCTCCCCACTGCCGTGATCCCCCCGTGCCGCTCTCCCGGGATTCCTGGATCCAATTCCCTCCTCCTAAAGCGGCAGCACCCCGCTCCAGGCCGACACCGCGTACCCGGGAAGAGATCCTGGGAAAACTGGAGGATGAGCAACAGGGAGAGGGATGATTTTTCCCAAACTTCGCCATCCGGTGGGAATCCAAAGCCGGCTGACCTCCATCGCCCGAGGAGGCTCCACAACAAACTCAACGCAGCCCAAGGATGGCGGGGATGCGACCAAGGGAGCGCAGCACCATCCCATTCCTACGGATTCATCCCGAGGCCAGCTGGGATTCCCACTTTATCCCACCCCATCCCAAGGGACAGCGGTGCCGTTCCCAGCCGCATCCAGCAGCTCCCGCTTCCCATCCAGCGCTTCCAGGTAAAACCAGCGAGCGGCACCTTGGCTTCCAGGAATTCCGAACCCCGCTTTCGGCTGAGGCCATTCCTTGGAAAAGCAGAGCCGGGTGTCCTCCCTCTCCTCCAGCCCACGGGAGCGTCATTCCCAGCGCTCCGGTGGCTCCACGGATCCCGCTGCTCTGCGGGAATTCTCGCAAGGAACAGACAATCGGCCGTGGGAATGCCCCCACTGCACGAGAAGGTGCTGGAATTCGCTCCAAGATTTAATTGGAATCCAGGATTTAATGAAGAGGAAAATCCACCGGGTTTGGAGCTGCTCAGGAAGGGCCACGGGATCATTTTGGAATTCCCTGGAACTCTGCGCGCCTCCAATCGCCTCCTTCTCTCTCCGAACTCCCCACCGTGGATTCAGCACAGGGCGGATGTCGGGATGTGTTCGAGGAGCAGGAACTGGGAGCAGCCCAGATTCCCAACCCTTCCTCCAGCCTGGATGAATCCCCGGAGCATCCACCTCAGAATTCCCTGGGGGCCGCGGATCCTGCGGGAAACAGCCCCAGCAGGTTTTCCAGCCAGGCCCTCCCTAAAATCCAGGATTTGGGGAGCGCACCTGGAGGTTCAGTCCCGGAGTTTGGGGAATTTCAGGGAACTTCTGGCTCGCTGGGAAGGCAAAAATGGATCCTGGGAGGGATGACAAGGAGCAGCCCCCCCTTCCCACAGGGACACACGGCTCTGGCTCGGGCTCATCCCAAAAAATGCCAGGATCCGTGCATCCATTCTGAGACTCCATGGAAAAGAAGCCCAGAGTTTATGGGGAGAAGCACACCAGGCATGGGAAACGCACACAAATCCAACCCTTCCCATCAGCCGGCCCCCAAGGAACCGCCGCGGATTCCGTCGGGATTCCAAAACGGGACAATTCCAGGGTTCAGCCCCAAAATCCACGCTCCAAACCTCACGGAGAGGAACCCACGGAGCGGGGATGGAACAACATGGATGCGATGAGGATCCATGGAAATGAAACCCGGCCTCCTCGGTGCTGGGTCGGGGCTAATTTTAGTCTTGGAAGCGCCGCTCCCAACACCCTCCGGATTCCAAAGGCTGGTGCTGCTCTTCAGAGGGATTTCAGGCATATTCCAGATAGCACCATCCCAAATGCCCGGATAAGATTCCACGTGCAAGGGGCAGAGCCACAGCGCCGGGATCTGAGCGTTCTCCCCTTCCCCAGCCCATCCCGGATCCGGGAGCACCGCACGCTCGGGAGAATGACGGGGAATAAAACCAGAACCCAGCGCTGCGGCCTCTTCCCGACCCGACGGATCGGGAATTCGGGATGAGCTCCCCCAGCCCAGGGGAAAACCAAAATCACCGGGACGGGGAGCGGCGCCCGCTCGGATCCCCAGACACAACAGGGCAGCTCCCGCGGCTCCGTATCGGGAAGGGGCTGGGAGAGCACGGGATGTTCCCGGGGTCCGGCTGGAAGGAGCAGCCGGAGCTGTCGGAGCCAGGCTGGGAGAGCTGGGATTGTCCAGCCTGGAAAAGGGAAGATCCAGGGAGACCCTGGGAGCATCTTCCAGTGGCCAAAGGCGCTCCGAGAGCTGGGAGGGAGCTGGGACGAGGACGTGGAGCGGCAGGAAAGTGGGAATGGCTTTAGGATGGGATATTGGGAAGAAATTCCTGCAGGGAAACGCGGACGCATCCCAACACATCCCATCCCAGCCACGGCAGCGGGAGCATCCCGAGAGGCTGCAGAACATGGAATAGCCCTAAAAACCTGGAAAAGAGCCTAAAGCAAAATAAAACCCAGGGCAAACACAATCCCAGCCACCCGTGGCTGAGCTGCCCAAGACTACGGAGCAGAATTCCAAGATCCGCGTGGAACTCAAAGCCAGAGATTTCCACCAGGAGCACTGGGGGATCAAGGAGCGTTTTGCCGTCGGATACGGAAGAGCCAAGCATGGAAAACCATCATTGAACCGGGAAATCATCAGGAAAAAAGCTCCAGTGACTGGTTTTCCTCAGGTCCCGGCGCGGCGAGTGGAGGGATCCGGGAAATTCCTCTCCCGGCTCCTCCGGAGCAGAGGATCCCGACCCCCCCGGAATACGACATCTGAGGGGAAGGAGCTTCCAGGAAGATCCCAAGTGGGATAAAGCCTGCCGAGCAGGTATTCCCACCTTCCCCCTGCCAGGAACACCTGAGGGGAGCCCGGGACCCGCCCCGCTCCGGCGGGATGCTCCGAGCGGAGCCGTCGGGAGAGGACGCTGGAAGACGGATGGATGCTCCCGTCAGCGCCGGCCTCGTGACCGGGAAAGGCGCCAGGAGAAGGTGGCACCGAGATCCCAAAGGATCAGAGCCACAGCACCGCCACGGATCCCTGGGATGGATCCCAGCGGCCCCGACAGCACGGGAAGGCGACGAATTCCAGCACGATCCTGGATCCCAGCGAGGCGGGGACCCCAGGGATGGGGGATCCTTAGGGATGGAGGAATCCCTATGGATTCGCCGGCTCCGTTTCACCCCAACAGCAACTGCAGCATCGTGGATGGCCCAAATCCTGGGATGTGACAGGTTGGGGGGGGTCTCCCTGCACCCCCAATCCTTCAAAGGCCTGAAATTCCCGAAAAACCGCGGCTGCCTGTGCAATCCCAACCCCCACCCGGGAGCACCGAGGAACAGGAGTCAAATCCTCCCACACTCCTGCCAGGAGGAGGCTGCTCCCATTCCCGTGCTCCCCCTTCCTCCTCCTCCTCCTCCTCCTCCTCTCGCCCGGCAGCGGCCGAGGAGGCTCCAGAAAATCAAATGGATATTAAAAAAAAACCGGACCAAAAACGCTCTGGAAAAGCCGATGGATCCCGGCGCATCCTTACGCTGCCGCTCTTCCTCCCTGCTCCCAGATTCCCAAATCTCCTCCTCTCTTCCCGGCAAACCACCCCCTCCCCCCGCCATCACAGATCCCTTTTCCAGGCTCCAAGGGGAGGGGAAAGCGCCCAACCGCCTGGATTTTGGGAATCTGGGGAAGGATTCTCCTCGGGAGCAGAAATCCTCATCCCTGGGAGCAGAAATCCTCTCGGATCTCCTCCTGAGAGAGGATGCAGCTTCCCAAATGCGGATGAGGAAGG
Organism: Pseudopodoces humilis; assembly: GCF_049639895.1. NCBI lineage: Eukaryota > Metazoa > Chordata > Aves > Passeriformes > Paridae > Pseudopodoces > Pseudopodoces humilis. Next base: position 1,016,452 of record NC_142230.1, read on the forward strand.
GTCCGTGCCCTCCCCTCCCCGGTGCGGCGTTTCCATCCCGATCCCACCCAAAAACCGGGAAGGGGCGCGGGCAGTGCCCGGGGAAGGCGCCGGCAGCGCCGGAGGCTCCTGCTCCGCGTTATCCCAGGGATGGCAAAGTTTCCCTGCTGGCTCCGAGCTGGGGAAGCGGCACCGGGAAGTGAGGGGGGGCAGCAGGAAAAGAGGGAGAATCCCGCGGGGCGGAAATCCTGGAAGAGGCCAGGACCCGCTTCCAGCAGGGAACGGGGGGGAAAGGACCGGGAACCGCTCCCGAATCCCGGCACGCACGGGTGGGAACAAAGGGGGGCTGATCCAGGATTCCCAATCCCCCAAATCCCTCCGGGAACCCCGGGCAGCCCCCGCGCCACTCCCGTTCTCCCGGGGGACTCCCCCAAACCCCCCGGGCTGACCCCCAAAATCCCTGAGCTCTGCTCCCCAAAACCCCTGAGCTCTGCTCCCCAAAACCCCTGAGCTCTGCTCCCCAAAACCCCTGAGCTCTGCTCCCCAAAACCCCTGAGCTCTGCTCCCTAAAACCCCTGAGCTCTGCTCCCCAAAACCCCAGAGCTCTGCCCCCCAAAACCCCTGAGCTCTGCTCCCCAAAACCCGAGCTCTGCTCCCCAAAACCCCTGAGCTCTGCCCCCCCAGATCCGCCTGCCTTCGCTCCCCAACCCCCCCAAACCCAGCTGCTTTGTGCCCCCAAAACTTCTCGGGCTCTGCTCCCCAAAATCCGAGCTCTGCCCCTCCCCAAAGTCCCTGAGCTGTGCACTCCCAAATCTCCAAGATCTGACCCCCAAAATCCGAGCTCTGATCCCCAAATCCGAGCTTTGCCCCCCAAATCCGAGCTCTGATCCCCAAATCCGAGCTCTGCTCCCCCAAATCCGAGCTCTAATCCCCAAATCCGAGCTTTGCTCCCCCAAATCCGAGCTCTAATCCCCAAATCCGAGCTCTGCTCCCCCAAATCCGAGCTCTGCTCCCCAAATCCGAGCTCTGATCCCCCAAATCCGAGCTTTGCCCCCAAAATCCGAGCTCTGCTCCCCAAATCCGAGCTCTGATCCCCCAAATCCGAGCTTTGCCCCCCAAATCCGAGCTCTGATCCCCAAATCCGAGCTTTGCTCCCCCAAATCCGAGCTCTGATCCCCAAATCCGAGCTTTGCTCCCCAAATCCGAGCTCTGCTCCCCCAAATCCGAGCTTTGCCCCCCAAATCCGAGCTTTGCCCCCCAAATCCGAGCTCTGATCCCCAAATCCGAGCTCTTCTCCCCCAAATCCGAGCTCTGCTCCCCAAATCCGAGCTTTGCTCCCCCAAATCCGAGCTTTGCCCCCCAAATCCGAGCTCTGATCCCCAAATCCGAGCTTTGCCCCCCAAATCCGAGCTCTGATCCCCAAATCCGAGCTCTGCTCCCCCAAATCCGAGCTTTGCCCCCCAAATCCGAGCTTTGCCCCCCAAATCCGAGCTCTGCTCCCCAAATCCGAGCTCTGCCGCCGCCCAACCCCTCGGGCTCTGCCCCCCCAAACCCGAGCTCTGCGCCCCCAAGGCACAGCCCAGATCGCCCGCAACACCGCGGGCTCTGCCTCCCGCCCGCAGCCCTCCCCGAAATCCCTCAGCCCCCCCGAATCCGCCCCCAGCCCCCCCAGAATCCCCCCCCATCCCCCGGGTCTCGCCCCCCCTCACCCAGGCCCTGCCCCGCCCCCGCCGGGCCCGGCCCCGCCGCCCCCGCGGGCCTCACCTGGTTCGGGGGGCGCGGGGGGTCGCGGCGGGTTCCCGGCGTTTCCCGGCGTTTCCCGGTGGATTCCCGGCGGATCCCGGCGGATCCCGGCGGGTCCCGGGGGGTCCCGGGGGTCCCGGGCCGGGCGGGCGGAGCAGACGCGGCCGCCGCCGAGCGCAACCGGCACCACCACAAACAATGCCACTGATTGGCCGCCGCCGCCGCCGCGCCCGCCCCGCCTCCCGACCCCAGCCGCGACGCCCATTGGTGCGGCTTCCGGACGGGCACACGGCTCCACCAATCGAATCGCCCTAATTCGCTCTTAACCCGCCTCCCGACTTTTACTGGCAGTCTCAGTAGGGATTGACGCCCCGTTGCACCAATGGGAACGCCCCGAGCTTCCCCGCGGGGCGCCTTTAATGGGTCCCCGAGTCTGAACATCCGGGTATCGCGGGCGGCGCGCGGTGGCGGCCCGCGACTTCTCCCCCGGCCCGCGAGGGAGTTTTGGCCCGTCGCAGCCGCCGTAGCGGCCCCGGGCCCAGTACCGGCCCGGTTCCGCCCCACGTGGCGCCGGTGCGAGGCCGCGCGTGGCTCTGGGGGCGGTCCCGTCTCCGGGGGTACCGGGAAGAACCCCCACACTCCCCCGGGCCCGGCGGAGCGGCGGCGCGCAGGGCCCGGCGGGCGCGAGGCCCGTGCCAGGATCCAAGATGGCGGCCTGAGGGCAGCGCCCGGGCCGTGCCAGGGCCGAAGATGGCGGACACGCCCGCACGTCACCCCCCCGCCGCCCCCAGACCCACCCCCCAACACCAAAAGAAATCGCCCTGGAGGCAGCGAGGAAAATACCGCAGCAGCTTTTATTTACAGGCCCCTGGGGCGGGGGCTGCTATTGCACAGTGCAAGGGGAGGGGGCGGCCCCGAACCCCCTCCCGATGGCCACCGAACCCCCCCGGGGGGCCCGGGAGATCGGGGGGACACAAACCCAAACCCAGCTGCCCTGACACCACCTGAGGGGGGAAAAAACCACCCCAAACCCCCCCCCCGGCTGAGAACCGGGGTTAGAAACGAGGAACGGGAAACCCCCAGAGCCGCCCCTGCCCGTCCCGTCCGCGCTCTCACTCTGCGGGGGGGAATAAATAAATAAAAATATATTAACACTGACATATAAAACCCGTCGTGAGCCTGCGGGTTACGGGGGGGGGGTCTCTTCTCCCCGCCCCGGAGCATTTGAGGGGGGGTCCCGGGGGTGGCCTGGGGGGGTCCCTGTCACACTTTGGGGGTCCCGTTTAACACTGCCGGGGGGTCCCTGTGCCCCCCGGAGTTTTTTGGGGGTTCAGCACTCGGGGGGCGCCCCGAAGGTGCGGCGGCAGTCGGAGGCTTTGGCGCTGGGGGGCTGCGCCCGGCGCCGCCGCAGCTCGTCCCGGCACAGGGACCCCCCGAGCTTGCCCAGCGCCGAGCGGTACCGGCGGTCAAAGGCGGCTGTGGGGGCAAGAGAGGGGTCAGCCCTGAGCCCCCAGACCCCCCTGGACCCCCCCGGCCCCCCCCCGAGCCCCCCCCCGAGCCCCTCCCCGATGTCCGTGTGCTCCCGGCCCAGCGCCGCCAGCGTCAGGAACAGCAGCTCCCGGTAGATGCTCCTGGAGGAGGAGCCGTGAGGGGATTTTGGGGGGATTTGGGGGGGGATTTTGGGGGGATTCGGGGGGCTCTGCCCGTACCTGTGCAGCGTTTGGGGGGCTCCGGGCGCTGCCAGGGTCTCCAGGAAGAGCCCGATGGCTTTGTGAACCTCGTTGAGCCCCACGTGGCTCAGCAGGGCCTCGAGGAAGGGCAGCGAGAACGGGGGGGCCGGGGGGCCCCAGGGGTGCAGCCGTGGGGGGATGTTACCTGGGGGACCCCAAAGTGTCACCCCAGAGTGACCCCAGCGTCCCCAAATCCCCTGGGGGACGCTCCAGCCGGCCCCCGGTGTCCCCAGCGTGTCCCTGATCCCCTGATCTTTGCTCTTCTTCCCCTGCTCCTTCCACCCCCTGGTGTCCCCCATCCCCAAACCCCCAAACCCCCATCCCCAAACCCCCAAACCCCCAAACCCCCATTCCCAAATCCCACACCCCCATTCCCACATCCCCATTCCCATTCCCATCCCCAGATTCCCAAACCCCCCATCCCCAAATCCCCATTCCCATCCCCGTTCCCCATTCCCAAACCCCCAAACCCCCAAACCCCCATCCCCAAACCCCCAAACCCCCAAACCCCCATTCCCCCATCCCCAAACCCCCATCCCCAAACCCCCATCCCCCATCCCCAAACCCCCAAACCCCCATCCCCAAACCCCCAAACCCCCATTCCCCCATCCCCCAAACCCCCATCCCCAAACCCCCAAACCCCCATTCCCCCACCCCCATTCCCCCATTCCCCCACCCCCAAACCCCCATCCCCGTTCCCGTTCCCCGCTCACTGTGCAGCCTCCACAGGACGTAGAGCGGGGGGCAGCTCTCGGGGTCGGGGCTCAGCACATCCCACAGGAGCCGCACGCGGACGCGGGAGGGCTCGGGGGGCTGCGGGCCGGGCCGGGGGGGGTCAGCACAGCCCCACCCCGAGCCCCTCGCAGCCACCCCCAGCCCCCCAAAGCCCACCTGGGGGTCGCGGGGGGCGTGCTGGGAGCCCAGCAGCAGCAGGGGGAGGTTGCTGGGCAGGGCCAGGCGCTGGAAGTACCACACCAGGTTCCAGTAGATGATGGGGTGGCTGTCCACGAGCTCGGGGCGCGCCAGCAGCTCCCCGCCCTCGTTCTCCACCAGGCTCTCCAGCTCCTTGCGCAGCACCAGCGGGCTCAGGTAGGCGAAGGCCACGCGCTCCCAGCGCCCCGGGGGCTGTGGGGACCCCCAAATTAGAGTGGGGGGACACCCCCTGCCCATTCCCTGGGACCTTGGAATAGCGGGGACACATTTGGGACCCCCGAATTAGAGTGGGGGGACACCCCCTGCCCATTCCCTGGGAACCTCAGAATGGGGGGGCACACTTGGGACCCCCGAATTAGAGTGGAGGGACACCCCCTGCCCATTCCCTGGGAACCTCAGAACGGGGGGGCACACTTGGGACCCCCAAACTGCGCTGGTGAGGGACCCCCTGCCCAGCCCAGAACCACCAAACCCGGCAGGGACCCCCACCAGAGACCCCAAATCCCGGGTGAGACTGTCCCAACCCCAAATCCCAGGGATGAGGGACCCCTCCCCATTTCCAGCCCCCGCAGGGTTCCCCCCCAACCCAAAATCCGGGGTGAATCCCCCCCCTCCCCATTCCCAGGCCCCTCCAGGGCCCCCCCAGCCCCGGGCCCGGTGTCCCCCCGGTACCGGGGTGTCGGCGCAGCCGTTGCACAGCTCGGGGGTCTCGTCCAGCTCGAGGCAGCGCCGGCGGTCGCTGAGCACCGGCCCCTGCGGGGAGGGGGGCACCGGGCCGGCCCCGGGGGGGCTGCGGGAGAGACGGGGGGGTCACGGGAGCACCGGGGGACGTTTGGGGGTCCCCAGAGGACGGATGGAAGCGGGGGGGGGACGGTGGGGAGCGATGAGAGGTGACGTCAGGAGGGCACTTGGACATCGGGGCGTCCCCACCGAGGATGGGGGTCCCTGAGGTTGCCCCTGGGGTCCTCCAGGAGTTTTCCGGGGGGGTCCCCGGGGGTCCCACCTGGGGGGGCGCCGGAAGTCGCGGATCTCGATGCTCAGGAAGGGCACGAAGGAGCGGGAGCAGAAGGGGCAGGAGGTGTTGAGGTTGGAGTCGTCCGAGGTCCAGCCGGCCATGAGCTCCTCGTCGAACACGAGCCCGGCACAGCCCGGGCAGCGCGAGCAGCTGGACAGCAGCACCTGGGGGGCAGCGGCCTGAGCTGGGCTCTGACCCCCCCAAACCGGGCTCTGCCCCCCCAAACCGGGCTCTGACCCCCCAAACCAGGCTCTGACCCCCCCAAACCGGGCTCTGACCCCCCAAACCAGGCTCTGACCCCCCCAAACCGGGCTCTGCCCCCCCAAACCGGGCTCTGCCCCCCAAAGCAGGCTCTGACCCCTCCAAACCGGGCTCTGACCCCCCCAAACCAGGCTCTGCCCCCCCAAACCGGGCTCTGACCCCCCAAACCGGGCTCTGCCCCCCAAAGCAGGCTCTGACCCCCCCAAACCGGGCTCTGACCCCCAAACCAGGCTCTGACCCCCCCAAACCGGGCTCTGACCCCCCAAACCAGGCTCTGACCCCCCCAAACCGGGCTCTGACCCCCCAAACCAGGCTCTGACCCCCCCAAACCGGGCTCTGTCCCCCCAAACTGGGCTCTGACCCCCCAAACCGGGCTCTGTCCCCCCAAACTGGGCTCTGACCCCCCAAACTGGGCTCTGACCCCCCAAAGCGGGCTCTGACCCCCCCAAACCAGGCTCTGACCCCCCAAAGCGGGCTCTGACCCCCCCAAACCGGGCTCTGTCCCCCCAAACTGGGCTCTGACCCCCCAAACCGGGCTCTGCCCCCCAAACCGGGCTCTGCCCCCCCAAACCGGGCTCTGACCCCCCAAACCGGGCTCTGACCCCCCAAACCAGGCTCTGCCCCCCAAAGCGGGCTCTGCCCCCCAGCTCCCTGCCCTGCTCACCTCCAGGGCGGGGGGCTCTGTCCCGTCCACCGAGGGCTCTGCGCATTTGGGGGCGCCGCTGCTGCCCCCCGAGGCGTCCGACAGGTCCAGCTCACTGCCCAGGGACACGGAGCTCTGGGGGGGACACGGGGTCAGGGGGGGCAGAGGGGCACGCAGTGACACACGGTGACACACGGTGACACAGGGTGACACACAGGGACACACAGGGACACACGGTGACACACAGGGACACACAGGGACACACGGTGACTGACACACGGTGACACATGGTGACACAGGGTGACACACAGGGACACACAGTGACACATGGTGACACACGGTGACACACGGTGACACACAGGGACACACAGGGACACACGGTGACACACAGGGACACACAGGGACACACGGTGACTGACACACGGTGACACATGGTGACACAGGGTGACACACAGGGACACACAGGGACACACAGGGACACACGGTGACACACAGTGACTGACACACGGTGACACACAGGGACACACAGGGACACACAGTGACTGACACACGGTGACACACAGGGACACACGGTGACACACAGTGACTGACACACGGTGACACACAGGGACACACGGTGACACACAGGGACACACGGTGACACACAGGGACACACGGTGACACACAGTGACTGACACACGGTGACACACAGGGACACACGGTGACACACAGTGACTGACACACGGTGACACACGGTGACACACAGTGACACACGGTGACACACAGGGACACACAGGGACACACAGTGACACACGGTGACACACGGTGACTGACACACGGTGACACACGGTGACACACGGTGACACACAGGGACACACAGGGACACACAGGGACACACGGTGACACACGGTGACACACAGTGACTGACACACAGTGACACACAGGGACACACGGTGACTGACACACAGTGACACACGGTGACACACGGTGACACACAGTGACACACAGTGACTGACACACGGTGACACACGGTGACACACAGGGACACACGGTGACACACAGTGACTGACACACAGTGACACACAGGGACACACGGTGACTGACACACAGTGACACACGGTGACACACGGTGACACACAGTGACACACAGTGACTGACACACGGTGACACACAGGGACACACGGTGACACACAGTGACTGACACACAGTGACACACAGGGACACACGGTGACTGACAGGGACACATGGTGACACACGGTGACACACAGGGACACACAGGGACACACAGTGACTGACACACAGGGACACGGTGACACACAGTGACTGACACATGGTGACACACAGGGACACACGGTGACACACGGTGACACACAGGGACACACAGTGACTGACACACAGTGACACACGGTGACACACGGTGACTGACACATGGTGACACACAGGGACACACGGTGACACACGGTGACACACAGGGACACACAGTGACTGACACACGGTGACACACGGTGACACACGGTGACTGACACATGGTGACACACAGGGACACACGGTGACACACAGTGACTGACACACAGGGACACACGGTGACACACGGTGACACACGGTGACACACAGCCCCGGTACCTCGGACGCCGTGGACTCGGGGCGCTCCCGGGGCCGCAGCAGGGTCTCTGCGGGGCTGCGGCGCGAGGAGGGGTCCCCGTCCCTCTGCTCCGACCCCCGGCGCGTCCCGGGCTCCCGGGGGGGCTCCGTGGGGCGGGGGGGGGGCCGCTTGCCGGGTGACAGCAGCTGCTGCAGCTTGGCCGCCAGCCCCCGGCGCGGGGTCACCCCCCCGGGCCCCCCCCCGGGCCCCCCCCCGGGCCCCCCCCCGGGACCCCCCCCGGGACCCCCCTCGTCCCCGCCGCTCTCGTCCGTGCCGATGTCCGACAGGCTCCCGTCGGCCGAGCTGGGGGGGCCCCGCGGGCGGGGGGGCGGCGGGCTGGGGGTGACGGGGAGCAGGGGGGGCTCCCCCGGCCCCGCCCGGGACCCCCCCTCGCCTCGGCCGCTGCCGGGGAAACTGAGGCTGCCGCTCTTGACCAGCCGCGGGGCCGGGGCCGGGTCCCGCAGGCTCCGGCCGGCCCAGGTGGTCTGGCGCTGCAGCGGGGGGCGCGGGGCTGGGGGGGCCCGGTCACCTGCGGGGGACACGGGGGTCAGGGACAGCGGGGCTGGGGGGGCCCGGTCACCTGCGGGGGACACGGGAGGCAGGGACAGCGGCGCGGGGGGGGCCGGGCCGCCTGGGGGGGACAGGGGGGTCGGGGACAGGGGGGCGGGGGGGGCCCGGCCACCTGCGGGGGACACGGGGGTCAGGGACAGCGGACCCCCCACCCTCCCGTCCGTGGGGAGGACACGGGGGGGGGTCAATGGGGAGACACTGCCCCCCCCACATCACCCCCCTACCCCAGGGGACAGGGAAGCGTCACCGGGGCGCCCCCCGGACCCCCCAGACGCTCAGAGGGGCTCCATCGCCACCGGGGGGGGTGACAGGGTCCCCCCGCTCCCCCCCAGGCCCCTCACCCGGGGGGTCTCCGGCGGCGCCCCGGCGCCCCCCCAGCGGCTGCCGGAACTGCGCCGCCCCCAGCACCACGTTCCGCAGCTTGGCCCAGCGCAGCCGCCCCCCCTGCGTCCCCGCCGGCCACTTGCTCTCCAGCACCGCCTGAAGGGGACACGGGGGGGGTCAGGGGCGGACAGGGGACCCCCAGGACCCCTCCCCCGGGCGCGTCCCCTCGGGGTCACCTTGTTGTAGTAGCCGTAGGTGACGGTGTTGGGGACGATGCCGGCGCGTTTCATCTCCAGCAGGACGCGCACGGAGAGCACGGGCTCCCCGTACTGCCCGCACAGCTGCATCAGGATGCGGTAACACACCTGGGGGCACCCGCGTTACCCGGCTGGGAAAGAGCCCCAGGACCACAGAGACCAGGCTGTGCCCACCCGGCCACTCAGAGCACCCGCGGATGGCCACTCCAAACCTCCCTGCGCAGCCCTGGCCGCCCTTTCCAGGAGGAGTTTTCCTGAATATCCACCCTGAGCTGCCCTGAGCCCGTTCCCTCTCCTCCTGTCCCTGTTCCTGCGAGCAGAGCCCGACCCCCCCGGCTGTCCCCTCCTGCCAGGGAGCTGTGCAGAGCCAGAAATTCCCCCTGAGCCTCCTTTGCTCCAGCCTGAGCCCCTTCCCAGCTCCCTCAGGAATTCTCCAGCCCCTTCCCAGCTCCCTCAGGGATTCTCCAGCCCCTTCCCAGCTCCCTCAGGAATTCTCCAGCCCATTCCCAGCTCCCTCAGGAATTCCCCATTCCCTTCTGCCGCTCCAGCCCATTTCTCCCTCCTGTCCTGATCACCGGACACGGCGCCGGCCGCTCCCCTCAGCGGCCGCTCCCTGGACACCTCTGGGCCCGGTGGCTGCGGCGCTGCCCACCCCAGATCCCCTCTGGGCCAGGACCCGGGCCGGGAGCGGGCTCACCTCGTCGGGCAGCACCACCTTGTGCTGCTCCATCTTGCGCAGGACGTCGTAGGCGAGCTGCAGCGCGCGCAGCTTGGCGGGGGCGGCGCGCACGTGGGTGGGCAGGTACAGGAACCACAGCCCGTAGCAGTGGCCCAGCAGGCACCGCGCCCACAGCTCCGGCACCGCCGACGACTTCTGGGCCACCCGCTGGGCCACCTTCATCTCCTGGGGACAGCGGGGACCAGGGACAGTCAGGGGGTGGCGGCTGAGCCCCGCAGTGCCGTGCCCAGGTGGGCACCTGTGCAGGTGTCACAGCTCACAGGGACGGTGTCACAGCTCACGGGACACCTGTGCCAGTGTTGTGCCACCCATGCAGGTGTCACAGCTCACGGGACACCTGTGCCAGTGTTGTGCCACCCGTGCAGGTGTCACAGCTCACGGGACACCTGTGCCAGTGTTGTGCCACCCGTGCAGGTGTCCCAGCCAGCCGTGCCCAGGTGCTGGCCCTCACCTGCTTGGTGCGGCGCGGGGCGGGGCTGCTCGGGGCGCTGCTCCGGGCCTGGCACAGCTGAGCCACCAGCGGGTCCCGGGGGGGCTCCAGGAGCTCCGGGCGCAGCATGGGGAACCCGTCATACCTGGGGAGGGGGCACAGGTGAGGGGGGTTTGGGCAGGGGGAGGCGCACGGAGGGCCCGGGGGTCTCACCTGTAGCGCGCGGGGGGCTCGGCCCCGTCCGGCCCCGCCGGCTGCTCCGGGGGGGTGATGAACACCGTGTGCTCCCCGCCCCGGGGGTCGTCCAGCTCCATCAGGGGCGCGTCCTCGGGCTTCTCCAGATCCACCTGCACCTGGGGACGGGCGGCGGGGTCACGGCGGGGACATGGGGACACACTGAGGGGACACGGGGACACACCGAGGGGACACGGGGACACACCAAGGGGACACAGGGACGCACCGAGGGGACACGGGGACACACCAAGGGGACACAGGGACGCACCGAGGGGACATGGGGACACACCGAGGGGACACAGGGACACACCGAGGGGACACAGGGACACACCGAGGGGACATGGGGACACACCGAGGGGACACGGGGACACACCGAGGGGACACAGGGACACACCGAGGGGACACGGGGACACACCGAGGGGACACAGGGACACACCGAGGGGACATGGGGACACACCGAGGGGACACAGGGACACACCGAGGGGACACAGGGACACACCAAGGGGACACGGGGACACACCCAGGGGACACAGGGACACACCGAGGGGACACAGGGACACACCGAGGGGACACAGGGACACACTGAGGGGACACAGGGACACACCCAGGGGACACAGGGACACACCGAGGGGACACAGGGACGCACCGAGGGGACATGGGGACACACCGAGGGGACACAGGGACGCACCGAGGGGACATGGGGACACACCGAGGGGACACAGGGACACAGGGACACACCGAGGGGACACGGGGACACACCGAGGGGACACAGGGACGCACCTTGTCCACGCAGGTGTCGAAGAACTCGAGGCAGGGCTCGCGGTCGCTGGCGAAGGAGCAGTCCTCGATGAACTGCGTGAAGAGCTGCGTGCGCAGCAGCTGCCCGTAGAAGCGCTGGTACGCCCGCTCCCGGGAGCGCAGGAACCCTGCCGGACACGGGGCCGGGGGTCAGCGGCTGGGCTGGGGGGAAGAGGGACGGGGTGGAACAGCCCCAGGCCGGCCCCCACGCACCCTGCAGCGCGAAGAGGCTGCCGGCGTCGCGGCCGGCCGGGGCGGGCGCGGGCGCGATGGGGCGCAGGAAGGAGCGGTAGCCGCGCAGGGCGCAGGCCATGAAGCGCAGGAAGGCCGCCCGAGCCTCCAGCTCCAGCTGCGCCCGGCGCGCCCCCGCGGCCTCGGCGTCGCTCAGCACCAGCTCCGGGGGCTCCTCCTCGCCCGGCGCGCTCAGCACTGCGGGGACACGCGCACGGGACGGCGTCGGGAACGCCCGGCCGCACCGGCCCCGGGGGTGGGCCCGGCTGGCCGGGGAACCGCCGGGAACCGATGCCCAGGGAAGGAGGGAATGAAACCAAAGCCCTGATCCTGCTTGGAAAATGTTCCCTCCCAGGCAGGGGGGGGATTCCAGGGGGTCCCTCCCAATTTGGGCTATTCCATGACTCTGTAACAGCAGAGGTGGGGGACGTGGTGACCCCCCCAAGACCCCCCGGGACACCCCCAGGACCCCTGAAACACCCTCAGAACCCCCCAGAACACCCCCAGGACCCTTGAAACACCCCCAGACCCCCCGGGACACCCCCAGACCCCCCGGGACACCCCCAGGACCCCTCGGGACACCCCCAGACCCCCCGGGACACCCCCAGACCCCCCCGGGACCCCCACTCACGCTCATCCAGCTGCTGGGACAGGCTGTGCAGCGAGGCCAGCAGCACCTTGCAGGGCCGGCGGGGCAAGGCGCGGGGCGACAGCAGCTTCCGCTCCTCGCTCCTGGGGGCACAGGCACGAGAGCAGGGCGGGACCCCCTGGGACCCCCCCCCGGGACCCCGGCACGGCCCGCCCGCCCCCAGCCCCGGGGACACTCACTGGAAAATGGTGTTGGTGTCCAGGTCGACGAAGATGACGTCGCGGGGGGGCTCGTAGAGGTCGAAGTAGCTGGAGTGGATGCCTACAATGAAGGGCACGGGGGCACACAGCACGTCAGCCAGCGCCAGCGGGCACAGCGGGATGTAGGGGCACTGCCAGCGCAGGGGGAAGATCATCTGGGGACAGGACGAGGGTGGTCAGCGCGGCGGGGCCCCCGCCAGGCGGGACGGGGGGCCCAGCGCCGCAGGATGGGGTCTTGGAGCTGTGGGACCAGGATCACCAACGCCACGGGACCGGGATTCCCGCTCCTGTGGGATCGGGGTCCTCAGCACAACAGTCCCCAGCACCACGGGACAGGGATCCCCAGTGCCACAGGACAGGGATCCCCAGTGCCACAGGACAGGGATCCCCAGCCCCACAGGACCGGGATCCCCACTGCTGCAGGACAGGGATCCCCAGCCCCACAGGACCGGGATCCCCAGCCCCACAGGACAGGGATCCCCAGTGCCACAGGACAGGGATCCCCAGCGCCACAGGACAGGGATCCCCAGCCCCACAGGACAGGGATCCCCAGCCCCACAGGACAGGGATCCCCAGTGCCACAGGACAGGGATCCCCAGCCCCACAGGACAGAGATCCCCAGCCCCACAGGACAGGGATCCCCAGCCCCACAGGACAGGGATCCCCAGTGCCACAGGACAGGGATCCCCAGCCCCACAGGACAGAGATCCCCAGCCCCACAGGACAGGGATCCCCAGCCCCACAGGACAGGGATCCCCAGTGCCACAGGACAGGGATCCCCAGCCCCACAGGACAGGGATCCCCAGCCCCACAGGACAGGGATCCCCAGCCCCACAGGACAGAGATCCCCAGCCCCACAGGACAGAGATCCCCAGCCCCACGGGACAGGGATCCCCAGTGCCACAGGACAGGGATCCCCAGCCCCACAGGACCGGGATCCCCAGCCCCACAGGACAGGGATCCCCAGTGCCACAGGACAGGGATCCCCAGCCCCACAGGACAGGGATCCCCAGCCCCACGGCGTCCCCGCCGTGTCCCCTGCGGTCACTCACCGCCACCAGGGCTTCGCCCACGCTGGTCAGGACATCGGGGCGCAGCGAGTGGATGAGCAGCTTCTGCTCGGTGAGGACGGCCACCAGCAGCGCCACCGCGTTGTCGGGGCCCAGGTTCTGCAGCAGCGTCAGGAAACTGGCCCCGCTGCGGGCGGGGGCACGGCCCGGTCACACCCACGGCCCCCTCCCCACCCGCCCCCGCCCTCAGCAGCACCCCCAGTCCCACCTGAGCGGCAGCGGGGAGGACACGGGCCGGCACAGCAGCAGGCTGTCGTACGGGGACATCTGCAGGGACACGGGGACGTGCTGGGGGACACGCCGGGCCGGGCCGGGCCGGGCCGGGCCGGGGGGCGGCCGCGTGTCCCCCCCAGCGGGCGACTCACCTGGACCAGGATGCGCGGGCGCTGCGGGGACGGGAAGGGCACGTTGTGCATGAAGTGGGAGATGTGCCTGCGGGCGGAGCGGCCCCGTCAGAGCTGGGGTCACCGCGGGGCCCCCGCCCCCCCCGGGGCCCCCCCTGCTCCGCGCTCACGTCTCCAGGGGCAGCACGTGGGGGCCCGAGATGGAGTAGCGGTAGATGAACATGAGGAACTTGCGGAAGACGTCGAAGAAGGGCCAGTGGGACAGGACGCAGATGCTCTTGCGGGTGTGCAGGGAGCGCCCGGGCACCGGCCGCCGATCCACCACGCTGAGCAGCCCCAGGCGCAGCGCCTGCGCCTCCGACAGCCGCTCCCGCGGGAACGCCTCGTGGAACTGGATGGCGGCGCCGTACACCTGCGGGGCGCGGCCGTCAGGGTGCGGGGAGCCCCTGGCACCGGGGAGCCCAGAGCAGCGGGGCTGAGACCCCGGGACCCCCATCCCACGCCCCCCGAGCCCCCCGTCCTGCCTTGTCCCCCGAGGCGCCGGTGAGGACGAAGGTGGAGAAGACGGGCAGGGGGTACTTGGTGCCCACGGGCCAGCTCTCGATGGTGGCCCCCATGGGCAGGCAGAACACGGGCACCGACTCGGGCAGCGGGAAGGACTCGCTGTCCTGCTCGGGGTAGCGGCTCAGCAGCCCTGCACGGACACACAGACACAGGGACACGGACACAGGGACACAGGGACACGGACACAGGGACACACGGACACAGGGACACGGACACAGGGACACAGGGACACGGACACAGGGACACAGGGACACACGGACACAGGGACACGGACACAGGGACACAGGGACACGGACACAGGGACACGGACACACGGACACAGGGACACGGACACAGGGACACAGGGACACGGACACAGGGACACGGACACACGGACACAGGGACACAGGGACACAGGGACACACGGACAACAGACATCAGGATCCACCCCCCAGGTCATCTCCCCCAGCCCAAAGAGGAGGTGGCAGCTCACAGCTCCACAAAACCACCCCCAAAACTTCCCCCCAACAGGAAACCCAGCTGACCCCAATCCCCTTTAACAGACCCCACTGTCACCCCAGTAAGGAACCCCATTGTCACCCCAGTAAAGGACGCCACACTTCCCAGTAAGGGACCCCACTGTCACACCTCCCCAGTAAGTGACTCCAGTCCCAAAGGCCTGGCAAGGCCCCCCCAGGGGTGCTGGGGCAGCTGAAGGCTCCCAAACCCCCCCTGCTCTCCCCAAACCCCCGTGAGGACACCCAGGGGCTCCTGCACCTCCCTTAAATCAGCCCCGCACGAGCTGAGGGAGATTAATTAACACAGAAAATATTTTTAAAAATAAAAATGACAGTAAACTACTCTGGCTTCCCCTGGGGGGTCCCAAAACCCCCAGCCCGAGGTCCCCACCTGCCTCGTAGACCAGTGTGTTGTCCTTGGCCACGGCGATCTTGTAGCACAGGAACAACGCGGGGCCCCACTGCAAGGAGGGACCGGGGTTTGGGGCTCAGCAGGGGCTGGGCAGCACCAGGGGGGCAAAAGGGACCCCCCAAACCCACCATGCTGGTGTTGAGGTTCTTGTCCACGCGGCAGAAGGTGTGGGGCGTGCTCTCGCCCTTGCTGGGCATCACCAGGCAGATGTCGGTGACCCCCAGCGTGTGGTGGCCGGGGGGCTCGGCCGCGCGCCGGAACGTCAGGAACGTGCGCTGGTGGCCCGGGGAGCCCGAGGCCAGGTTGGCCGAGCGGCTGTAGGGGGTCGTGTCCAGGATCTGGTAGCCCGGCTTCGGGCGGTCCTTGCCCTCATAGTGCACCCTGAGGGGGGAGAGGGGTGAGGGGACCCCCAGGAGCCGGCACCGGCACCTCCGGCTTCCTCCCCAGCTGTGCCCCCAGCCCGGAGCACCCCACGGGGCTGCCGTGACCCAGAGCAGGACTCGGGTCCCCCCCACTCACCCCAGCTCGATCAGGGGGGGTTTGTCCCGCCCGCGTTTGTAGCACAGGAACATCTGGGGGTTGTTGAGCAGCCCCGCGTTGAGGTCCACGGGGTGGCCCGACGTGCTGGTCTCGATGCACGTGAAGCCCTGGGGCACCTCCTCGCCCTGCGAGCGGATGATCACGGCCACGTCCGTGATGGGCTCCCCGGGCCGCGCCGGCCGCGGCTGCTGCTCCTCCTCCAGCGCCCGCGACGCCTCCGCCAGCCCGGCCACCACGAAGTAATCCACGAGCTGGGGCGGCTTCTCGTCCGACATGGCTGTCACAGCATCTGCGGGGACACGGGCGATGCCGCCACCCCCGCCGCGGGCCCCGGGGACGGGAAGGGAGGAGGTTTCCGGTCACGCCGCGGGACACGGGCACCCCCCCGAACCTTCCAGGCAGCTCCCCCAGCGCGGGCAGGTCCCCTCGGCAGAGCTCGGAGGAAGGACCCGCACCCCGAGGCACCCCCGGGCCGGGCACTGCGCCCCTGCCTTGGGGAGCCGCTGCCTCCCTGTGCCCCGCTCCTGTCCCCAGCACCGCCGGTGCCCGGTAGCACGGGCTGTCCCCAGAGCCCCCGCAGTGTCCCCAGAGCCCCCGCAGTGTCCCCAGAGCCCCCGCAGTGTCCCCAGCACCCCCGGCTTGCCCACCGGGAGCCCCTGGAGCCGCCGGAGCCGGAGAACGGGGGCAGCGGGAAAGGGGAAGGAAGCGAGCGCCAGGCCCCGACCGCCCACGTCACCCCGGCCTCCCCACACCGGGGGCCGAACACTGCCCCGAGCCCAGCGCGGACACCCCCGCACGGCCACGGGGCTGGCACCGTGACCCCGGCACGGCACCCCGGCTCTGGAGGTCACAGTCCCCGCACCGAGGGGTCACAACCCGCCGGCAGCGGTGACAGCCCCTCACACGGGGGTCGCTCCGCGCTGGGGACGGCGACAGCCCTGCCTGGGGGGGTCACCTCCTGCGGAGGGTCCCCCATCCCCGTGTCCCCCCCGGTGACCCCCCCGGAGGGTCCTCTGTCCCCGTGTCCCTCCGGGTGACGCCTCCGGAGGGTTCCCCGTCCCCACGTCGGCCCCGGTGACTCCCCCTCACTGCGGGGTCCCCATCCCCGCGTCCCCCCGGTGACTCCCCCACTCCGGCCCCACAGGCGGCCCGGGTCCTGCCCTCGGCCTCGCAGGTCCCAGACTTGGCCCCGCAGCCCCCGCGGCCCCGCGGGACCCCCGGTCCGGACCCCCCGGGCCTCCCCCGGTACCTGCGGGCCGGGCCGGGCCGGGCCGGGGCCGCGTCTCTGGGCTCCGCTGGGCCGCGACCGCGCGCCCGCCCGGCCCCCGCCCGCGACAGCGCCCCCTGCCGGCGCGGAGGACTCGCGGTGCCCGCCGGGGGACACCGCCCCGCCCCAGGACCCCCGAAACCCCCCCCGGACCCCGGAAATCCCCCCCAGGACCCCAAAGAAACTGCCAGACTCCCCTCCGACCCTCCCCAGGAAACTCAAGGAGTCCCCACGGAACGTGGCGGACCCCATTTCCCTCCCCTCAAAACGAGACCCCTTTGCCCCCTCCCCATTAAGGGACCCCCTTGTTCCCTCCCCACTTCGTGACCCCAGCCCCCAGGCAGCGCTGGGGGACGGGGGGGGGGGCTGGAGCAGCTGAACCCCCCCCACTGTAACCACCCCAAAATCAACCACACGCCAACAGGGGAGGATTTAATTAACATAGAATATATTTTAAAAAATAATAATAATAATAAATCACTCTGGCTCCCTCCGGGGGGGGCCCAGGGCCCCCCACCCGCGGACGGGCCCCCCCCGTGCTCCCTCGGGGGGGCAGTTTGGGGGGGGGGCAAAGTTACAAGTGCTTTCTACACGTCCCCGGTAATTTGGGGGGGCTGGGGGTACATACGGGGGGGAGCGGGATTTCTCCTTAAACATGATGATTAGCCGGAAAAATGATAAAGTAAAGGCAGAAGCGGCCCCCCCCCCGGGGGTCTCTACCTACGGGGTTATGTACAGCCAGCCCGGGGGGGTCGGGACCCCTCCGCCGGGGTCCGGGGGTGCCTGCATTGCCCCCCTCCCCAATTTTCCCAGGGTTTTCCCAGGAGAACAGTGCCCGGTCGGGTCTGGGGACGGGAATTCGGGGAGGGGCGCTGGGTGGAACCCCCCAGGCTTGGTTGGGGCGGGGTTGCCTGGATTGTCTCTCCCTCCCCGCTTTTCCCGGCTCCGAGGCGGCCCCGGGGGTCGGTGGGGGCTGGAGGGGGGAGCTCGCGGTGCTGGGGACCCCCCCCCCAGCCTCGCTGGAGTCGGATGGAGCAGAAGGAGCCCCCTCCCCACTCAGTTTTCCTGGGCCAGCAGTGCCCGCTGGGGCCGAGGGGCATTCCCGGAGCGGGAACTGGGGGGCTCGGAGCCCTCCACAGCCGCGGTTTGGAGGCTCCGTGGGGCCGGCAGCGCCCGGCCGGAGCCCCCTGCCCGCTTTTCCCAGGCTTTTCCCAGGCTTTTCCCAGGCTTTTCCCAGGCTTTTCCCGGCGTTTCAGCGCGAGCGCAGCGGGCGGCGGGGCCGGGGGGCGGCCCCGGGGCCGGGGATGGCGGGGGGGGCGCGGGCCCGGAGCCCCCCCGGGCTCACTGGAGCCGGTCGGAGCGGAAGGAGTCCTCGACGGCGGGGTCGGTGAGCAGCGCGCAGGGGTCGCTCAGCATGCTCAGCCCGTCCAGCGTCAGCGGCTCGATGCGCAGCTCCTCCTCCAGCCCCCCCAGCCCCCCCAGGGACCCCCCCTCCACCTCGAAGCCCGGGACCCCCGCCAGCGCCGTCGCGATCTCCTTCGACAGCCCGGGGGGGGAATCGCCTGCGGGGAAGGGCGGGGGGGACACGGGGGTCAGCACGGCCCCGGGATGGAGACCCCAGGCCGAACTGGGACCCCCCTGGCACCACCCCAAACCCTCGGCCCAGCTCCCCCAAACAGCCCCCGGCCCGTCTCCCCCGTGCCCCCCTGTGCCACCCCACGGAGCCCCCAGCCCAGCCACCCACCTGTGACAGCCCAGGGACCCCCAGGACACCCCACGGAGCCCCCACCTGTGAAGATGATGTTGGGGATGGGGCCGTGGCGGCTGCAGTTGCTCAGGTTTGGGCGGTTCAGGCCTGGGGGCTCGTAGCCCCCCTCGCTCGGGGGGTAACTCAGGGCCCCCAGCTCCTCGGGGAACCCTCCGCTGTTCCCGGGGGGGCTCTCCCCGATCCCGAACTGCTCCAGCTGCGGGGAGGGACACGTGAGGAGAGACCCCCACCGAGGGTCCCCATCTCTCCCCTGGTGACCCACCCAGAGGGTCTCCATCCCCGTGCAGGGTCCCCTGGCCCCGTGCCCACCCCCCAAAGGACCCTCCTGACGGGATCCCGTCCCCAGTCCCATCCCCACGCCCCCCCGTGCCCCCCACTCACGCTGCCCAGGCCGAAGTCTCCGGGGGGCTGTGCCAGGGGCTGCCCCAGGGCGGTGCCGGGGGCGTAGGGGGGGTTGTAGGGGCCCCGCGCCCCCCCCCCGGGGGGGGCTGGGGGCCCAGCAGCATTCCCGGCTGTCCGTAGGGGTACGGCGGGAGCCGCTGCTCCGCCGGCAGCTTGCTGGTGTCCAGGGGGACGCCCTGCGGAGACAGCGGGGAGGGGGCGTCAGCGCCGGCCCCCCGAGGGTGGGGGGCTCCCCCAGCCCCCCCGGCACCGGCAGCGGGAGCCGTCCCTGAGACCCCCGAAATCGGCCTCGGCTGCACCCGGACCCAGGGTGGGCCGGGGTCCCCTCGGAGGGGAGGGGAGGGGGGGCCCGGGAGGGACACGGGGGTCCCCCCCACAGGCCCTGAGCACGGGAGGGGTGGGGGCGAGGGGGGCCCTGGGGTGTGGGTGAGATGAGGATGGAAACGAGACGAGGAGTGCAGGAGGAGGGGAAAGAGGAGCACGAGGACGAGGAGGTTGAGGACAAGCAGGACAGAGAGGATGAGGACGAGGAAGAGGAGGATGAAGACGAGGAAGAGGAGAAAGAAGAGGTCCAGGACAAGGACAAGGCAGACAAGGACGGGTAAGAGGAGAAAGAGAAAAAGAAAAAGAAGACAAAGAGGAGGAACACAAGGAAGGGGAGGAGGAGGATGGGGAACAGAACAAGGAAGAAGAGGAAGAGGACAAGAAGGAGGAGGACAAGGAGGAGGACAAGGAAGTGGAAAAGGAGCAGGAGGAAGGAGAGGAGGAGGAGGAGGGTGAAAGGAGGAGGAAAAGAACAAGGAAGAGGCCGAGGAAGAGGAGGCGGCGGCGCTGGAGCGTGGGGACGATGCGTACCTGGGTGATGGAGGACAATGTGGGTGACATTGTTGGTGAGAACTGTTTGGGGTGCTGCCGTCTGCAGTCGCCGGCCACGGGCAGGGACAGGGGGCTGAGCGGGACCCGCCGGCGGGGCGAGGTGGCCGCGAAGGAGCCCCCCAGCCCCGAGGGCAGGCTGGGGTTGCTGGGCGAGGACTGGAGGGGCTGGCTCCGGGGGGACGTGGGCAGCGAGGGGTTGGAGAGCGAGGAGGACAGGGAGGAAGGCAGGGACTGGTTGGAGAGGGAGGAGGGGATGGAGGAGCTGCTGTGGGAGGACTGGAGCGAGGGGTTGCTGAGGGAGGCCTGGAGCGAGGGGCTGCGCAGGGAGGCCTGGAGGTTGGGATTGCTCAGGGAGGACTGCAGGGACGGGTTACTCAGGGAGCTCTGCAGAGGTGAGGGGAGTCCTGTGGGGACAAAAACAGAGAGCACCGTTACCCCGGCACAGCCCCGAGCCCCGAGGCCCGGCCGGGGCTCCCGGGGGATGGAGGGGGACGGAGCGACCAAAACGATGGAGACGGACACAGGGACGGACACACACACCCCGGGCAGGGGGACAGCGGCGTGAGGGGGCACCGGGGTGGGAGATGGGCTCCTCCCACACCCCTGCGAGACCCCTGACGCCGTCACACCCCATGGAACGAGAGCCGGGCTCCCCCAGGCCCCCATGGGACCCACAACGCCACCACTGGACCCCATGGAGCAGGAGGGTGACAGGGTGGGAGCTGGGCTCCCCCCCCACACCCCCCCATGGGACCCCCAAATCCATCAGACCCCATCCCCACCCCACTCCCGGACTGCTGAGGCTTCATCCCACACCGGGATTCCAGGAGCTGCCGACTGCTGCCACGGCCACCCCAGGACAGCGCCTGGGAGTGGGAGGGGGCTTTGTGTCGCCCCACACCGGCCAGGGGTCCCCACCTTTGCTGGACACTGGCTGGAGTGTGTCCCCCACACGAGTTCCCAGCCTGGGGATCCTCCCCGGCCCCCCGTGTGCCCCCGGGGCTCACCTGGGGGGTCGTAGCCCAGCCCGACGCCGCCGGTGCCGCTGATGCCCAGGTGGGTCATGGTGGTGGCCAGGTTGGAGGTGCTGCTGCCCCCGCTCAGGGGGGGGTACGGGGCCTCCTCGGGGTCCAGGGGGGTGGGCAGAGGGGACGGGAAGTGCAGCGTGGTCAGGTCGGGCAGGGACCCCCCGGTGTTGAGGGCCGAGGGCATGAGGGGCACGTTGGCAGGTTGATCCGGGGATGGGAATATGCTGGGCGAGCGGGGAGAGACAGGATCAGGGCGGGAGCGGGGCTGCCTCCCCCAGCAGCCCCTGCCCAGTGTCCCCCAGTGTCCCCCTGCCCATCCAGCCCCTCCCCAGTACCCCCCTGCTTCCAAACATCCCCCTGCCCACCTCCAGCCCCTCCCCGGGACCCCCATCCAGCCCCTGGCAGCACTCACTGGATTCCCGGGACCTCGCAGGAGCGCGGCCGGGCCGAGGAGGACGAGAGCTGTGGGATCAAAGCACAGGAGTGAGGCCAGGCCGGGCCGCAGGGCCGGGGGACACGGGGGGGGGACATCCCCACCCACCTTCTTGGTGTCCCAGGGCTTCAGCGAGTGCTTGTTGTCATCGAAGTTCTCTTCGATGGGAGGCACTTGGAAAAGAAACACTGGCAAGGGGGGGCAGGGGTCAGTGTCGGGGGGGTGAACACCAGAGCCCCCCGCACACACAGCACCTGGGGGCACACCTGGCTGCCAGCTCACCTTTGCTGTCCGAGTCGCCGTCCAGGAAACCTGTGGGGGAGCAGCAGGGTCAGGGGGGCTCAGAAGGGAGGGGGCTGCCCCGGGACCCCCGGGGGGCGCGGGGGGAGCTCACCGGCGCGGCGGCCGGGGGGCGGCCCGGCCTGCGAGGGGCCCAGGTAGGCGTCCTGGGGCGCGGGGTTCATCACGCTCGTGTGCAGCGCCGAGTCGGAATTCGTCCTGGAAACGGGGAGAGACGCCTGGATCCGGGCTCGGCCCTGAGCCCACCCCACTGACAGCCCCCCGCCCCAGCCCTGAGCCCCTCCTGCCGTTCCTGTGCCCCCTCCCCACCGGGATCCCTCTCCCCGTGCCCCCAGACGGGCTCTGCTCCCGTCTCCTCCACCTCCCCCTGGCACGGGGGGACAATGGCACCCCCTGGGACCCCCTGGGGACCCTTTAGGGGCTGGGGGCACCCGGGGTGTTCCCAATGAGCTGTTCGAGGTGGAGGAGGGCAGGGAAGGGCTGGGAAAGGCAGCTGGGACGAGTGACAAAGGGACATTGTTCAGCTGTGGCACAGGGGAGGACAGGGACCCCTCCAGCAGGGGGCCCCGAGGGGGAGTCAGGGGCCACCTCCTCCCCAGGGGGGGACCCAGGGCCCCCCCAGGAGTCCCCAGGGCCACTTCCTCCGCAGGGAAAGGCGGGAGCCTGGCTTGGGGACAGGGAGAAAACAGAATGAAACAATCCATCACCTGTTGAGAGCTGAGGGCAGCCGGAATAAATGTCCTTTTTCCATCGGGAAATTGCTCCAGGGCATGGTCCTGCAGAGGGAGAAAGCGGGATCAGGGGAGGCGATGGGGTGGGGGACACGGAGCCCTCAGTGATCCATGACCCCATTCCCTGCCAGGGCAGGGCTGGCAGTGGCAGGGAGATGGGATGGGGACAGGGACACGGCTGTCACCCCCCGTACTGGGACAGAGACACTGCGGGCAGGAGCTGCAGCTTGGATTTCTCACCTGTCCCTGTCCCTGTCCCTGGGGATTCCCCTCGGCCAGATCCCTCCTCCTGGACGGAATTCCTCCCCAAACCCCCACTTCATGGGACAATCCCGGAATCTGAGAGGCCGGAGCTTCCCTCTCCCAGCACTTCCCTCTGCCCCATCCCAGTTCCCAGGACTGGTGCCCGTGCCGGAGCCTCTCCCACTCCCAAACCTCGGGGATGGGAAGGGGCAGCCGGGATCCAGGGAATTCAGGGAGTTACCTCCTCCAGCTGGGCTCAGGCGGAGGCGACAGGTACGTGGGTCCGTAGGGAGAGCTGTCGATGTGGGGGGCGCGTTAAGGGCCACACCGAGAGCTGGGGGCTCCCGAACCCCGCGGGAAGGGCGGGAGCGCCGGGACGGCGCTGGGGACACGGGATAAAGGATATCTGCCGGACGTAGCGGCGCAGGGGGGACATCATCCGGCGCGGGTCCCGCTGGACGCGCTCCACCAGCCCGTGGTGCCGCGTGCTCCGCGTGGAATCCAGCGGCGACGGACCCTGCGGGGAGGGGGTGAGCCCACCCGGGAAATGGGCTCAGGACCAGCTCACCCTTAAGTGCCACAAGTGGCAGCGGGTGAAGGGATTCGGGAACATCCCCTTGTCCCCATCCTGCCCTGGACACCGGCAGGCCCCCGATCCCCCCCCTGGAGTCACCTGGAATTCGGGAACGCCGGTGCCGATCTGGTTGACGTTGGGCAGGGAGCCGCTGTAGAACGGCCCCCGGCTGTGGGCCAGCCGCAGCTTCTGCGCCTGCAGCTGGGGGGACACGGGGGACACGTCAGGGGGGCCTTGGGGTGTCCTCGAACTGCCCCTCACAGCCCCGTGGGACACCCAGGCTCCCCTTCCCACGGTGATCCCCGGGGGACACGTTGGATCCGGCCCCTTCCCACACCCACGGGCGCTCCGGAGCAGGATGGATGAGGGTCAGGATTCCGGGGAGGGAATCCCTGTTCCACATTCCTGGAGCAGAGGCTCCGCCCGGCAGCCCCGCGTTCCCCCTGTCCCGGGGCCAGCCCATCCCCGCGGATCCGGAGGGATTTTCCAGCAGGCACCTCATCCACACCAAGGCCACCCCGGAGATTGCAGCGCGGAGCGGGACTCAAGGCCGGGGGAAGGAGCCACAGCAAAGCGCAGCGGGAGATAACGGGATCCCAGGAAAACACTGCAGAGCCGGGATCCCGCACTCCCGGGCAGGGGCCTCATCCCGGGACAGGGAACGGAGCCCTCCAGCACCAGGGGATGGCCCAAAACCCCCGTCCTGACAGAGCAGAGCTCCCCTGATCAAACCCACACCCCAATCCTGAGCTCAACCCACGGGAATCCCCTCTCCCTTCAGAGCTGGGGGTCCCTGAGTAGATCCAAGAGCTGTTGGTCCTCAGCGCCTGGAGAAGCCCCAGGGAAAGAGAAGCTGAAGCCCAAAAAACAGCTGAGAAACGGGAAACGTCAAATTCCTGAGCATAAAACAATAGAAATCCAGATCCAGAGGAGAAAACAAGGGAAAAAACCCAAAAACCAGGAGATTTAGGCAGCAGCTGGCAGGATTAACGCCCGGAGCTGCGCTGGGGCTTAAGGTCTTGGGATCGCGCTCCGAGCTCCGAGCCAGGATCCCTGCGGGAGCCCAGAATCCGGGAGCAGCCCAGAAACAGCTGGGAAAAACTCCAGGAACCACGGAGCAAAGCTCGGGGGGCTGCGGATCCCACACACGGGGAACAGATCCCGGAGGAACCAGCCCAGGCAGAGATCAGGGAATGAATTCCCAGAGGAATGATTCCAGGCAGGGATCAGGAGAGCCCCGCTCCCCCTGCTGCACATTAACCAGCTGTTTGCTCTGCAAACACGGCAGAGGCTCCGGCCCATTCCCAAAATCCCTGGGGATGGAAGCACGGCGGAGGATCCAGCCCATTCCCAAACTCTCCATGGATGCTCCACCCCATTCCTGAACTCCCCAGGAACGGACAGAAAGCTCCAGCCCATCCCCAAACTCTCCAAGGATGTTCCTGTCACTGCGCCAGTGACATCCCGGCTCCCAGCAGACCCGGGAGCCACGGGGCTTCCCAACACAAGAATTCCCGGTTTTTAAAGCTCTGCTGGGTATCCTTGGATCTTCCCAGGGACACAGCTGCCCCCATGCCCTGGAACTGCCTCTCCGTGTCTCCCCAGATTCCCCACTCTACATCCTCGCTCCTCCATCCTGCAGTTTTGCTGGAAAGAACCAAATTCCACCAAACCCCGCGACCACGGACACGGAATTCGCACAGGTTTCGGGAGGCAATTCCCGACCGGGAATCCTCCCGACGCTTTCCCGGAGCATTCCCGAGACCCGTCCGAGCAGCCCTCGGGGAGCTGCCGAGCTGGAGTTATCCCGGATCGCATCCCGGGATCCCCGCCTTTCCCAGGCTCCGAAGCATCCGCCGGGTCCCGCAGAGCCCGGGGAGGATCCCGAGGCTCCCCGGGGACAGGGACAGAGCCCGGAGCTCCGCGGAGGGGACGCGGGGTGGGATCCGAGGGATCGGGGATCCTTTTCCCACCCCAATTCCGGGAGCTGCGCTCGGAAGCGGCGCCGGCACGAGGGACACGCCGGGATCCACCGGGATCCACCGGGATCCACCGGGATCCACCGGGACTCCTCCAACCCCCTCCCCAAAACCCCCGCAGCCCCCTCCAACCCCTTCAGAGCCCCCCTGGACCCTTCTACCCCCGACCCAAATTCTTCAGAGCACCCCTTGACCCCTCAAACTCCCCCCAACATCTCCGCAGCCTCCCTTGTTCCCTCTAACCCCCTCCCCAAATCCTCCACAGGCGCCCCCATCCCCTCACGACCCCTCCGGCCCCCCACACCCTCGCCCCCCCCGTCCTTTCGCGACCCCCTAAATCACGGCCCCCGCCATCTCCTCCAGACCTCCCTCGGCCCCTCACGATTCTCCCGGGCCCCCACCCCCTCAGCCTCGGTCGCCCCCAGCCCCTCACGGCCCCTCCGCCCCGGCCCCCCCGTGCCCCGCGGCGCATCCGGCGCGGCGGCCCGTCCTCACCCGTGTGGAGCAGATCTCCATCATCACCTCCTCGAAGGCCGCGGTCTCCTCCGCCTGCCGCTGCTTCTGCAGTGCGATCTTCTCGCTGAACTTGCGCGGGTTGGACGCACCGGCGCCGGCCGAGGGTCCCGCGCCGGGCCCGGGCCCGGCCCCCGCGCCCGCCGCCGCCATCTTCCCCGCTCCACCGCTCCGCCGCCGCCGCCGCGCGCCGCACGTCGGGATCTGTAGTTCGACGGGCAGGGCCAACAACCGCGGGTTCTGCGTGTCTGGACTACGGCTCCCAGCGGAGCGTGCGGGGGCCGCGCGGGGAGCACTGGGAGATGGAGGCGCCGGGTTAGGGGGTGCTGGGTGGGGGGGGAGGTGGAGACTACAAGTCCCGGAGGACGCCGCGAGGGGACAGGGGCGGGGCGGGGAGGCGTGGCCAGTGGAGAAGGGGTGGGTTATGGAGGGGTGGGTTATGGAGGGGTGGGGTGGGGTATGGAGGGGTGGGGTATGGAAGAGGAGTGGGTTATGGAGGAGGGGTGGGTTATGGAAGAGGAGTGGGTTATGGAGGAGGGGTGGGGTATGGAGGAGGAGTGGGTTATGGAGGAGGGGTGAGTTATGCAGGAGGAGTGGCCAGTGGAGGGGCGTGGTCGGTGGAGGGGGCGTGGCCTGAGGCTATCGGGGGGTACGGGGATGGGGGGCTCTGAAATGGGGGGGCTTTGGGGCCCACAGCGGGGTGACCCCCGCCCCACGCCTGGGAACACACACGACACCCGAAAGTGGGGAGAACCAGACTCCCCCAGCCCACATGGGGACACCACGACGCACTCCCCAAATTCCATCCCGCCCTCCCCAGGCAGAGGCAGCGCTTTGGGGTTCAGTCATTTATTTGCTTCATCCGACACCCCCAAACCCGGGGGAGTCCGTAAAGGCACTTGCGGTTATGGGGGGGGACACTCACCCCCTCCCGGGGTCCTGAGGGGGGGGGTCACAGCACCGGTCCCTTGTGCAGATGGGGAAACTGAGGCACAGCGCTGAGAGAGGCACTTTGGCACGTCAGAAAAGGGGATGCAGGGTGGGATAGGAATTCCACGGGTGTGTCCAGGAGAGAAAATGGGGGATCCCAGGGCAGGCACTGTCTCCCCTTGAGAAAGAGGATAGTTTAGACAGGGAAACTGAGGCACAGAGACGGGAGAGGCACTTTGGCACTTGGGAAAAAAGGACGCAGCGGGGGCACACGAATTCCTTGGGATCCTCCAGGGCTGGCGGATCTCATCCCTTGACGAAGAGGATGGCGCTGACCAGCGCGAAGCCGGCGAGGATCAGGATGACCTTGGGGATGCGGTTTTGGGGCACCCCCAGCTCCTGGGGCAGGATCTCCAGGAAGGTGACGAAGAGGAAGGTGCCGGCCGCCAGCCCCTGGAGCACGGCCCGGCACAGGCGCTGCCGCGGCCCCGCGCCCGCCGCCAGCGCCGTGCCCACCCCGACGCCCAGCGGGGACATGAGGGCCAGCAGCACGAGGCACGAGGCCACGGCGGGCGGGCGCAGGCGGCTCCGCAGCAGCTCCAGCGAGAGCCCGAAGGCCACGGCGCCCTTGTGCAGCAGCAGGGCCAGCAGCACCCGCAGCGCGGCCGCGTCGCCCTCGCGCAGCCCCAGCGCCAGCCCCTCCAGCACCGCGTGCAGCGCCAGCGCCAGCGCCAGCGCCCCGGCCCGCAGCGCCCCGGGACCGCCGGGCACCGGCACCGGCGAGCCCAGCGAGCCCCCGGCCACCGCCGCCTGGATGGAGCCGTTGGGCAGCAGCGCCCGCGACTCCTCGGGCGGCTCCGACAGCTCCCGCTGCGCCAGCGTCACCTGCTCCAGCACCAGCACCAGGAAAAAGCCCATGGCCAGGATGAACTCCGGCAGAGGGAACTGCAGCTGCGGGCAGGGGACGGGGTCAGTGGGGAAGGGGAAGCTGTGAGCGGACAGAGGATCTTTCCATGAGTCATGTGGGCCGCAAGGGGCTCCCGGCAGCTCCAGGGACGCTGTCACAGTTCCGGCTGCTCCACCGGCACCGGTCTGGCCCTGCTGTCCCTGCCTCCACTGTCCCTTCTCTGTTGTCCCAGCTGCCCTGTCCTTCCCCATCCTCATCCTCCCCCCAGCACCCCGTTCCCTGTTCCCCTGCACTGTCCATCCTCTGTGCTGGTCCCATTCTCACTGTCCATCCCTCCCCTCCCCTCCAGCCTGTCCCCGGGGACAGGGACACCCGTGGGGACAGGGACAGGCCCCTGCTGGCACCCCGGGGGTCTCACCGTGATGCGCAGCCCCTCCAGTGCCGCAGCGATGCTGCCCAGGTAGTCAGGCAGGAGGTCGAGCAGGAAGGTGCCCATGAAAACACCACCGGAGAAGCAGCTCACGAGGCTCAGCATGGGGCTGCGGGGGTCTGGGGGGGAATTTGGGGGACTGAGACCCCAAAGAGCCCCCCCTGCACCCTGACAGGCCCCTTGGGGACAGCCCTGAGGTGGGGACAGTGTGGTCCCAGCCTGTTCCAGACCCTCGGGACACCTCCAGACTCCCGGGGAACTCTGCGACCCCCAAACTCCAAGAGCCCCCGGAACCCCCCCAGATACCCACGACCCCCCCACTACCTCAGACTCCCCCGACTCCACGATCCCCCAAAACCCCTCAGACACCCCCAAATCCCTGAGAGCCCCCCAGCCTCCCCAGAGCCCTCTGAACCCCCGAGTCCCGCACTCCCCGGGACCGCCCGAACCCCTGAGACCCCCCAAGCCCCCCAGAGCCCGGTACCGGGGGGCTGCCGGAAGCACCAGAGGGGCGCCAGGCCGCAGGCGAGGGGCAGCAGCAGCAGCAGCACCAGAGACCCCAACTTCACCCCCAGCCCGGGCGGGGGCTGCGCGGCCGCCCCGGGGCTCCAGGCCAGCGCGGCCCCGAGCCCGGTGTCCATCGCGCTCCCGGAGCTCAGCGCCCGCCGCCGGGGAAGCTCCGAGCCCCGCTGCGCATCCCCGGGAAGTGGGGCTGAAACGGGACGGGCCGGTCAGAGCCGCCCCCCGGCCCCGGTGACTCACCCGACACCGAGTCCCCCCCGCCCGGGGCCCCGGGGCACGGACAGGGCGGCGGGGAGGGACCGGGAGTGGGAACAAGGATCGGGACCGGAATCAAGGACCGGGATCGGGAACTGTTTTTTCCGGAACTGGGATGGGGAACTGGGGACCCAGTTAGAGATCAAGGACCGCGACCGGGGACCACGACCGCAATCGGGATCAAGGACCGGACCGGGAGCACGATCAAGAACCGGGACCGGGATCGAGACCCGGGAATCGGGAAATAGGGACCGGCAGTCAGGGATGGGCTTTTCCGGGGCTGGGATGGAAATGGGGATCGCGGACAGGGACGGAGGGCGGGGTCGGAGGCCGGGGCCCCCCCCGCTCCCCCCGTTCCCCCGCACTCACCGCCCGCCGCATCCCAACCGCGTCCCGGGAACTCCGGGGGGCGGGGCCGCCGCCGCCACACAGCCAATAGTGACGCGGGATCCCCTCTGGCCTCAGTGATTGACGTGCACCGCAGCCAATGGGGAGCGAGCGGGGGCCCGCGCGGCCCCGCGGCCCCGGGAGCGCGCACGTGTCGGCTCGGCCGGGCGGGGCGGGGGAATCCTCCGTGTCCCCCCTTGGACCCCGTTACCGGGAAGATCCCCCCGTTCCTCCACACCCGAACTCCGTTACTGGGGGTGCGGGGGGCACCGGCTCCGGTCCAGAGCCACCGGCGGCCGCAGAGGTGCTGCCCCAGGCCCGGCCCCGTTCCCGGTTCCCCCGCGAGACCCTCCCGGACTCGGTACCGGGGCAGCCGCACCCTCCCCGCTGCCCCTGGTGCCCCGGTGGGGCGGCCGGAGCCCCGAGCCCCGCTGGGGAAGGGATGATCCCGGCCCTTCCCGGCACGGGGCGGGACTTGGCTGGATTCCCCGGGATCCCGGAGATCCTGGTGCCCAGCGCCGGCACCGGGCGGAGGCGGCGGCACTACCGGGGACCGCGGTGGAGACCGGGGAACTCCGAGGAGGGGGCGCAGGGGGTTCGTTCCCGGGCCTCAGGGCAGGAGGGATCCCGCGGGGGGGTCCCCAGGGATTCCCTATGGAGGCACCGGAGCTCCGGGAGCTGGACGGGCTCTTCCCGGATCCCCCCTCGCTCCCGGTGCCGGTGCTGGGCTTCCAGACCCTGACGCTCCCGGAGGATGATGTGAGTGGTGGTGGGAGGGGCGCGGGTGGGCAGGACCCCCACGGGGACACCGGGATGTCCCGGGGATCCCCGCCACATGTCCCGGTACCCCCGCAGGGCAGCGGAGCCGAGGAGCTGCTGGGGCTCACGGTGAACCCCGACATCGCCTGCGGCCTCGGCACCGGCCCGGAGCCCCCCCGGCCCGACGGGCCCTCCCCGGTGCTGCTGGAGGTGGTCTGTGACCACAGCACTCCCCTGTACCCCTCGCTGTTCCCCGGCATCGAGCTGGCCCCGAGACCCGAGCCCCTGGCCACGGTGGGTCCCTGCACCCCCCGGTTCATCCCCGGGCCCCCCGGTTCTCCCCAGACCCCCCGGTTCATCCCCAGACCCCCCGGTTCATCCCCGGGCCCCCCGGTTCTCCCCAGACCCCCCAGTCCATCCCTGTCCCGCAGCTCCGGCTGACGGAGGAGGAGAAGCGGCTGCTGGCGCAGGAGGGGGTGACCCTGCCCGGGGAGCTGCCCCTCACCCAGGTGTGTGCGGGGACACGGGGGCTCGGGGGGACCGGGGGGGAACGGGAGTGACCCCTCCGTGCCCCAGGCCCAGGAGCGGCTCCTGAAGAAGGTGCGGAGGAAGATCCGGAACAAGCAGTCGGCGCAGGACAGCCGGCGGAGGAAGAAGGAATACCTGGACGGGCTGGAGAGCAGGTGGGGCCGGCGTTCCCGTTATCCCGGCGTTCCCGTTATCCCGGGTGTCCGTCACTGTCCCGTCTCTGTCCGGGCAGGGCGGCCGCGTGCTCGGCACTGAACCAGGAGCTGCGGAAAAAGGTCCAGGAGCTGGAGAAGAGCAACGGGTGAGCTCGGGGGGACCCAGGGTGAGCCCGAAGCCGGCGTGCGGCACCGGGAAAAGGGCACCGGGAGGGGCACGGAGCTGACCCCCGTTCCCGCAGGTCCCTCCTGCGGCAGCTCCAGGCGCTCGTCAAGGAAACGTCCGCCAAGCCCGCCCAGACCGGCACCTGTGTCCTGGTACGGCACCTCCGGGACGCTCTCGGGAGCCTCCCGGCCCCGCTCCGGGGCTCACGGCTCCCATCCCTCCCCCAGCTCCTGTTCCTGTCGCTGGGGCTGATCCTGCTCCCCAGCTCCAGCCCGTTCCGCGGGGGCGGCAGCCGGGACGGCCTCGGACCCACCGGAGGTAACGGGAGCGCCGGGACGGGGTGGGGACCGCTCCCCCCGCCCCGGCGCCGCCCACCCCATTCCCGGTTCCCGCAGTGATCTCCAGGAACATCCTGACGCGGCGGGAGCCGGGAGCGGCCGGAGAATCCCCGTTCCCGGCGGGGATGTGGGGGACAGAGCCCGGATCCGGTCTGGAGGATGGAGCCGGGGGGGGACCCGGGGATGGGATTCCTGCCCCCCAGGGGGATCCAGAGACCAATTCCTCCAGGCAGGACGTGGGGACAGGGACACGGGGACGTGGGGATGAGATGTGACCGGGAGTCCTCAGAATGGGGGGAACACTCCAGAATAAACCCGCACTTGCAGCTCCAGCGACATTAATCAGAATTTATTCCACATTCTGCTCCCGGGGTGGGCTCCCAGGGTAGATCCCCCCAAAAAACAAACACAGCATCACTCCAGGAACGATGACCAGGATTTATTCCACATCCCTCTCATCCCACATCTGGAGTGGGGCCCTGGGGATGCCCAGGATGATCCCAGAGCAGATCCCAGTGCTGGGGGGGATAGGGATTCCCCCCAAGGGAGGAACACTGCGTCACTCCGGGAGCAGTGACCAGGATTTATTCCACATCCCGCTCCGGGGGATCCCTCGGATGCTCTCCCAAGGCAGATCCCAGCAGGATTCCAAGTCTGGGCAGCAAGGCAGAGGCTGCTCCTCCTCCCGCCGCCCCGGGCGAGCGGAATTCCCGGCTCCAACCCCTCGGGAGCCTCTGGCTAAATGGACTCGATCTGTTTGCGGACCTTCTCCAGCGCCCGCCGGTCCAGCACCCGCTGCCGCAGCACCACGAGCGCCGCCGCCGCCGCCGCCACCCCCAGAGCGGAGCCCACGAAGTGCCAGAACCGCTGAGCCTCCAGCGCGGCCGAGCGGCAGCTGCGGAGCAGATTCCCCTGGGAATTGCCGGCCCCGATCCCCGGGAATTGCCGGCCCCGATCCCCGGGAATTGCCGGCCCCGATCCCCGGGAATTCCCAGCCCCGATCTCCGGGAATTGCCGGCCCCGATCCCCGGGAATTGCCGGCCCCGATCCCCAGAAATTCTCAGCCCCGCTCCCCGGGAATTCTCAGCCCTGATCCCCGGGAATTCTCAGCCCTGATCCCCGGGAATTCTCAGCCCCGCTCCCCGGGAATTCTCAGCCCTGATCCCCGGGAATTCCCAGCCCCGCTCCCCGGGAATTCCCAGCCCCGCTCCCACCTCTTGTACTCATCCCGGTGGGACGAGGCGCAGTTGATCTTCTCGATGAAGCCGGTGGGGCCGCAGGCCGGGATCGTTTTCTGCCCATCGGGGGGACGGAGGGCTCGGTCAGGGCGAGACCCCCGGGGTGACCCCAACCCCCCCGGGGACCCGCACTCACCATCTGGAACCCGGAGCACCGCGAGCACTCCTGGGCAACCACGAACTGCTCCACTCGCCAGCACGGCGTGGCCACCGCGGGGCTCGCTGGGGACACCGGGTCAGGGGACAGCGGCCGGGACAGAGCCCCAGAGCCCGCTACCGGGCACCCCCCTCCGTCTCCAGCCCCCCAGCCCCGGATCCATCCCGGT
This sequence comes from Pseudopodoces humilis, assembly GCF_049639895.1. NCBI lineage: Eukaryota > Metazoa > Chordata > Aves > Passeriformes > Paridae > Pseudopodoces > Pseudopodoces humilis. Next base: position 1,049,291 of record NC_142230.1, read on the forward strand.
CTGAGCCCCCGGGATCAGATCTGGGCCCCCCGGACCCCGCTGTGACCCCCCGGTACCGGCCCGGCCCTCCTCACCAGGCCGCTCCTCGCTCGCCGCCGCCGCCGCCGCCGGGCTGTGGGCACAGAGGAGCTGCCGTGAGGGCCCCGCACCGGGCCCGCCGCTCCCACCCGCCGGTCTCCCCCGGTCCCCGCTCACCGCAGCCCGCCCGGCACCGCGCTCAGCACCGCCAGCAGCACCGTGAGGCCGCCGGGCCCCATCGGGGCGCCGGGATCCGCCGGAAACCCCCAGGAAGGCCCGCGATCCTCCGGGAACTTCCGGGAACTTCCGGGAACTTCCGGGAACTACCGGGAACTACCGGGAACTACCGGGCCCGGCCCCGCCGCGACGGCGGCGCCGCCATGTCGGAAGTGCCGGAGGTGCCGGGAAGCGACGGGCGGGGCCTGGCGGGGCAGCCAATGGGAACGAGGGGCGGGGCTTAATTAAAACCAGGGGCGTGATTATGTTTAATTAGGGGCGTGGTTATGTTTAATTAGGGGTGCGCGTATGCGGATGAGCTGGGGGCGTGGCCCTGGTGTGGGCGTGGCTTGGGCGCGGACTTGATGGCGCTCGTCCCCATCCCGGTCCCGGTCCCGGTCCCGGTCCCGGTCCCGATCCAGATCCCGACGCTGACCCCGATCCAGATCCCGATCCTGATCCCGATCCCGATCCTGGTCCCGGTCCCGGTCCCGATCCCGATCCCGATCCAGATCCCGACGCTGACCCCGATCCAGATCCCGATCCTGATCCCGATCCTGGTCCCGGTCCCGGTCCCGGTCCCGGTCCCGGTCCCGCCCCTCCAAACCCCCCTCAAAGAGACAGCGGAGCCGGGAGAAGGCACAGCGGGGCTTTATGGCACGAGGAGAGAAGGGGGGGCAGCCCCAAATCCCCCCCAGATCCCCCCCAGATCCCTCCGGGGAGGCGCCTGCGCTGCCCCGGGGGTCTCGGGGAGGTCGCGGCCCCTATCCCAGCGAGCATCTCCCGCCGGCCTTTCGGGGGGTCCCGGGCTCCAGCAGGGCCCTGCTGCTGCTGCCGGGGGGCTGCCAAGAGAGCGGGGGGTCAGGGGGGCGCAGGGGGTCCCTCTCCTGCGCCCCCTCCCCAATCCCGGCCCCACTCACGGCTTTCCGGAAGGATTTGTGCAGGATGTCCCGAGCCAGCGTGCGGAAAGCCTGGGGGGGACAGGGGCTGCTCAGGGGATCGGGGACCCCCCGTGGGAGGGACCCCCAACCCCGGGGGTGCAGTCCCCCCGCCCCGCCACCCCTCCTCACCTCCTCCACGTTCTCGCTGGACTTGGCGCTGGTCTCGAAGAAGCGAATCCCGTGCTCCTTCGCCAGCTGAGGGACCGCGACCCCCCTGTGATCCCCACCGAGCCCCTCCAGCCCCCTGCGACCCCCCACCCCAAATCCCAGGAAGCCCCAAACCTCCTGTGACCCCCCCCCCAGCCCCACAGACAGCCCCGCTCCCACGGAGCCCCCACATTCCCACCCCATGGACCCCTCCAGAGCCCCCCAGGACTCCTCCAGACTCCCCAGCCCCACAGAGCCCCCCAGGCTCCCCGAGCCCCCCAGGCTCCTCCCGAGCCCACTCCCACCTTCTCGGCCGCGTCCCGCTGCACTTTCCGCCTCCCCTCCATGTCGCACTTGTTGCCCAGGAGGAGCCGCTCGACCCCGGCCGAGGCGTTCTGGGGAGGGGGAAAAACACGGGCGGGACCCTCGCGACCCTCGCCCGACCCCGCCGCACCCCCGGAATCTCCACACCCACCTCCTTGATGCTTTTCATCCAGTTCTGGATGTTCTCGAAGGATTTCTCGTCCGTGATGTCGTACACCAGGACGATGCCCTGGGGGAATCCGGGCTCAGGGGGGGGCCGGGACCCCCTGCCCGCGGTTTTGGGGTGGGGTCCGAGCCCCCCGGGCCTCCCCCCCGGGCTGCAGCCCCCTCCCCGTACCACGGCTCCGCGGTAATAGGCCGTGGTGATGGTTTTGAAGCGCTCCTGTCCCGCCGTGTCCCTGCGGAAATGGGGGCGGTTTTGGGGATTTTGGGGGGAATTCGGGGGTTTCCCACCCTCCCCTGACGCCCCCCACCCCCAACTCACCAGACCTGCAGCTTGATCTTCTTCCCATCGATGTCCACAGTGCGGATCTTGAAGTCGATCCCTGGGGAAGAGGGAGGGGGGCACTGGGAGCGGGGGGAGCAGAACCGGTCCCGTCCCGGTGCTCCCGGTGCTCCCAGTGCTCCCGGTGCTCCCGGTGCTCCCGGTGCTCCCGGTGCTCCCGGTGCTCCCAGTGCCGCCGTCCCGGCGCCCGGTAACCATCTGGCTCCCCGGGAAAGGGGGGGCCAAATCCGGGAGGGGCGTTCTGGCACGGGAATCCCGGGGCGTTCCGGGATGGAGGATCCCGGGAAGAACCGGGGTCCCGGTGGGGTCCCGGTGGGGGGGTTCTGCTGAGTTCCAGGGTGGGGTGAGCGCTCCCGGGGGATTTGGGATGGGGGCTCCTGCTGAGCGCCAGGATGGGGATCCCGGTAAATCCCGGTAAATCCCGGTAAATCCCGGTGGGTCCCGGGTGGAGGGTTCCGGGAGGGGTCCCGGAGGATTTCAGAGAGAGGGGGACCCGGTGAATCCCGGCTGGGGGGTCCCGGAGGTTTCCTAGGATGGGGATTCCAGAGCGGGGGTCCCGGACAATCCCGGTGGGTCCCGTTGGGAGGTCCCGGTGAATCCCGGTGGTTCCCAGTTGGGGAGGGTCCCACTGGAGGGTCCCGGGAGGGGTCTCGGAGGGTCCCAGGTTGGGAGGGTCCCATTGGGGGATCCCGGGTTGAGGAGTCCCGGTGAAACCCGGTGGGTCCCAGCTGGGGGGGATCCCGGGGGCGGGTCCCGGGGGCGTCCCGGGGTCCCACTCACCGATGGTGGAGATGTAGGTGCTGCTGAAGTTGTCCTCGGCGAAGCGGATGACGAGGCAAGTCTTGCCCACGCCGCTGTCCCCGATCAGCAGCAGCTTGAAGAGGTGGTCGTAGGCCTTGGCCATGGCCCCCGCCACCGCCCGCCGCCACCGGGACCGGCCCGGCCCCCCCGGGCGGGGCCTGGCTGCGGCCCCGCCCCCCGCCGTGACGCCACGCCCCGGTTACGTCACCCCGGGGGCGGTATGACGTCACGAATCCGATATGACGCCCCCCAAATGGCGCGAGCGCGACCTTCCCGAGATGGCAGCTGCTCAAGGACCTTCCAAAAATGGCGGGAGCGCAGCGGCCTCCCCAAGAGGGCGGCAACAGAAAAAAACCTTCTCAAAATGGGGGAAACACAAACGACCACCCCGAGAATGCGGCACCTTCCCAAATTCCGACAATTGAAACGGGGCGGGAATGAGGGAGGCCGTCCCCAAGGTGACGGAAACTGTAACGCCCGTTTTTAGTGTTTTTACACGGCTGAGGGAGCGACCTTCCCAACATGGCGTCACCACCCCGGTCCAAAGATGGCACCGCCCCACTTCCGGCCCTGGGGCCGCCTTGAAGCGGAAATGGCGCTGCGGGGCTGCGCCCGTCCCTTTCCGGCCCCTCCCGCCGCCGCCGCCATGCCCGTGGGTGCGGCCCGACCCTGCCCGGGCGCCGCCGGCCCCGGGAGCGCCGCGGGACCGCGCCCGGCGGGGCCGGCGAGGGGCGGGAGGGCTTGGGGAGGGCGCGGGGGGGCGGCGGGGCGCGGGGCGATCGGGGCGCTGGGGCCGAGCAGCGGGAAGGGGGCGCCCCAAGATGGCGGCAGAGGCGTGAGGGGACGGAGGTGGGGGGACGGGAGCGATCGCGGTGTCTCCGGGACTGACCCATCGCCGTGTGCCCGCCGTGTCCCCGCAGCTCGCCAAGGACCTGTTGCACCCGTCTCCCGAGGAGGAGAAGCGCAAGCACAAGAAGAAGCGGCTGGTGCAGAGCCCCAACTCCTACTTCATGGACGTCAAGTGCCCCGGTGGGCACCGAGGGCCCTCCAGGGCCCCTCCCCGTGTCCCTTCGTGTCCCTTCGTGTGTCCCGCTCTTGTCCGCGCTCTCCCGCTGCCCTTCCCGGCGTCCCGGGGTCCCTCCACGTGTTTCCCCGTGTCCCACCGGGCTCTCCCTCCGTGTCCCCGCCGGTGGCCCGGGGTCCCCGTTCCTGTCCCGGGGTCCCCGTTCCTGTCCCGGGGTCCCCGTTCCTGTCCCGGGGTCCCCGTTCCTGTCCCGGGGTCCCCGTTCCTGTCCCGCGATCCCCGTTCCTGTCCCGGGGTCCCCGTTCCTGGCCCGGGGTCCCCGTTCCTGGCCCGGGATCCCCGTTCCTGTCCCGGGATCCCCGTTCCTGTCCCGCGATCCCCGTTCCCGTCCCGGGATCCCCGTTCCTGGCCCGGGGTCCCCGTTCCCGTCCCGGGATCCCCGTTCCTGGCCCGGGGTCCCCGTTCCTCTCTCGGGGTGTCGCGGTGCCGCTGCCCGTGTCCCCCCGGTGACTCCGCTGTCCCCGCAGGCTGCTACAAGATCACCACGGTGTTCAGCCATGCCCAGACCGTGGTGCTGTGCGTGGGCTGCTCCACGGTGCTGTGCCAGCCCACGGGGGGCAAGGCCCGGCTCACCGAGGGTGGGTGCCATGGAGGGCTGGGGGCTGCTCCCTGTGCAGCCGGGGAGGGGCTTCGGGGGATCTGGGACCCCGGGGTGGGGTGTGGGGAGGTTGTGGGTTCCTCTGGAGGGGGCTGGAGGTTTCTCCTTGGGGCAGGGGGCTCATGGAGCCCGTGGTTTCCCCCTCAGGAGAGTTTTGGAATTCTGGTGGGTGGTGGGGGGTGTTGGAGTTGTGTCTGTTTTGGGAGCCCTCAGCAGCAAAATCCCCCAAAACCTGTGTTGGGAGACCTGGAATTCCCTTTCCCAGGTGGATCCAGAGACCCTGCAGCATTCCCAGGTTTTCTGTTTGTTCCCCGCAGGCTGCTCGTTCCGGCGGAAGCAGCACTGAGCGAGCCGGGATGCCACGGAGACGGGAATTCCGCCCAGTCCCTGTAGCCCCCTCCGCTTCCCACCAATAAATTTTGGATAAAATACCCAAAACGGGTCACTTCTGGTTCTTGGCTGCAGGGATAACGGGATTTGGGGATCTGGGGAAGGAATTCCTTCCCTGCAAGGGAAGGGGTTATCCAGGGAACTTGTGGCTGAGGGGAGGTGTCCCTGCTCCATCCCTTCCCAAACCTTCCCACCATTCCTGAGGAATGCGGGTGCAGGCGGTGCCAGCACCACCCTGGGGTGGGACAAATCCTCCTGTCCCTTGTGGGGACCCTTGGGATGCTCCAGCTGGGCTCACTTGGGAATTCCACATGGATAAACCTTTTGTGTCCGCGGTTTAACGGGAATAACTGGGAATATCCGTGTCTCCCGCTTCCCACACTGCTCTGATCCCGGCGTGGATCCTCATCCCATCCACATTTTCCCATCTGAACGGGAATAACCGGGATGTTTTCCCAGGATTTGGCTCTGGTGGGAGCTCAGCTCTCCCCGTTCCCACCCGGAGCTCCCCAAATCCCCCCTGAGGCGTGACCCCCTCTCCAGCCGCTCCCGTGGGAGCCCCATCCCGGATTTTTGGGGTGCTGGAGCCCCTCCCTCCCTCCCTCCCTCCCCAGGTGGTTTCCGGAGGCTCCGGCCCTGCAGTGAGGTCGAGGTCGGGGTTTCGGTTCCTCATTTTCTCATTTCCTGGCTCGTGATTTCTCTGCACGGCACCGAGCGCCCCAAACCCGGAGCTCCGCGCTGGGAACGCTCCGGATCCAGCCCCGGATCCACCCCCAGCCCCACCTGGAGCTGCAGAACCCCGCAGCAGCTCCTGGAGGTAATTGGGGTGCGTTTGGTGTTTAATCACCCCCCAGGAGCACTTTGAGGAACTGGAACTCCGGGACAAGCGGATTTACGGGGATTTGGGGTCTGGCCTATCCCAGAGCTCCGCTGTGGGATTGTTGGGGGGCAGCGGGCGGATAAAACCAGGGAATTTGGGGATTTTTGGGCATGGATTGTGCCGGGAGCGTTCCCCAGGCCAGGGTGGCTCCGATGTGTCCCGGCCTGTCCACACGGACACGGGGCCGGCTCCCGGATTCTCCCCTCCGGGGAATTTTGGGATGCGTGTCCGGGCGGGCCGGTGGCACCAGCAGGTCACCGGGGTGTTGTCACCTCCCTGCCCAGACCGGATTCGTCACCGAGGGGTCAATCCCGGCTCCGAGCCCTCGGCTCCCGGCGCTCCCGCTGCGAATCCCGGGATGGAGCTGCTGGCTCCCGCCGCCCTCCTGGCCCTGCTGGCGCTGGCACTGGGACACCCCGACCCCGCGCTCCACCGGCACTGGGAGCTCTGGAAAAAAACCTACGGGAAGGAATATCAGCCCCAGGTGGGAACATCATGGGAATGTCACAGGGGGGAGCTGGGGGTGTCCCAGGGATGCCGGGGTGTCCTGGGAATACCCCAGGATTTCCTGGGGCTCTCCCGTGGGGTCACCACCAACCGGAAAAGATCCGGCGGCGCTTCCAAGCACGGCCGGTCCCCGGGGATGATCCAGCTGGGGCTCCCAGCAGCCTTTACTGGGATGAACTGGGGCGGGATGGCTCCGGAGGGGCCGTCCTGGCTCTCACAGGGCCCCTCTGGAATTCCAGGAGGATTCTGTCCGTCGCCTGACGTGGGAGAAGAACCTGTGGCTGGTGACGCTCCACAACCTGGAGCACTCCCTGGGGCTCCGCTCCTACACGCTGGCAATGAACCACCTGGGAGACATGGTGGGTGCGGGATTCCAGCCCTCGGGAATCCCCCCGAGGGCGGCTGAACCGGGATATCGCTGGCTCCGGGGTGGGAGAACTCCCGACATCCCCCCCAGCCCGTCCCGGCTGCTCCGGAGTTCTGGGAGGACGGAACCCCTTGGGGAGGCATTTGGGGCACACGGAGCTGTCCCGGTCATTTGGGGTATTTATGGCTCATCCCTGTCCTGTGTCCCAAAGTCTGGGGGGGTTTAACAGCCCAGCTTCCAGGGATTTGGGGAGCTGGAGCTGAGCTTTCCCTTTCCTGATGAAAATCTGGAAATCAGACAGAAAACCAAGGCACTGAGGGTCCCCCAAACCCGACTTTTCCACCTCAGAATTCCCCCTCTGCCCCCCACGGCCTCAGCTGGGATTCACAGAGAGCAGGAATCCCCTGCTGCATTTTCTTTTCCCCCACCAGACCAGCGAGGAGGTGGCGGCTTCGCTGACGGGGCTCCAGCTCCGTCCCCGTCCCCGCGGGAATTCTGCGCTCCAAGCCCGGTTCCGGCCGGCCCGGGACGTCCCGGAGGCGCTGGACTGGCGGGACAAGGGCTGCGTGACCGAGGTGAAGAACCAGGTGAGCCTCGCCCCGGGAGCCTCCCGCTGCTCCCCGGGCCGGCTCCCGAGCCTCTCCCGGCCTCTTCCCAGGGCGCCTGCGGATCCTGCTGGGCCTTCAGCGCCGTGGGAGCGCTGGAAGCGCAGGTGAAGCTGAAAACCGGGAATTTGGTGTCCCTGAGCGCCCAGAACCTGGTGGATTGCTCCGGGATGTACGGGAACAAGGGCTGCGCCGGCGGCTTCATGACAGAGGCGTTCCAGTACATCATCGACAACGGCGGCATCGAGTCCGAGGAGTCCTATCCCTACACGGCCCAGGTGGGACCGGGAGGCGCTTGGGAATCCTCTTTTCCAGGAAAACACCTGGAGACAGCTCCGTTCCTCTTTTCCTTCCTCCTCTCCCATCCAATCCCCCCTTTCCCCGCTTTCCTGGCGACACCTTTGCTCCGGATCCAAACCCACCCCGGGAGCTTTGGCATTATTTTATTGTTATTATTGTTATTATTGTTATTATTTTTGGGAGTGACTGGACCAGGAGCTGGAATTCCTACCTGGTTATTTCACCATTTCTTAGGCAACAGGGAAAAATGGGTCAGGAGCTTCCTGAAAACACGATCCTGGGAAATGGGTCAGAGCAACAGCAGCTCCATCCAGGAAAAAGTGGGATTTAACCCTCCAAACGTGGAGCTGCAGAGGGAAAAGCTGCTGGTCCCGGGCTCCGGAGGGAATGGGAAGGGTCTGTGGATAGGGAGGATGAGGATGGAGGCTCCAGGGAAGGGGACGATGAGGATGGAGGCTTGTGCTGGATTTAGCTGGGATTGGGAAGGGGAACCAACCCCAGGATGGGGCTGGAGCGATGTTTTAGAGGGAAAATTCGTGGGAATCCTGAGGGAAACGAAAAGCTCGGGTCCGGACGTGGCTCTGGGAGCGCTGCCGGGTCCCGCCGGCTCATTCCCGTTTCCCGGCAGAACGGGACGTGCCGCTACAACGCCTCGGCCCGCGCCGCCTCCTGCTCCCGCTTCCTGGAGCTGCCCCAGGGCGACGAGGCCGCGCTCAGGGACGCCGTGGCCACCGTGGGCCCCGTGGCCGTGGCCATCGACGCCACCCGGCCCGGCTTCTTCCTGTACCGCTCCGGTGAGGGCTCGGGGGCACCGGGAGTCGGGAGGGATTGGGGAAGTCGGGGGTGAATTCCCGGGGGGAGGCCGGGATGGGGTGGAATTCCAGGTTTTCTCCTTCCGCAGGGGTGTTTGACGACCCGCAGTGCTCGCAGGAGGTGAACCACGGCGTGCTGGTGGTGGGATACGGCTCCCTGGAAAACAAGGAATATTGGCTGGTGAAGAACAGGTAAACCCCGGGAATCCGCGGGGAATCCTGGAAAATTCCCGCCTGGAAGGGACCCACAAGGATCAGAGTGCAACTCCCAGCCCTGGACAGCCCCAGACTCCCCCCTTGTCCCTCAGGGCCTTCTCCAGGTGTTCTTGGCCCATGGAAGGGCTGGAATGATGATCCATAAAGTCCTTTCCAACCCACTCCGCTCCATAATTCCACGAGTTTCTGCTCGGAGCTGCCCAAATCCCTGCGGATTTGGCACTTGGGGCAGCGGGAATTCCTGATTTCCGAGGGGTTTTCCGTGGATCCCCGGATCCCCGTGCCTGCAGGAACCAGGGCTGAGCTTTCCCCGTGTGTTTCCACTGTTCCCAAAGCTGGGGCGTGCAGTTCGGAGACGCGGGGTACATCCGGATGGCCCGGAACGCCTCCAACCTCTGCGGCATCGCCACCTACGCCTCCTACCCGCTCATCTAGCCTGCCCCAGGCTCCGGAATTCCAGGGATTCCAGCCCAGCAGGGATCCTTCCGCTCCCAGGGTCCCTTCCCAGCGCCGTGGGCACCGTCCGGCGCTGGATCCGTGGGCTGGGAGGGGATGCCGGGAAGCGGGAATGTCATTGGGCATCCAGGGAATTCTTTTTTGGGGGGGAAATTGGGGGTTTGGGAGTAAAACTGCGATTCCTGCAGGGATTGGCTGCAGGGATAACAGGGATTGGGTGCTGGGATCATTGGGATCACAGGGACCATTTGGCTCTGGTACCAGGATCACAGGGATCAGGTACCGGCATAATTGGGAACACGGAGATCATTTGGATCAGGTACTGGGGTCACAGGGATCATTGGAATCATTGGGATCGGATACTGGGATCACAGGGATCGGGTACTGGGATCACAGGGATCGCTGGGATCAGGTACTGGGATCCCTCCTCCGGAGCTGCGGCAGTGCCAGACGTGGATTTCTTCCCGTGTGGCGCTGCTGGAATTGCAAACATTCCATGGGAAATAAAAGATTGCGTTTTGCTGCCTCAAAATTCCGGTGTTTGGAGATAATCCCCAAAAATCCAACATTTGGTCTCTCCGTGGGGGCTCCGGCCACCCAGCAGCCAAGAATTCCGTGTTGGTGGATGGACATCCCGAGGGAACAGCGTCCCTTTGTCCCGAGCAATGTCCCCAGATGGATCCTGCAGCCTCGGGATGGTGCTGAGCACCCTCGGGATGGTGCTGAGCAACCTCGGGATGCCATCCCGAGCACCATCCCGAGGGTGCTCAGCACCATCCCGAGGATGCTCAGCACCATCCCAAGGGTGCAGGATGAGTTCTTGCTACTGAGAAGTGTGACGAAGCCGCATCTCTCCTGTGCTACACGGGACACCCCCCCTGCGTGGTTTATTCGGGGTGAAGGTTGCCAAGCAGCGTCTGCACCCCTGGTTTCCGTGGAGCCCCCGTGGAGCTCAGGGGGGCGTTGCAAGGCGACGGCCCACCTGGGCTAAGCGGCGGGGAAAGCCTCTACGTGGTCGAGCGAGGGGCAAACGCTGCCACAGCATCTGCACCCCGATCTCTCTAAAAGTGTTTCCGCTGCAGTGTCCAAACCGTAGCTTTCCGACGACTCTGCAGCGTGGTTATGTGCGAGTATTACTAAGTGACAGCCGAGAACGGACGGGAGGTGCCTGGCCAGCAGCCATCGCCCGAGCTCTGAGAGACGAGCCAACATCAGTTAAATAAGAGGTGAGTCACAAAGCAGTCTATCACGGGTCAGAACTGTTCAACCCCAGGCAAAAAAGCTGTATAAGCAACTCCAATTCTTACTGAAAGCCAGCCAAAGTAATTTGCCTAAACGAGAAGTAAAACCCCTCCTAACCTGGATTCGAGTTAATTTCCCAAAGGCAAAACGCTCAGATTTTTTCACTAGAGATTTCTGGGACACAGTCGGTAATAAGCTTTTTAATAACATTTCCCGCCGAGATATGGCAGCCGCTAAACTCCTGCCAGCCTGCAGAGCACTGGTAGAAATGTGTGCTGCCAATACACAACGCGCGACCAGCCCCCCGTAGCCCGCGAGCTCCGTCTCTCCTACCCCTACACCCGAGCACGCGGCCCCCGTTCCCTCGGTCCCCGCCGGCCCCCCTCCCCTCCTGCCCGCTCGGACCGGTGTGCCCCCGCCCCCCGAGCACGCGGCCCCCGTTCCCCCTACCCCAGTCCCGGCACGCTCCGTTCCCACCCCTCCCCCCGCCTTCCCCGTCCCACCGCCCCCCCCCGCTTTTGCCCCCCTCCTGCCGTCCGAGCTTCCCCCGCTGCTGCGGTCCCGCCCCGTTCCCCCGTCCCCGCGGCTATGGGCCCCGCCGCCGCCGCGGCTCCGCCGGCCCCCGGCGTCGCGGTCCCCGCGGTCCCGCCTTCCCCCGCCGACACCGTGATTCCCGGCTCCGCCACCCCGCCCGCCCTCGGCATCGCGGTTCCCGCAGCTCAGCTCCCCTACGCCCCCTCCGTGCCGCCCGCGCCGCCTTGGTGCCCCGCGGGCTCCGCTTTCCCGGCGCCCGTGGGGCCGCCGGCCCCGCCGCCGCCGTGCAGCGACACCGATCTGTGCGGCGCGGGCCGATCCGAAATTCGCGCTGCCGTCCACCGCTCCCCCGTGCTGCCTTGCGGCGCTGACGTCATCCACGCATGCGCAGTCACCGCTTCTAGCGCCGATGCTCCTACCGCCGCCGTCCCCGGGTTCCCCCGTGCCACCCCCCCGTGCCAGCCTCTCAAACCGCGGAGGGGGAGAAAGAGAACGGGCACGGGACCCCGGCTCTACAACTGCTGACACCCGCGTCGCCTCTGCCACCGCCCGGCCCAGCCACTGTCCGCTCCCCGCCGTGCGTCTTCGCGTCCCCGCGTCCACCAGCGAAGCCGCCCGGCGCCGGCACACGGCCCCCGCCTGTCTCTGCCCCGCTGCTAACACCGGCACAATAAATAAACGGGAATCGGGGGAAAATCGGCAACTGGGGGAAAAGGCGGGAATCACGAAAATGGGAATTGGGGGGAAAAATATCGGGAATGGGGAAAAAGAACCGGGAATAAAGAAAAACGGGGAATAGGGAAAAGCCCGGGAATCAGGAAAAGAAAAACCGAGAATCGGGGGGGGGGGGGGGGAAACTGGAATAAAGAAAAAACTGGGTATCGGGAAAATCACGGGAATCGGGGGAAAAAAACGGGAATAGAGAAAAAAACCCTGGAAATCGGGAAAAAAAACCCGGGAAAGAAAACAACAAACCAGGAATAAAGAAAAAAAAGGGAACGATGGGAGAAACGGAAAAAAGGTACTGGGATCAAAGGGAACAGGGTCAAAGGTCCGGAGGGTGCTGAGCGCCTTCCAGAACGTGCAGGATGAGTGCCGAGGGTGCTGAGCACCCAGGGAAGGTGCTGAGAACCCTCGGGATGGTGCTGAGCAACCTCGGGATGGTGCTGAGCACCCTCGGGATGGTGCTGAGCACCCTCGGGACTCATCCTGCACCCTCGGGATGGTGCTGAGCACCCTCGGGATGGTGCTGAGCAACCTCGGGACTCATCCTGCACCCTCGCGATGGTGCTGAGCACCCTCGGGATGGTGCTGAGCAACCTCGGGACTCATCCTGCACCCTCGCGATGGTGCTGAGCACCCTCGGGATGGTGCTGAGCAGGCTCGGGACTCATCCTGCACCCTCGCGATGGTGCTGAGCACCCTCGGGACTCATCCTGCACCCTCGGGATGGTGCTGAGCACCCTCGGGATGGTGCTGAGCACCCTCGGGATGGTGCTGAGCAACCTCGGGACTCATCCTGCACCCTCGCGATGGTGCTGAGCACCCTCGGGATGGTGCTGAGCAACCTCGGGACTCATCCTGCACCCTCGCGATGGTGCTGAGCACCCTCGGGATGGTGCTGAGCAACCTCGGGACTCATCCTGCACCCTCGGGATGGTGCTGAGCACCCTCGGGATGGTGCTGAGCAACCTCGGGACTCATCCTGCACCCTCGCGATGGTGCTGAGCACCCTCGGGATGGTGCTGAGCAACCTCGGGACTCATCCTGCACCCTCGCGATGGTGCTGAGCACCCTCGGGATGGTGCTGAGCAACCTCGGGACTCATCCTGCACCCTCGCGATGGTGCTGAGCACCCTCGGGATGGTGCTGAGCAACCTCGGGACTCATCCTGCACCCTCGCGATGGTGCTGAGCACCCTCGGGATGGTGCTGAGCAACCTCGGGATGGTGCTGAGCAACCTCGGGACTCATCCTGCACCCTCGCGATGGTGCTGAGCACCCTCGGGATGGTGCTGAGCAACCTCGGGACTCATCCTGCACCCTCGCGATGGTGCTGAGCACCCTCGGGATGGTGCTGAGCACCCTCGGGACTCATCCTGCACCCTCGGGATGGTGCTGAGCACCCTCGGGATGGTGCTGAGCACCCTCGGGACTCATCCTGCTCCCTCGGGATGGTGCTGAGCACCCTCGGGATGGTGCTGAGCAACCTCGGGATGGTGCTGAGCACCCTCGGGACTCATCCTGCACCCTCGGGATGGTGCTGAGCACCCTCGGGATGGTGCTGAGCAACCTCGGGACTCATCCTGCACCCTCGCGATGGTGCTGAGCACCCTCGGGATGGTGCTGAGCAACCTCGGGACTCATCCTGCACCCTCGCGATGGTGCTGAGCACCCTCGGGATGGTGCTGAGCAACCTCGGGACTCATCCTGCACCCTCGGGATGGTGCTGAGCACCCTCGGCATGGTGCTGAGCACCTTGGGAAAGGTGCTCAGCACCATCCAGAGGGTGCTCAGCACCATCCCGAGGGTGCAGGATGAGTGCCGAGGGTGCAGGATGAGTCCCAATGGTGCTGAGCACCATCCTGAGGGTGCTGAGCACCGTCAGCCGCTTGCTCAGCACCATCCCGAGGGTGCTCAGCACCATCCCGAGGGTGCAGGATGAGTCCCGGAGGTGCAGGATGAGCCCCAATGGTGCTGAGCACCATCCTGAGGGTGCTGAGCCCCGACAGGCGATTGCTCAGCACCATCCCGAGGGTGCTCAGCACCATCGCAAGGGTGCAGGATGAGTCCCGGGCGTGCAGGATGAGTCCCAATGGTGCTGAGCACCATCGCGAGGGTGCTGAGCACCGTCAGGCGGTTGCTCAGCACCATCCCGAGGGTGCTCAGCACCATCGCGAGGGTGCAGGATGAGTCCCGAGGTGCTCAGGATGAGTCCCGACGGTGCTCAGCACCATCCCGAGGGTGCTCAGCACCTTCCCGAGGTTGCTCAGCACCATCCCGAGGGTGCTCAGCACCATCCCGAGGGTGCAGGATGAGTCCCGAGGTTGCTCAGCACCATCCCGAGGGTGCTCAGCACCATCGCGAGGGTGCAGGATGAGTCCCGAGGTTGCTCAGCACCATCCCGAGGGTGCTCAGCACCATCGCGAGGGTGCAGGATGAGTCCCGAGGTTGCTCAGCACCATCCCGAGGGTGCTCAGCACCATCGCGAGGGTGCAGGATGAGTCCCGAGGTTGCTCAGCACCATCCCGAGGGTGCTCAGCACCATCGCGAGGGTGCAGGATGAGTCCCGAGGTTGCTCAGCACCATCCCGAGGGTGCTCAGCACCATCGCGAGGGTGCAGGATGAGTCCCGAGGTTGCTCAGCACCATCCCGAGGGTGCTCAGCACCATCGCGAGGGTGCAGGATGAGTCCCGAGGTTGCTCAGCACCATCCCGAGGGTGCTCAGCACCATCGCGAGGGTGCAGGATGAGTCCCGAGGTTGCTCAGCACCATCCCGAGGGTGCTCAGCACCATCGCGAGGGTGCAGGATGAGTCCCGAGGTTGCTCAGCACCATCCCGAGGGTGCTCAGCACCATCCCGAGGGTGCTCAGCACCATCCCGAGGGTGCAGGATGAGTCCCGAGGTTGCTCAGCACCATCCCGAGGGTGCTCAGCACCATCGCGAGGGTGCAGGATGAGTCCCGAGGTTGCTCAGCACCATCCCGAGGGTGCTCAGCACCATCGCGAGGGTGCAGGATGAGTCCCGAGGGTGCTCAGCACCATCGCGAGGGTGCAGGATGAGTCCCGAGGGTGCTCAGCACCATCCCGAGGGTGCAGGATGAGTCCCGAGGTTGCTCAGCACCATCCCGAGGGTGCTCAGCACCATCGCGAGGGTGCAGGATGAGTCCCGAGGTTGCTCAGCACCATCCCGAGGGTGCTCAGCACCATCGCGAGGGTGCAGGATGAGTCCCGAGGGTGCTCAGCACCATCCCGAGGGTGCTCAGCACCATCGCGAGGGTGCAGGATGAGTCCCGAGGTTGCTCAGCACCATCCCGAGGGTGCTCAGCACCATCGCGAGGGTGCAGGATGAGTCCCGAGGTTGCTCAGCACCATCCCGAGGGTGCTCAGCACCATCCCGAGGGTGCAGGATGAGTCCCGAGGTTGCTCAGCACCATCCCGAGGGTGCTCAGCACCATCGCGAGGGTGCAGGATGAGTCCCGAGGTTGCTCAGCACCATCCCGAGGGTGCTCAGCACCATCGCGAGGGTGCAGGATGAGTCCCGAGGTTGCTCAGCACCATCGCGAGGGTGCAGGATGAGTCCCGAGGGTGCTCAGCACCATCCCGAGGGTGCAGGATGAGTCCCGAGGTTGCTCAGCACCATCCCGAGGGTGCTCAGCACCATCGCGAGGGTGCAGGATGAGTCCCGAGGTTGCTCAGCACCATCCCGAGGGTGCTCAGCACCATCGCGAGGGTGCAGGATGAGTCCCGAGGTTGCTCAGCACCATCCCGAGGGTGCTCAGCACCATCGCGAGGGTGCAGGATGAGTCCCGAGGGTGCTCAGCACCATCCCGAGGGTGCAGGATGAGTCCCGAGGGTGCTCAGCACCATCCCGAGGGTGCTCAGCACCATCCCGAGGGTGCAGGATGAGTCCCGAGGGTGCTGAGCACCCTCTCGAGGGTGCTGAGCACCGTCCGGAGGGTGCTCAGCACCATCCCGAGGGTGCTCAGCACCATCGCGAGGGTGCAGGATGAGTCCCGAGGTTGCTCAGCACCATCCCGAGGGTGCTCAGCACCATCGCGAGGGTGCAGGATGAGTCCCGAGGGTGCTCAGCACCATCCCGAGGGTGCTCAGCACCATCCCGAGGGTGCAGGATGAGTCCCGAGGTTGCTCAGCACCATCCCGAGGGTGCTCAGCACCATCGCGAGGGTGCAGGATGAGTCCCGAGGTTGCTCAGCACCATCCCGAGGGTGCTCAGCACCATCGCGAGGGTGCAGGATGAGTCCCGAGGTTGCTCAGCACCATCCCGAGGGTGCTCAGCACCATCGCGAGGGTGCAGGATGAGTCCCGAGGGTGCTCAGCACCATCGCGAGGGTGCAGGATGAGTCCCGAGGGTGCTCAGCACCATCCCGAGGGTGCAGGATGAGTCCCGAGGGTGCTCAGCACCATCCCGAGGGTGCTCAGCACCATCCCGAGGGTGCAGGATGAGTCCCGAGGGTGCTCAGCACCATCCCGAGGGTGCAGGATGAGTCCCGAGGTTGCTCAGCACCATCCCGAGGGTGCTCAGCACCATCGCGAGGGTGCAGGATGAGTCCCGAGGTTGCTCAGCACCATCCCGAGGGTGCTCAGCACCATCGCGAGGGTGCAGGATGAGTCCCGAGGTTGCTCAGCACCATCCCGAGGGTGCTCAGCACCATCCCGAGGGTGCAGGATGAGTCCCGAGGGTGCTCAGCACCATCCCGAGGGTGCAGGATGAGTCCCGAGGGTGCTCAGCACCATCCCGAGGGTGCAGGATGAGTCCCGAGGTTGCTCAGCACCATCCCGAGGGTGCTCAGCACCATCCCGAGGGTGCTCAGCACCATCGCGAGGGTGCAGGATGAGTCCCGAGGTTGCTCAGCACCATCCCGAGGGTGCTCAGCACCATCGCGAGGGTGCAGGATGAGTCCCGAGGTTGCTCAGCACCATCCCGAGGGTGCTCAGCACCATTCCGAGGGTGCAGGATGAGTCCCGAGGTTGCTCAGCACCATCCCGAGGGTGCAGGATGAGTCCCGAGGTTGCTCAGCACCATCCCGAGGGTGCTCAGCACCATCGCGAGGGTGCAGGATGAGTCCCGAGGTTGCTCAGCACCATCCCGAGGGTGCTCAGCACCATCGCGAGGGTGCAGGATGAGTCCCCAGGGTGCTGAACACCATCCCGAGGGTGCAGGATGAGTCCCGAGGGTGCTCAGCACCATCCCGAGGGTGCAGGATGAGTCCCGAGGTTGCGCAGCACCATCCCGAGGGTGCTCAGCACCATCCCGAGGGTGCTCAGCACCATCCCGAGGGTGCAGGATGAGTCCCGAGGTTGCTCAGCACCATCCCGAGGTTGCTCAGCACCATCCCGAGGGTGCTCAGCACCATCGCGAGGGTGCAGGATGAGTCCCGAGGTTGCTCAGCACCATCCCGAGGGTGCTCAGCACCATCGCGAGGGTGCAGGATGAGTCCCGAGGTTGCTCAGCACCATCCCGAGGGTGCTCAGCACCATCCCGAGGGTGCTCAGCACCATCCCGAGGGTGCAGGATGAGTCCCGAGGGTGCTCAGCACCATCCCGAGGGTGCAGGATGAGTCCCGAGGTTGCTCAGCACCATCCCGAGGGTGCTCAGCACCATCGCGAGGGTGCAGGATGAGTCCCGAGGTTGCTCAGCACCATCCCGAGGGTGCTCAGCACCATCGCGAGGGTGCAGGATGAGTCCCGAGGTTGCTCAGCACCATCCCGAGGGTGCAGGATGAGTCCCGAGGTTGCTCAGCACCATCGCGAGGGTGCAGGATGAGTCCCGAGGTTGCTCAGCACCATCCCGAGGGTGCTCAGCACCATCGCGAGGGTGCAGGATGAGTCCCGAGGTTGCTCAGCACCATCCCGAGGGTGCAGGATGAGTCCCGAGGGTGCTCAGCACCATGGCGAGGGTGCAGGATGAGTCCCGAGGGTGCTCAGCACCATGGCGAGGGTGCAGGATGAGTCCCGAGGGTGCTCAGCACCATCGCGAGGGTGCAGGATGAGTCCCGAGGTTGCTCAGCACCATCCCGAGGGTGCTCAGCACCATCCCGAGGGTGCAGGATGAGTCCCGAGGGTGCTCAGCACCATCCCGAGGGTGCTCAGCACCATCGCGAGGGTGCAGGATGAGTCCCGAGGTTGCTCAGCACCATCCCGAGGGTGCTCAGCACCATCCCGAGGGTGCTCAGCACCATCGCGAGGGTGCAGGATGAGTCCCGAGGGTGCTCAGCACCATCCCGAGGGTGCTCAGCACCATCCCGAGGGTGCAGGATGAGTCCCGAGGGTGCTCAGCACCATCCCGAGGGTGCAGGATGAGTCCCGAGGCTGCTCAGCACCATCCCGAGGGTGCTCAGCACCATCCCGAGGGTGCAGGATGAGTCCCGAGGATGCTCAGCACCATCCCGAGGGTGCAGGATGAGTTCTTGCTACTGAGAAGTGTGGCGAAGCCGCATCTCTCCTGTGCTACAAGGGAATCCCCTCCCGCGTGGTTTATTCGGGGTGCAGATTGCCCAGTGACCTCTGCACCCCTGGTTGCCGCAGGGCCCTGTGGCACTGAGAGGTGTGGCGAAGCCACGTCTCTCCTGTGCTACACGGGACACCCCCCCTGCGTGGTTTATTCGGGGTGAAGGTTGCCAAGCAGCGTCTGCACCCCTGGTTTCCGTGGAGCCCCCGTGGAGCTCAGGGGGGCGTTGCAAGGCGACGGCCCACCTGGGCTAAGCGGCGGGGAAAGCCTCTACGTGGTCGAGCGAGGGGCAAACGCTGCCACAGCATCTGCACCCCGATCTCTCTAAAAGTGTTTCCGCTGCAGTGTCCAAACCGTAGCTTTCCGACGACTCTGCAGCGTGGTTATGTGCGAGTATTACTAAGTGACAGCCGAGAACGGACGGGAGGTGCCTGGCCAGCAGCCATCGCCCGAGCTCTGAGAGACGAGCCAACATCAGTTAAATAAGAGGTGAGTCACAAAGCAGTCTATCACGGGTCAGAACTGTTCAACCCCAGGCAAAAAGCTGTATAAGCAACTCCAATTCTTACTGAAAGCCAGCCAAAGTAATTTGCCTAAACGAGAAGTAAAACCCCTCCTAACCTGGATTCGAGTTAATTTCCCAAAGGCAAAACGCTCAGATTTTTTCACTAGAGATTTCTGGGACACAGTCGGTAATAAGCTTTTTAATAACATTTCCCGCCGAGATATGGCAGCCGCTAAACTCCTGCCAGCCTGCAGAGCACTGGTAGAAATGGGTGCTGCGAATACACAACGCGCGACCAGCCCCCCGTAGCCCGCGAGCTCCGTCTCTCCTACCCCTACACCCGAGCACGCGGCCCCCGTTCCCTCGGTCCCCGCCGGCCCCCCTCCCTTCCTGCCCGCTCGGACCGGTGTGCCCCCGCCCCCCGAGCACGCGGCCCCTGTTCCCCCTACCCCAGTCCCGGCACGCTCCGTTCCCACCCCTCCCCCCGCCTTCCCCGTCCCACCGCCCCCCCCCGCTTTTGCCCCCCTCCTGCCGTCCGAGCTTCCCCCGCTGCTGCGGTCCCGCCCCGTTCCACCGTCCCCGCGGCTATGGGCCCCGCCGCCGCCGCGGCTCCGCCGGCCCCCGGCGGCGCGGTCCCCGCGGTCCCGCCTTCCCCCGCCGACACCGTGATTCCCGGCTCCGCCACCCCGCCCGCCCTCGGCATCGCGGTTCCCGCAGCTCAGCTCCCCTACGCCCCCTCCGTGCCGCCCGCGCCGCCTTGGTGCCCCGCGGGCTCCGCTTTCCCGGCGCCCGTGGGGCCGCCGGCCCCGCCGCCGCCGTGCAGCGACACCGATCTGTGCGGCGCGGGCCGATCCGAAATTGGCGCTGCCGTCCACCGCTCCCCCGTGCTGCCTTGCGGCGCTGACGTCATCCACGCATGCGCAGTCACCGCTTCTAGCGCCGATGCTCCTGCCGCCGCCGTCCCCGGGCCCCCCGTGCCACCCCCCCGTGCCAGCCTCTCAAACCGCGGAGGGGGAGAAAGAGAACGGGCACGGGACCCCGGCTCTACAACTGCTGACACCCGCGTCGCCTCTGCCACCGCCCGGCCCAGCCACTGTCCGCTCCCCGCCGTGCGTCTTCGCGTCCCCGCGTCCACCAGCGAAGCCGCCCGGCGCCGGCACACGGCCCCCGCCTGTCTCTGCCCCGCTGCTAACACCGGCACAATAAATAAACGGGAATCGGGGGAAAATCGGCAACTGGGGGAAAAGGCGGGAATCACGAAAATGGGAATTGGGGGGAAAAATATCGGGAATGGGGAAAAAGAACCGGGAATAAAGAAAAACGGGGAATAGGGAAAAGCCCGGGAATCAGGAAAAGAAAAACCGAGAATCGGGGGGGGGGGGAAAAACTGGAATAAAGAAAAAACTGGGTATCGGGAAAATCACGGGAATCGGGGGAAAAAAACGGGAATAAAGAAAAAAACCCTGGAAATCGGGAAAAAAAACCCGGGAAAGAAAACAACAAACCAGGAATAAAGAAAAAAAAGGGAACGATGGGAGAAACGGAAAAAAGGTCCTGGGATCAAAGGGAACAGGGTCAAAGGTCCGGAGGGTGCTGAGCGCCTTCCAGAACGTGCAGGATGAGTGCCGAGGGTGCTGAGCACCCAGGGAAGATGCTGAGAACCCTCGGGATGGTGCTGAGCACCCTCGGGATGGTGCTGAGCACCCTCGGGATGGTGCTGAGCACCCTCGGGACTCATCCTGCACCCTCGGGATGGTGCTGAGCACCCTCGGGATGGTGCTGAGCAACCTCGGGACTCATCCTGCACCCTCGCGATGGTGCTGAGCACCCTCGGGATGGTGCTGAGCAACCTCGGGACTCATCCTGCACCCTCGCGATGGTGCTGAGCACCCTCGGGATGGTGCTGAGCAACCTCGGGACTCATCCTGCACCCTCGCGATGGTGCTGAGCACCCTCGGGATGGTGCTGAGCAACCTCGGGACTCATCCTGCACCCTCGCGATGGTGCTGAGCACCCTCGGGATGGTGCTGAGCACCCTCGGGATGGTGCTGAGCAACCTCGGGACTCATCCTGCACCCTCGCGATGGTGCTGAGCACCCTCGGGATGGTGCTGAGCAACCTCGGGACTCATCCTGCACCCTCGCGATGGTGCTGAGCACCCTCGGGATGGTGCTGAGCAACCTCGGGACTCATCCTGCACCCTCGCGATGGTGCTGAGCACCCTCGGGATGGTGCTGAGCAACCTCGGGACTCATCCTGCACCCTCGCGATGGTGCTGAGCACCCTCGGGATGGTGCTGAGCAACCTCGGGACTCATCCTGCACCCTCGCGATGGTGCTGAGCACCCTCGGGATGGTGCTGAGCAACCTCGGGACTCATCCTGCACCCTCGCGATGGTGCTGAGCAACCTCGGGATGGTGCTGAGCACCCTCGGGACTCATCCTGCTCCCTCGGGATGGTGCTGAGCACCCTCGGGATGGTGCTGAGCAACCTCGGGATGGTGCTGAGCACCCTCGGGACTCATCCTGCACCCTCGGGATGGTGCTGAGCACCCTCGGGATGGTGCTGAGCAACCTCGGGACTCATCCTGCACCCTCGCGATGGTGCTGAGCACCCTCGGGATGGTGCTGAGCAACCTCGGGACTCATCCTGCACCCTCGCGATGGTGCTGAGCACCCTCGGGATGGTGCTGAGCAACCTCGGGACTCATCCTGCACCCTCGGGATGGTGCTGAGCACCCTCGGGATGGTGCTGAGCAACCTCGGGACTCATCCTGCACCCTCGCGATGGTGCTGAGCACCCTCGGGATGGTGCTGAGCAACCTCGGGACTCATCCTGCACCCTCGGGATGGTGCTGAGCACCATAGGGATGGTGCTGAGCAGCCTCGGGACTCATCCTGCACCCTCGGGATGGTGCTGAGCACCTGAGGGATGGTGCTGAGCACCTGAGTCGAAGGTGCTCAGCACCATCCCGAGGGTGCTCAGCACCATCCCGAGGGTGCAGGATGAGTGCCGAGGGTGCAGGATGAGTCCCAATGGTGCTGAGCACCATCCTGAGGGTGCTGAGCACCGTCAGCCGCTTGCTCAGCACCATCCCGAGGGTGCTCAGCACCATCCCGAGGGTGCAGGATGAGTCCCGGAGGTGCAGGATGAGTCCCAATGGTGCTGAGCACCATCCTGAGGGTGCTGAGCATCCTCAGGCCGTTGCTCAGCACCATCCCGAGGGTGCTCAGCACCATCGCGAGGGTGCAGGATGAGTCCCGAGGGTTGCAGGATGAGTCCCAATGGTGCTGAGCACCATCGCGAGGGTGCTGAGCAGTCCCGAGGTTGCTCAGCACCATCCCTAGGGTGCTCAGCACCATCCCGAGGGTGCAGGATGAGTCCCGGGGGTGCAGGATGAGTCCCAATGGTGCTGAGCACCATCCTGAGGGTGCTCAGCACCATCCCGAGGTTGCTCAGCACCATCCCGAGGGTGCTCAGCACCATCGCGAGGGTGCAGGATGAGTCCCGAGGTTGCTCAGCACCATCCCGAGGGTGCTCAGCACCATCGCGAGGGTGCAGGATGAGTCCCGAGGTTGCTCAGCACCATCCCGAGGGTGCTCAGCACCATCGCGAGGGTGCAGGATGAGTCCCGAGGTTGCTCAGCACCATCCCGAGGGTGCTCAGCACCATCGCGAGGGTGCAGGATGAGTCCCGAGGTTGCTCAGCACCATCCCGAGGGTGCTCAGCACCATCGCGAGGGTGCAGGATGAGTCCCGAGGTTGCTCAGCACCATCCCGAGGGTGCTCAGCACCATCGCGAGGGTGCAGGATGAGTCCCGAGGTTGCTCAGCACCATCCCGAGGGTGCTCAGCACCATCGCGAGGGTGCAGGATGAGTCCCGAGGTTGCTCAGCACCATCCCGAGGGTGCTCAGCACCATCGCGAGGGTGCAGGATGAGTCCCGAGGGTGCTCAGCACCATCCCGAGGGTGCTCAGCACCATCGCGAGGGTGCAGGATGAGTCCCGAGGTTGCTCAGCACCATCCCGAGGGTGCTCAGCACCATCGCGAGGGTGCAGGATGAGTCCCGAGGTTGCTCAGCACCATCCCGAGGGTGCTCAGCACCATCGCGAGGGTGCAGGATGAGTCCCGAGGTTGCTCAGCACCATCCCGAGGGTGCTCAGCACCATCGCGAGGGTGCAGGATGAGTCCCGAGGTTGCTCAGCACCATCCCGAGGGTGCTCAGCACCATCGCGAGGGTGCAGGATGAGTCCCGAGGTTGCTCAGCACCATCCCGAGGGTGCTCAGCACCATCGCGAGGGTGCAGGATGAGTCCCGAGGTTGCTCAGCACCATCCCGAGGGTGCTCAGCACCATCCCGAGGGTGCTCAGCACCATCCCGAGGGTGCAGGATGAGTCCCGAGGTTGCTCAGCACCATCCCGAGGGTGCTCAGCACCATCGCGAGGGTGCAGGATGAGTCCCGAGGTTGCTCAGCACCATCCCGAGGGTGCTCAGCACCATCGCGAGGGTGCAGGATGAGTCCCGAGGTTGCTCAGCACCATCCCGAGGGTGCAGGATGAGTCCCGAGGGTGCTCAGCACCATCGCGAGGGTGCAGGATGAGTCCCGAGGTTGCTCAGCACCATCCCGAGGGTGCTCAGCACCATCGCGAGGGTGCAGGATGAGTCCCGAGGGTGCTCAGCACCATCCCGAGGGTGCTCAGCACCATCCCGAGGTTGCTCAGCACCATCCCGAGGGTGCTCAGCACCATCGCGAGGGTGCAGGATGAGTCCCGAGGTTGCTCAGCACCATCCCGAGGGTGCTCAGCACCATCGCGAGGGTGCAGGATGAGTCCCGAGGTTGCTCAGCACCATCCCGAGGGTGCTCAGCACCATCGCGAGGGTGCAGGATGAGTCCCGAGGTTGCTCAGCACCATCCCGAGGGTGCTCAGCACCATCGCGAGGGTGCAGGATGAGTCCCGAGGTTGCTCAGCACCATCCCGAGGGTGCTCAGCACCATCGCGAGGGTGCAGGATGAGTCCCGAGGTTGCTCAGCACCATCGCGAGGGTGCAGGATGAGTCCCGAGGGTGCTCAGCACCATCGCGAGGGTGCAGGATGAGTCCCGAGGTTGCTCAGCACCATCCCGAGGGTGCTCAGCACCATCGCGAGGGTGCAGGATGAGTCCCGAGGTTGCTCAGCACCATCCCGAGGGTGCTCAGCACCATCGCGAGGGTGCAGGATGAGTCCCGAGGTTGCTCAGCACCATCCCGAGGGTGCTCAGCACCATCGCGAGGGTGCAGGATGAGTCCCGAGGGTGCAGGATGAGTCCCGAGGGTGCTCAGCACCATCCCGAGGGTGCAGGATGAGTCCCGAGGTTGCTCAGCACCATCCCGAGGGTGCTCAGCACCATCGCGAGGGTGCAGGATGAGTCCCGAGGGTGCTCAGCACCATCCCGAGGGTGCTCAGCACCATCCCGAGGGTGCTCAGCACCATCCCGAGGGTGCTCAGCACCATCGCGAGGGTGCAGGATGAGTCCCGAGGTTGCTCAGCACCATCCCGAGGGTGCTCAGCACCATCGCGAGGGTGCAGGATGAGTCCCGAGGTTGCTCAGCACCATCCCGAGGGTGCTCAGCACCATCGCGAGGGTGCAGGATGAGTCCCGAGGTTGCTCAGCACCATCCCGAGGGTGCTCAGCACCACGCCGAGGGTGCAGGATGAGTCCCGAGGTTGCTCAGCACCATCCCGAGGGTGCTCAGCACCATCGCGAGGGTGCAGGATGAGTCCCGAGGTTGCTCAGCACCATCCCGAGGGTGCTCAGCACCATCGCGAGGGTGCAGGATGAGTCCCGAGGGTGCTCAGCACCATCGCGAGGGTGCAGGATGAGTCCCGAGGGTGCTCAGCACCATCCCGAGGGTGCAGGATGAGTCCCGAGGTTGCTCAGCACCATCCCGAGGGTGCTCAGCACCATCCCGAGGGTGCAGGATGAGTCCCGAGGGTGCTCAGCACCATCCCGAGGGTGCAGGATGAGTCCCGAGGTTGCTCAGCACCATCCCGAGGGTGCTCA